>NW_004955469.1:10062487-10172105 GCF_000276665.1 Chinchilla lanigera
AAAAAAAAAAAACAACTACAAAGAACAAGACAGAACCTTAAAAAAAAGTAATGAATTTAATTAGGAAATTTGCATAAGAAATGTAAATGTGTAAGAAACAAGTGAAAGTTGCTCAGCTTTCTTCATTGAATCTAAATTTGGATACTATTTTCCAGCTCTCAGATTAAGAAATCTATTAAGAAATGTAAGTCTGACCACTAAAGGATATATATAAATGCCCACAAGAATATTTATTGCAACACTATCAAGTAGCTAAGTATTAGGAACAACCTGCAGGGTTTTCTGTTGCTAGGGAAATGGTTAAATAAGAGATAAATCCATGCCATGGAATGTTATGTGGCTATTTAAAAAGCAGTTGGTAGAGTGATATGTATAATATGATCCCATTAGGGAAAACAAAACAGAAGGTTAAAGAGCTGTTTATATGCAAGTGTGTGTTTTTATGAGCACAGAGACAGAAAGCTGTTTAAGGCTACATGCAGTTAGTATTGGTTACCTTGAAGGGGAAGTGGAGGTAAGGAGTGAGTGGGATACTAGAGCTGCTTTTTTATAAACTTCTGTATGGTTTGACTTGTTAAAATAAACCTAATTTTTGTAATGTAAATCTGAAAAAAATTAAGTTAAAAAATAAAGATAGTGGAAGGATAAGCAGTGAAAGTCAGGAGAATGCAGTTTTTTTGAAACCAACTAACTAACAAATAAAAAGTCTCCAGAGATCAGTGATCATCCATGTCAAATACTGTTTCGATATCAAGCAAGGGAAGGGCAGAGAAGCATTTGCTGTGTTTAGTGGGTAGCCTTGAGGGGAGGAATCTTGAACTGGTACAGTCTGTAGGCTATTGTAGTGGGCTAAGGGATAAGTGGGAGGGGAGTAGAGTCAAGGAGTGGAGACAGCTCATTCAAAGAGAGAGATGAGAGAATCTGGGGGAGTACGTAGAGTCAAGAGAGATTTCTTTCTTTAAAAATTTTTTTAGCCTGGGAGATGGGACGCTATGATCCTTTTTTAAAATACATGTTATAGTTGTATACCATAGGCACAATAGGAGGCAATAAGCAGACTGAGTATGTCTCAGCCGATCAGAGAGAGTGTGCTGACTAGCCTCCCTGGATGCAGGAAGAGAGGGAATGGGGTTTTAGACAGAGGAGAACATCGTGTCTGAGGTCCTCCATGTCTGTCCACAGTGAATCCGCAATTGAAGGTTGGAACCCACTGGTTTGGCTGCTGAACCCACAAGGTACCTGTGAACTGGTGTTAACAGTATCGGGCAATTTTTGTATTTGACTTGGAGTCATTACCAAGTTATTAAGGGTTACTGATGTGTGGTATGTACAAATTAAAATAAACATGCTGTTATTAGTTATTTTTATGTAGTATTTAATTCAGAACTGGCAGATACTTGGTAGTTGGCAAGAATCATAAAGTGAATCCACATAAAGTTCCATCATTTGATTTAGGACACTTTATCTGTGTATCATCAGTACTGACTTGTTAGTTATAATAGCCAATTCCTGCTATTCTTGTCTTTTAGTTATAAATTACAGTAAACTAGGCTTTATCATTATTGTGGTTAACCTCATTGTATACATTGGTACATTGATCAGTAGTAGTTGTACTTGGATCAATAATGGTTTTGTCTTATAATGTCCTTAACAAGGCATTTAAGATATGTGCTTCTTGATCCCATGTAAACCATCTATAATCACCTCAGTAAAGTCGACGTGTACCTAACCTCTTGCTGTATGTTTATATGGTGACTTAGTTCATGGTGATGTGTTTCCTGGGAAATTTGATATTTAAATAACATAAAATACTATAAAGGTGGGTTTAATAAAATCCTGTGGTATTTTAACATTTTGTTGGTATTTTAGGATATAAATTGTGATTATGGAAATATATTTACTGCAGTTTGTTAACAGTGTTTTTATTTAATTCTTTGTCACTATCAGTTTTACCCCTCTCCTCTGCGTAAGGTGGGGGAACAAGTGAGATGGTAGGGTCTTGTGGTAGGCTGGTCACAGACTTTGAGGGCCACCACCCAGAGGAATGGCCAGGAGTGTGGCCGAGGCTGTAGCAAGCTCCTCAGCTGGAATAAGAGGAACTCACAACCGTGACTTCCATGCCAGTGGACTGTGAGCTCATCATTGATAAGATACTCAGAGAGCAGGTACTTATGACAGTGTGTTTTTCACTTCTTGTCTAAGGATGTAAATGAAGATCCTGGAGAAGATGTGGCCCTGCTTTCTGTCAGTTTTGAGGACACTGAAGCCACCCAGGTGTACCCTAAGCTGTACTTGTCACCCCGAATTGAGCAGTAAGTGTCAGCATCTTCATGTTATATAACCTGGTGCTTCTACTTGCTAACCAATGTATTTCACTCTCTTTTGCCACACATGAACTCTTAAAATTATTTCACTTTATTAACTTTTGTTTCCTAAAAATTCATAGTAGTTGGAGTTTTGATTGCAGAGTACCCGCAGATAGTATTTGCTACTGAAATCTTTTTGTGGATCTTATTTGTGTAATTTGTGGTATGAGTACTGTGCCTCAAAATACTTGAGAGAAAAGTAGATAGATTAGGCCCAAAATTATGACTCCCTCCAGATGTTTCCTGGGGTTCAAATGGCTTAGGTCTAAAGAAAACTGCTGAACAAGCCTGACCTGACTTCTTACATATTGGTAGCTATTAGAATTATTTGTAAAAATATAACTAGCCTCTTTAAAATATTAAGCAAAAAAATATTTAGAAGTTACTAACGGTGATATTAAAATCAGATAGTTTAAAAAGATGTTTGAACTATTTCTTTGTTTAAATAGCTGTATGTAATGTTAGGCAACATCCAGCTACACAGTAGAAGTAGTTTGATTTCACACCTGTGTTCCAGTCAAGAAACTTTACTTATCAGTAATGAATTTTATAAGGACTAGCTTCACAATGTGCTTATTGTTGGCTAAATGCTTAAGTAGCCTTTTCTACTTCAAAGGAGACTGGGGTTCATAAGCAGATTTGGTTGGGAACTTCTGACAGGACAGATTTTTCATCAGCAAAGAGAGTTTTTACAGACTCCCAACTGAAAGATATTATTAAAGTTATCTGTAAGTCATTTAATCAGGGTTGGCTGATTTCTGTCTGTGAGTAGTTGTGTTACCATCCAACATTCATATGCTGAGCCATTTTCCCTTCCTCTGACCTTATTTGCTCTAAGTTATAAATCACAGGCATCCCAAACTGATACAGTACAGCTGCCTGTGCTTAAATGTGGGAGATTATGAGTATCAGTACTCCACAGGAATTCTCCCATGTGTTTACGTTCTACAGCAGCACCTAGAACAGGATTTTACAGTAGCAGGTGCTCAGTGAACACCCTGTGTTTGAACTGAAAATACTGGCTTGTATTAGTAAGAGGCCAGAGACTAAGCTGCTAGAGGTAGCACAGTGAACTGTGAACTGTAAGAGGCAAGGGCTCTCAAGTCAAGAACATCTGCTTTAAACCCGGATTCTGCCTCTCACCAGCTGGCACAGTATTTAAGCTCTCTGAATCTGTATCTTCAGTTATAAAATAGGAATAATAACACCTATTTCATAATGATGTTTTGAGGGTTATGTTAAATACTATTAATAAAGCATTAACTATTGTGCCTGGCACTATAGCAAACATTCAGAAAATAGTAACTGTTAGTGTTGTCATTAGTACAGGTGTAATTCATAGCAGAAGAATGAATGAGTGGCTAGGTTAGCAGGGACAAACTGGGGCAGAAAAGAAAAGAATGTGTAAATAATTGAGCAAATACTAGCTCTCGAGTAGCTAGCCAGCATTTGTGGGGCTGAGTCAGGAGCATTGCAAGTTTGTGGCTGACATAGGTAACTGAGCAAGACTGTTTCAAAGTAAAATTTTTAAAAAGGGTTGGGAATGTAGCTCAGAACTAGAGTGCCTTTATCATGTGTGTGGGGCTGGGGAAATCCCCAGCATTGCCAATAAACAAATAAAAAGGTTACTGAAGCAATCTCAAGGTGTGGGGAAAATGAATACAGTGGTACCTTGGTTCATGAACTTAATTGTTCTATGATTTTGGAAAAGATACTCAAGTTTGTGTTTGTGTGGCGAAGATAGCCACAGTTGTGTTTGTCACCTGATACAGTTTGCAAACAAAAACAAAATTTTGCCAGATGCTTCTGTTTGTGAACCATATTGTTTGCAGACAAAAGTTTCGTGACCTGAAGTACCGTTGCACATTAGTTAAACCATAAGCAAACACTTGCCAGCTCAGAAAAACATTTCCCCCCATCAGTTAAATTATTTTTCTTTAGAGTTCCTGTACTTAGTTTGCACATTAAATATTTTCACTCTAAAAACCTAGGATACAGTGAGAAAAACTAGTAAGGGTATATTTTAAAAGTCATTTTTTTACTTGTAAAATCTAACTTTCAACATCTCCTTCTTTATGTTAAAAACTGTCTATATCATGTCTTTGCAGATGAGTTTTCTCATAGTACTTTCCTTCATACAGTCTGTCCTTTGGTCAGACTTGTTTGCAGTTTTCTCAGCTCCCCTTACTCTGCCTCTGTGTGCAACCCCCTTCTCTAACCCCTCTTCCTGTTGAAATAGGTATTTCCCAAGACTGTTCAGATACCATCTCTACCAGCCGTTTTCCCTAACGCAGTTGGTCTAGCCTTCCCTGGATCTGAATTTATATTAACCTTATAATTTACCCACATAGGTTTACTTTGTGATGCACATTTTAAAAATCTTTTGCTAAATTGCAAGCTGCTCAGAGTAAGAAACAAGTTTTGTCATTGTTTTTTCTTTGTTTGTTTCTTTGTCTTGTTTTATTTTGGGGGCAGGGTCTCACTGTGTAGTGCAGGTTGGCCTTGAACTCACAGTGATCCTCTTGCCTCAGCCTCCCGAGTGATGGCATTATAGGCGTGTGCTGCCAAACCCGGCTCTTGCCATTGTTTTAATGCCTTGTGCAAATACAACGTATAGTAACCATTACCTAATTGGCAATCTTACAGGTTAAATAATAATTCTCACGAAAAGCTGGAAAATGCACTTAAAGGTCTTAAATGTTTCCTGGTTGTTACAAATTCACTTTGTATAACTATATTTATACTACCAAAGTAAACAGCCAAAAATTATACTACAGTTATACTTTGTACAACTGTATTTATACTACCAAAGTAAACAGCCAAAACTTCTGATATTGTTAAGTCAAGTTTTCAAGATGAAGTTTTACAGAAGGGTTAAAATGCTAAGTAGTGAACTTGGGGTGTGACTTTGTAAAGGTTTATGTATTTGTTAAAGGAGTTGCAGTTGTTACCCCTTTAGCTATGGTCTCACTTTCTGAGACCCTGTCAGCTGAAATATTAAATGGAAAATTCCAGAAATAAACAACTCATCAATTTGAAATTGCATGACTTTCTGGGTAGCATGATGAAATCTTGAGCTATCTCACTCTGTTCTGCCTGGGATACAAATCTTCCCTTTATCCAGCATTTCCACACTGTATATGCTACCTGCCTGTTAATCATTTAGGAACTGTCTTAGTTATCTTATTGGCCATCATGGTACCAAAGCGCTTTGCTCAAGTAACCCTTATTTTGTTCGCTCTAACGTATAAGAACAGTGATGCTGGCATTTCAGATATGTCAAAATAAAAACTGTAGAATCCTTCCTGTAAATTCTCAATAAGGAAGGAATAAAATAGTTGTATGTGAGGTTACTAAGCTCTATAGTAAGAAAAAATCTTCTAGCCATGAAATTGTAAAGAAGGAGAAAGAAATTTGTGCTAGTTTGTTGTCATACCTCAAACTGTGAAAGTTTTATACTTATTCTATTATAGTTTCTGCTGTTAATTTCTTACCATGACTTGCTTTACCATAGGTGTGTATGTATAGGAAGAAACTGTATTTGGAGCTTGGTACTATCTGCAGTTTCATACATTTGGGATAGGCTTGGAACATATTCCCCCGTGCATAAGAGGGTGCTCTTATAACCCCTTTGGTTATTGCTTACAGTTTGGAGGATAGGACAGAAGTAGTGCCATTTCCATAAGGCCATGGCCCTTGGTGGTTTTTAAGAACTTAGTCAAGAGGGGTTGGTACTATCTTTGGTACTGTTATTTGTCACCCATGTTTTATGCTGGCTAGTCAACTCTTGGCTACCCAACCGCTGACTACAGACTCAGACACAGAGTTCTTCTGGGGAGTTATGGACAAAGGATCCCATGTGGACCACCGAGAGTTGATACTTCACACTCTTGCTGTAGCTGAGACTTGTACTCTTATGACTTCTGCTATGGCTCTCTCTAGGGGGTCCCAAGCCCTATGTGGCATCTGACATGCAGAAGCACAAAGGAGACCAAAAGATTGTCAAGAGAAAGCTTACATTCCCACATCTCAGTGCACAGGCAGAGGGAGAGATTTTAAGCATGGCAGAAACCCCATTCCGCTGGTTATTACAGCTCTGTTTCAGCTTGTCCATGCAGTGAGTGAGGGAATTATGCTCACATTAACTAGTCCCAAAAATAGGAAAAGAAGAAGGGTATTGTCATCACATGTAGGAAAAGGGATTAATTGGTTGTACTCTAAATTTTTCTAAAGATATGAATACCAAATGTCGCCAAATTAGACAATCCTAACAAAAGGGAACATCTGTCAGTTACATTGGTAGAAAATTCCAGTTTGATGAAGCCCTGAAATGCAGTCCTACTTCTGAAGTCTGTCTGTTTACTCGGGTCCAGGAGTAGTTGTCTGATGCCTCTGACAGTCCTGTCCCACATGGCTGTTGCCCTTCTGGTGTTGAGATTGCTATTATTTCCGAGACTCCCACTGTGCATTATACTGCTTGCAGAGTAAATGCTTCTGAGAACTTTGTGTTCTTGTACACAGGCGTGTTTATGTAATAAACATATTTCAGTCCCTATACATTTATTTTCCAAGGAGTGAAAACCAGTCAGTTAAATTTGGCACTAAGTTCTATTCATTTAAAAAAAAAGTTTGTGGTGAGTTATACAAAAAAACTAGTGATGCAAAATAGATTTTAGGTGACTATTAGGAAAAAGAAAAAGTAAGTTTTTAAACCAGTTGCCTTTTTCTCCTGGCAACTAAGCCGTGACTTTTAGGGTTACATCATCAGATCTGGCCCAGAATGTGCCCTACCTTTCCCTTTTTCCCAGACTGTTGGCAGTTCCTGCAGTGAAACCAAAGGTGAAACAGTCATCAGAGACTGCGCAGTCTTCTTCCCTGCAAGGTGTGGGCACTTTTCTTGGCTCCAGCCAGTTTGTGGGAGTGGTTTGAAGAAAATCAGCTTCCATCACTCCCAATGCTGTTCCCACTCGGTGCATAAAAAGACATCAGCCCCTGAGGCAGACCAGGTGGCATCTTTCACAAGTAAAGAATTTGTTTTTAGAACTTTTTGTTGTTAAGTTACAGTCTGCCTTGGAACTAAGTACTTAGAGCCTACTGGCCCATAAATGCTCACTATTAGTGAGGCTTATATGCCTGTGAATACACATGGGTTCTTTCTTTCAGCAACAACAGCCCAGTGAGGACTGCCCAAGTGTACAGCCCTTCACTAGGTGCTTCAGAGGCTGTACATGAATATGGCCTATGTCTCTAATTTGCTTAAAATATAGTAAAGGGGATAAAAACAAATATGGCAAGTTGTAACTTGTTTAGTAAAAAAGACAGTAAGATTTGGCATCCAAAGCCCCCTGTTCCTCCACTTATTGGCTGGAAATCTTGGCTGTTAATTTTTTTTTTTTTTTTTTTTTTTTTTTTGGTACTGGGAATCAAACTCAGGACCTTGCATTTGCCAGGCAGGTACTTGTGCCACCGAACTATATCCCCAGCCCAGCTCAGTTACTTAGCCAAAGCTTCATTTCTTCCTCCATATAAGGGGGTACTTTTAAATTTCAGTTGCATCCATCCCTGTGATAGAAAGGGCCTAGTGTGGTGCTTGGCCTGTATTCATTGCCTAGTTAATGCTTCTTGAGTTGTATGCCTTTCTGAGGATGTACTTATTACTACTGTAATAGATGAAGGAAGGAGGAGGTCACGCTTCTGTTTCACTTGGTGGAGAAAGGGCTTTGGAACACTTTGGAAAATCTGGCTCTGTCAATGTTATGTGGCTTTTCAAGAGATGAAATATTTAACACTGTGACAGTAATAAAAATGTATTTGTCTGGTATTTTAAAATGTTCAAACTGGTTTTGCTTTACCATCCTATCTAATCCTCCTGGTGTGTCCCTAGCATTTGCTTATTCTCCCATGACATGGTATTCTGTATTCCCAATAGGCTAATAACATTTCTTCTTTATGCCTGCTTTCTCTTTATTACTCTCTCATTCTCCTCAGTGCCCAAGGGCTACATCTCCAAGGTGTCTACTCCACCCCCATCCTCATGAGCCAACCAAGAGTTTTGTACTAGAGGTCCATTCTCTACAATGTCTGCCATTCTTTGTCTTTCCTACTGTTATTTACTGATTTGGTCATTCAATTGCATGTCACCTCTTGACTTCTAATTTTTTCCTTTCCACTTTATTCCTGTTTAGTGCAGAACTGTTACCATCTTCCTGAAGTAAACTCCAGTCAGACAGTGTCCTTGCTCAGAACCATCAGTTGTCAGCTGAACTGGTACCCAGCTCTCAGTAGGCTTTTAAAGGATTCTGTGTTGCTGTTCCAGCTTACCTTTCCACCCTGTTTGGACTCTACATGTATTCTGTTGTTTAACCAAGCTGAGATTTTCATGATTTCTTGAATGAAATATACCCTGATATATTTCCCTTTCCTGTTAAAGTTCTGTTCATCCTCTTAAATCTTCTTGTAGACCTGCTTCGTGGAACTTTGCCAGAACTTGCCTGCCTGCCCAGATGATACACTTTTCCTTCCTGTGTCCATGCCTCTGTTGTCATATTGTCTCCCAGGACTATATGTCCCTTAAGAGCTGGGCCTCTGTTTTTATAAATTGAGGCCCAGTGAACCATGGCCCATCTCCTGCCAGACTGACCCCGCCTTGGTCCCTGCCTGAGCTCAGCCCCAGTCCTTGTGGATGGGATACCTGGAGGGACAAAAATCTTTGATGTTTGGATCTGTGTGCCAGGAAAGGCAAGTGTTTGCCAGGTTGTCATAGTTGTTTCTTGTTGCTGTGTCTGTGTGTAGCTAGTAAGCTGGTTTCCGTCGTGGTCCCCTGGTCATGTTTCTAAGAGGTGGAACTTTATTTTCTTAGAAGTGATTTCTCAGACAAAACTTGGAGGTGATCAATATGGTTTTGGTGTCATGTACGTCTTCATCTCCTCCTTCTGTGGCCTCTCCAGTCCCTGTTTCCCTACCTTTACCCCACACTGTGCCTAGAAACAGGTACGGTCTCCTAGGACATGTGCCTGGTTAGCCATACTCCACAGTGGCCGAAATAAACCAGAACTTGAGAAACAGCCTGCAAAAGGGGTAAAACGAGCTAAAATTAAAACAATACTACTTAAAATTATGGTTGAATGAGAATAAGGGTAAATCAGATGAAATAAGTTTTTAACGGAATAAGTGAATTCATTGTATTATGATTTTACTTAAGTGTACTACTAAATTCAGCATCTAGCATAATGGATCATTTTCATTTTAAATGCTCAAAAGAATTTAGAATAATTAGAGAAATTGTATAACTCAGCAAAGATAGATTTGAAAGAAAATTCTTGCCTTTAAAAGTCCTTTATCAGTTGTCTGAAAAAGAGATCCTTAGATCTCTTGAGGTGATTTTGTGTCAGGATTTAAGCAATAGCACATCATAGTAAACAGGGTCTAATTTAGCCTTACTCATATTTACTTGAGTCACTCAGATAATCCTATAATAAATATTGTACTCCTGGAAAGGTTTTTTCCTTTGATAAATATACACTGCAAGTATGCTAAGACAACCAGCTGTCAGGGGAGATGTGTATTTAGTTTTGGTGGAAGAAGCTGTCTTAGCCTCTAGGGACTTGAGATGTTCATTTTACTAGTCCGGGAGCAGGGCCAAAAGGGTTCTTCGTGACTTCGAATGGAATTCTGAAAAGTTCAGCAAGTTTTCATTAGTGACTTTGGCCCTTTGTCTTGCCTGTGCTTCCCAAAAGATCAGATCAGCCTTTTTTCAAAAAAAGCATTTCCAAAAAAAAAAAAAAAAGGAATTCAGTTGGAGAAAATCAGTCGACAGATATATTTTTTGAAACATTGTGATGCAGAGCTCCCACCTCCCCACTTAAGTTAGTGATAGTGCAGTGTTTTTATTTAGTTTTGTTGTTGTTGTTGTTTCAGGCAGAAAATAACATTTAGAAAGAAGATGTATATACATCGGTGGTAACTCAAATCTGTCTGGTCCATGTTTCTTAAACTTGCTTGACCCATAGGTTTTGTTTTAGGTTTGTTTACTACCTTAGGGCAGTTTTGTGCTTTATTTCTCTTAAATATTTTTTTGCTCTGGAGCATAATGATGATGTCTCTAAAACTGTAAGATATGTTTTTATTTACAAAGTCAAGCCTAATACATTTTTGCTAAACATCTCAAGGGTTTTGAGCAGAGTTTCTGCTACTATAAGGATGAGAAATTTCAGTTTACCATTATCTTTCAATAGCATAGTCCTAAATATTGATCATTACTGTTTTATGCAGTTAGTATTTACTCACAAGTAGGAAGATATTTCTCAGTGTAGTCTGAGATGTGAAGTCGTATTTAACAAAAACACTGGTTCATGTTATAAGAAGGAGCAAAAAGATTACATTGTGGAAGAAGAAGTCCTAAAACGTTCCTGTACTGATAAAATACTAGCCCTCAGCTAGAGGAAGCACAATGAGTTTCAAACAGGCTAAATAAAAGAAAGTGACACCTATATGCAAAATGAAACTAGAACACCGAAGATTTAATGTATATAAAGCTGACATATGTTTAAAGAAATAGCAGATAACACAGACCTCTGAAGATCTTATGAGAGCCGTAGACTTTATTCCAGAAAAATGTACAGAAACAACAAGTTTAACTATAGCTTTAAGATAACATATCTTTGCCAGGCATGGTGGTGCATGCCTGTAATCCTAGCACTTGGGAGACTGAGGCAGGAGGATCATTATGAGTTTGAGACCAGCCTAGGCTACAAAGTGAGCTCAAGGCCAGCCTGCACTGCATAGTGAGACCCTGTCTCAAAAAGACCAAAAAAAAAAGGTAACATATCCTCTTTAAGCCAGTCCATGTCTCATTTGAAATCCTTATTCTAGATTTGTTTTTCATGCCTTCTATACTGTCTCAAGCTAGAATCATCACTATAGCTTCAAGTCTGATACCTAAAGTACAAATTATCATCTAACACTGCTTTTCTCTTGTCTCCTAAATCTACCCTTCTCTGTGTTATTTTCATTAATAGCTTTATCATCCGTCTAACCTCAGCCATGAAATCAAGGCATCCCATTTTTGACCTTCCTTTTGACATTGTTTTCTATTTCAACAATTGCTAGTTGACTTTGCTTTCATATTATGCTCCCACATTTATCTCTTCTCTCTTCCCTGGCCCTGTTTCAGGTCTCTGTGTAGCTTGCTCTTTGCCAAATTAATTTTCCTAAAGGGGAGTTTGATCCCTCTCCCCTCCTTGCTCAATACCCTCTGCACCTCTTTGCTGGACTGGCCAGGTAAGTGCATGCTGTGTTGTCCTGTCTTCTCTGAGGAGCCTCACTGCCCACCGAGCTTATAGCACCCTGTATACCATGTGTCCTGGACATCTGAACCATAGGTATTTCTGGGGATTTGCCTTAATTTGGGGGGAATGTAACTTTCTATATTTGTTTAAAATTTTTGCCCTACAATTTTAGGTTGTCTGTAGCAGGAGGCCTCTAGGTTATCTAATAGCTCGATGTCTGCCTGTGTTTTGTCTTGATTGTTCCAGTTTCCCAGTTGACTAACTAGGATCGTGGATGAACTCTGAATGACATCCTAGTGATAGTCTAAATGTGTGGCTGTTGAAACTTCTGTTTTTCTTTATTTTTTGGGCTTTTTGATTTAACTCATATCCTTTAAGATCACTTAGCTATTGTCATCTCTAATTGAACTGTTGACTAATTGCTTCACTTCAACCTAGTTGCCATGCTGCAGACAGAGTGGTCTTTTTAATACATAAATCTGGTCTCATCATTCTCTTGCTTTAAAGCAGAGCTAATTATTTTTTCTCATAAATGATCACTCATCAGCGTTATCTAACTCAGCGCTTCTTCCTGCATCTCCTGGGCATGTTGCTCTCTCTTTCCTCCCACTTACATCCAGCCTGTCATCAAATTCTAGCACTTTCTTTCTCATACCATCTTGAAGTTTGAATTCTACCAAGTCTTTAAATGCTCCTGGCCTGTTGTTTCAGTTACGTTCCCTTTAATCTCTTACATCAAACTTTTGATGGAAGTAGATAACAATGTATTAAAAGGTGACTTAATATGAAATGATAGTTACCAACACTGTGAAATAGAAAGAGGCTGCCCTGGTATCTCTTCCCTTTCCTTAGCAGGGCACTAATCCTAATCCATTGTAGGGACTACACTCTTTTGACTTTCCCTAAATCTAGTCACCTCCCAAAGGACCCTAATTCTTAGTAGTATTACTTGGGGTTTAGGGCTTCAGTATAAGAATTTTAGGGTGACATAAATACCCACTCAGACTATAACAAATGTGTGTATGTGTGTGTGTGTGTGTATTCAGCACACACACAGAGCATGTATTCCATCTTTAGACAGAGCTTATTGGTGTGCAATCAGTTAGTACACATGTACTGGATCTGTGGCCTTGGTGTGTCATGAAGCCCACAGATTGGGAAAACGAACGTACGTTTTTCCAAGAATCCCTTGTTCAAGTTTATTGATATTTGCTCATACAAGAATACATTTTAACTTCTTTCTTTCAAAATAGCTAACATAATAGCTATGTTAGGAAACAGCTTTTATCCCTATTGTTGTGTCTCTAAGTGTGATGACAGATTCATGAAGAGCTCTGCCACTCTCCTGCCTCCTAGCCCCGCAGACGCCCAGGTTTCCTAATCTAGTTGGTAGTGGGGACAAAAGAACTCCAGAAGGAGCCAGGAGCCAGGATGCTGAAGCCAGCACTTTGGTGCTTTCCTCTGGAGTTTCAGTCTTGACCTTCATGAAGTTCTTTGGTTTGCATCTTCTGCAGGGCTTCTGGCTCCCAGATGTTCCACTGTTTTCTCATGACAGTGGGTTTCTATCTACACAATAATGTGTGAATGGGCCTATTATGTTAATTAAGTGTCATTTACTTAGGTTTTAAAACAGAGTGTAGATGTGGTAAGTAGATACACCATTTGAGTTTTAAGAATGAAAAGTTTTTTTCATTTTCCCCCTAAAAACTATATGGTATGTTTTGTCTATAGCTTGGTTTCAAAGTATAATTATTTAGTGCCTAAAGTAATAGCCTGGTTTCTGATTACAAGTGTTGGGTGTAAGTGGGTAATGACTAAGGCTATTAACGTGTAATATTCGTATATAAAATGGAACTCCTTATGCTGTTGTTTTTGGAAAGAAGATCTAATACCAGTGCTGTCAGATTTTACAGTGTGAAGTTTTTATTAGAAAGCATGTAATTTGATCCTGGTGTGTCTGATTTTGAGTCCTACAATAGAGAACTAATGATTATATTAGAGTTTTTCTCTGCTTGGTAAAGTTCAGACACTGTGTCTTTCACTAGCAGCTCTAATGACTTGTTGAGTGGAGTAAACTTCCCTTCAACAAATGATGAGTTAAAATAGGACCATAAGAAGGATGAATATCCATCCCATCCATAGATGTCATCCTCTGTAGTTTCAGCAAAATGAAGGTCATTCTTGAAATAGTCTGAAATCTACTACCTTGCTAAATGTTAGCTGAACCAGACCATTAATTTGAAGACCTCCTGTACATGAGCAGACATTTTATTTTACTCACAATGTCTTTTATCCTACATGCAAAGAACTTTCCCATCCTACCTTTTAATCCCTTCCCTCCCTACTCCACCCTAAACTTTAAAAAGTATGATGTAAGATTGAGTTGTTTTGTGCCAAGTTTTCATCCTGGAACAGATTTTTATTGCCATGTTTCTCTGAGAAAAGGGGTTTATGACCAAATGGTGATAACACTTTCATGTTTTCATTTCTTTCTCTAACCTAGAACTTTTTTCCTAACTTTAACTTTTTCAGAATTTAGTATGACCAGTTTACTGTGTTCAAAAACTAAGGAAAATTGTTTTGAAAGTTTTGAAGGATTTCTTAACAGTAATATTATACTGAGATTCCTTGCAAAAACAAGGAATATTTGTGTAGATATTTTGGTGATTAGCCTTTATTATTTTCATTGTTAGGATTGTGTACCCGACTGTTTATTTGCATTTTGAATGGATAAAGAGATCGTGTCTCTCTCTCTCTCTCTCTCTCTCTCTCTCTCTCTCTCTCTCTCACCCCCCCCACTGGAATATTATTCAGCCATGAGGAAGGAAATAGTGCCATTTGCATTAACAGTGTAGACGAATCTGGAGAGTGGTATGCCAAGTGAAGTAAGTCAAGCCCAGAAAGAAAAATACTACATAATCTCACTTATTTGTAGAATATTTTTTAAAACTGTCCAATATCTAGAAATAGAGAATAGAATAATGGTTGCCAGGGTTAAGAAAGACAAGAACAAAAAACTAAACCTAGACGTTTCATTCAACTTAGCTATTCTCCTTCTAAATGTCCTCTCAAAAGAATTAAAGACATTGCACCATAGTGATACAAGCATACCCATGTTTATAGCGGTACAACTCATTAATAGCTAAATCATGGAAGCAGCCTGTATATGCATCAACAGATGAGTATAGAGAAAATGTGGTATTTATAAGCTAGGAAGTAGCACTCTGCCATAAAGAGGATAAACTTGAGTCATTTATAGGAAAATGGATGCATTTGGAGACTGTAATGTTAAGTGAAATAAATTGGATATACAAGTTTAAATGATTTTTGAAAAAAAAAAAAAAGACAGTAGGAAACAGAGAGATAGGAGATTGAACAGAACATCAGAAAATGGAAAGATGTCCTTTGCTCCTGGATAGGCAGAACCAGTATTATCAAAATGGCATACTTCCAAAACTGCTATACAGATTCAGTGAAGTCCCAATCAAAATACCAACAGCATAGTTTATAGAACTATAGAAAATGATCCTCAAATTGATATGGAGCCAGAAGAGACCCAGAATATCAACAGCAATTTTGAGTGACAAGGGCAAAGCAGGAGGCATAGCAATACCTGACTTTAAGCTGTACTGCAATGTGATAGAAGTGACACTGGAGTGAAAACAGATATGTGGATCAATAGAATGGAAGAGAGGATACAGAAACTTCCCCAGACACATTCAACTATTTAACCTTTGACAGAGGGGCCAAAAACATATGATGGAGGAAAGCTAGGCTATTCAACAAGTGGTGCTGGGAAGACTGGTTATCTGTTTGCACAAGATTGAAACTGGACAGTTACGTCTCACCATATAGTAAATTAAAATCAAAATGGATCAAAGATTTAAACATTAATCTACTGGAAGGTGGAGAGGTAAAATACTAGTAGACAGAAGTATAGGCAAAGACTTTCTAAGCAGAACCTCAAGTGCATAAGAAATAACAGCAAGAATCAGGAAATGGATTCTATCAGACTAAAAAGCTTCTGTGAAGGAGTGCTGCTTCTTAAAGCAGTTATCTTTTAGTGTCTGATTGTTGGCTTAGAAGTTGTGGAATGTTCACTCTTCAGTCCTCACAACCCAGGAGGTTGGTTTCTACTTTTGTCTCCATTTTACAGATGTTGAAACCAAGATTCAGAGAGGGTCAGAAACTTTTTCAAGACACACCCAGCAAATAATGGTAGCACCCTTGGAATCTTGGCAGTTTGACAGCTTCGGGACTGATGATAAACATCCCAGGGCACTTTGGCTTTACTGGTAATGTTTCAGTTTTTGTCAGGGTAAATCAAGGTATATAATTATGAAATTAAATTTAATTTGTAAAAAATAAAAAAGAATCAGATTGCAAGAAATATACTAATAATTACAAAGTCATTGACAACTGATCCATTTTTAACTGATCTATTTTTTGATAAAGCCTCTGTTCCATATATAATGAGCAATCTCTGTGGGGCTGCTGAGCATCTGGTAATTGTCTGAAGTACTGTGCTGTTGTCCCTCTCATCCAGTACCTGGTTTGTCAACCTTCATGATATTCACGTTTTAGGCAAAAAAAAAAAAAAAAAAAAAAAATGGAGGAGGGTGTGGCTCTCCTATTCTTTGAATGACATTTAGCAGCATACTTGACCTGTGCACATAGGGTGTCAGTAGTACCCCTCAGCCCCTGTCTAGACAGTGTCTACAGTATTCCCTGAGCACAGGACAGTGGAAAAGAGGCTTGGGGTGATGGCAAAATCATCTTCAGTTGGTCATCAGTCTACTCTCCTTTAGGAACCTTCAAAGTCCTGTTTTTCTTGTGCTAAGCTTTAGAGAATACAGTATTCACAGCATTGAACTTCTTTTCTTTTGAGGAAGATCATCGTGCCTAAGTAATGCATAGTGATTAGAAGTGGAAATGAAATCTTAACCCTCTCACACTTCCAGTTATCCTATTCCTGTCTTCCCCAAATTCAAGCCCTTGGTACGTGTGTATGCAGGGTGTGCTGTGCAGCCAGCTTGCTTTTCTCGTTACCTCCTGTTCTCCCTTAATCTCAGGAAGGAAGGTTAAAGCTCCCAACGTGGTGCCATATTTAAAGCATATTTCTACATTTGTATCTTTGATCTTTTTGCTGCTTTCCATTCAACAGACAAATATTTTCTAATCCACTCTCGCTTTCCTCACAGACTTCGTTGATCAGAGCATTTTTCAGTTTATGTTTTTAGACTGATTTTCGTAGCCTTATCAGGAGGGTCCAACATTTTAGCTTGAAATAACATATCTTGGAGACCCCCCAGGGCATAAAACCCAATTCTGCCTTTTGCCCAGATTTTCAGTTCTTATGAGATGAACATAGTTCAGCCAGAAGCAAAATCTTTGCCTCCCACCTCAACAGCCCCTCTACCCTGTCCTAGCGCCCCCACTCTCTGTCAGGGTGCAGTCTCTAGTGATAGGCAGGGGCACACACCAGTACAGAATATGACTTTGCAATGAGACGTGTTTGGGGTTCAGCCCTACTGCCACATTCTAGCTGTGTTATGTCTCAGTCCCTTCATTTAGGGTAAGCTTATAGAGAAGACGTGAGAACAAAAGATTTCCATAGGAAGCATTTCATTACTTTTTGGGGGGATCTTATGTCAGCTGTTACCCCCAAGGTCCCTTTGCTGTGGATAATTTTGCATAGAGTATTCAGACTTCCTGATGCATAAGTCCCTTTAGGGATCCACTGACCTTGAATTAAGAATATTTTCCCTGAAGTTCTAAGGGTTCAGGAACCTGTGCTTTCAGCAGGTACTTCAAGTGAGTCTTGTACTTACTGAACATTTGAGAATCACTGATCTTTGTGATGTGGTGTGACTTCCAGAGGGTGTTAGTTAGATAGAACTGAAATACAGAAGAGGAAGGGCAGAAAGAGCGAGGAGTATATCCACCATGCACTCATTTTTAAAAACAGATTTATTTTCCTTGATCTCAACCCTTGCTGTTTCAACCCACACTCTTAGTTTTTAGCTTAATTTGGTCCAGCCTTTCCCTTGCCACAGCCTGGCTTTCTATATTACTTCTTTTTTCCTGGCCTTCATTGCCGCTTATAAGTTGTATTTTCTGTTCATATTTTAGTGACACCTACCCCCCCCCAGACCCTAACGGAAAATAAGCTGTGGCTGAAATATGAAAAATTCACCCCGAGTTTAAGGCTATCATTCTTTTTTCTCCTTTACTGCTTAGCCTCAGTTTACTCTTTTTCAATTGAAGTTTTATTTGGTGACATCTTTTTTTTTTTTTTGGTTTTTCTCCGGTACCGGGAACCGAACTCACGACCTTGCGCTTGCCAGGCAGGCGCTTTTGCCGCTGAGCTAAATCCCCAGCCCCTTGAAGTTTTATTTGGATATAATTCACATGCAACTCAACCTTCTTAAAATGTATAGTTTAGTAGTTTTTAGTATAGTCACAGAGGTGTACAACCATCACTACAGTCAATTTTAGAACATTTTTACCACCTCGAAAAAGAAATCCCACACCAATTAGCAGCTACTTCCCATTTTCTCTGCCCCCTCCCCCAGCCCCTGGCAACCACAAATCTACTTTCTGTCTCTATGGCTTTGCCTATTCTGGACATTTCACATGTGGAGCCATACAATAAATGGTCTGTTGTGACTTCTTTCTGTTGACATCAGGTTTTTAAGGTTCATCATGTTTTGGCCCATATCAATATTTCATTCATTTTTATTGTGGGATAATACATATATTCATAATGTGTGAGTATATATATGTCACATTTTATTCATCAGTTTGTCAATTCATGGGCAATTGTGTTGTTTCTACTTTTGTCTATTATAAATAATGCTGTTATAAATACTATATTCAAGTTACAAATTCTCGTATGTATGTTTTCAAATTCTTTGAGAGGAATGCCTATTCAGGTCTTTTGCTCATTTATAACTGGGTTCTTTTTCTTCTTCTTATTGAGTTGTAAGAGTTTTGTATATATTCTGGATAATAGATCTTTCTTAGATATATGATCTGTAAATGTTTTCTCCCATTCTGTGTATCATCTTTTTACTTTCTTGATGTTGCTCTTTGAAGTTAGCTACTATTCTTAAACTTACTTGTTGAAGTTACTTTGTCTAATGTTTTTGTCTCCTTTTCACTATAATTATATTTATATCTTTCCCATGCACATATTTAGCATTTCCTACATTAGATCATTCATGTTTTTAAATGAAGATCCAAGTTGCCTTTTCTTGTAAAAATACAAATTACTAATTTAAATAACTGTTACAGGATTCATATTTAGAACAAATAACTCTTTAAAATTAATAAAGTGGCAAAGAATCCAATAGAAAAATGGACAAAAAACTATGAAAAGCTTCATAGAGAAGGAAACATGAGTCGCTAATAAGATATGGTCAGATGTGCCCTCTCTGAACCTTGGAAAGCTAGGTGGCTGGATCTGTTGAATGACTGGATGCAGGTTAGATTCTGGGATCTTGAGGCTGAACTGGGCTTTTTATCAAAACTGGAAGGCCTAGGAAGTCATTAAGTGTCGTTCTTTTAGGGTGACAGGTCCCAAGAATGAGGTGCCTGCAGATGAAAAGAAAAGTAAGAGAGACAAGAAAAACAAGAGAGGCAAAAGTCTGGGATTGCGGGTCAGGGGTGCTCATAGCTTCTCGGACTACAGCCCTGATTACCAATCTTAGTCACCTTTTATTTTTTTTATTTAGTTTTTTTTTTAGTCACCTTTTATTAAGCAAGAACCAAGGACATAGCTAGTACAAATGGGCTGATGACAAATGGTTTAGTAATTAAAGGATTATCCTTCTCCAGTTCTGCCTCTTATGCTGCTGGCAACAATAGCTGGAGATTATAAATTGACCACTAGTTACCAATCCACTACAATCCACCCCGGTCAACTTGATAACCATACACATTTCCTTAATCCAATGGTCTCTAGTGGCAGATATGTGAAAAGTTAACATGTCTTAGTTTATTCACATTTACATTAATATAACAGTTACATATATACAGTTTTTTACTGACTGAGCTAGCTGGGCTGTATAATGAAGCCTTATCTTTAGAAACCCTAACAAATAATAAACAAATCATTGTGTGTCCTCAGTGCTTTCTAATCAAAGAATGCCCTTCTCCACAGTTAAGCCCTAGTGAATCCATTTCTGATCCTATCTTGTCTCTTAGACTCCAGAACCATTAAATATATCAAACTTCTAGCATTTCTACGAATTTTAAGAACAACCAATTCAGGACTTTTTAAATTCAGTTCAGTTTAGATTTAAAGGTATTTAAGTCTTCCAAAGGAAGTCTTAGAACTAGGCTTTCTGACTTCAGCAGGTTGGTCTGGACCCAAAGTTTGATAAGAGCAGAGCAGGGGAAGACCTAGCAGTTCTGCCCACTCCTGACCTAAAAATTTAGAGGCATTCTGGAAAAATTGGAGGCCTTTACACTTAATGACAGTCCTTAATGCCTGCATGTAGTAAGGCAGAACATCTAAAGTAGTTGCAAGAGAAAGACAAGCCTACGTAGACCCTGACCTTTGGCCAAAGGGCTCTGAACCCTAAGATTCAGATAGGCAGCAGCCCAGATTTATCCTAGCAAGCCTCACAGTGGAGCCTTTATTCATTCTGCTTTTAGAGCACTGGCTTGTCTGAGAAATTAAAGTTGTTTCCTTTTGACAAATCATTTTAAACACTTTTTACATCATTTGCTTGTTTAAGTCCCCATCCTTGTGATACTCATTAAAGAGATAAAACCTTTAAAAACATTAGATTGTTTGCCCCCTCTTTTATTTTCAAAGAAGAAAAAACAAGTGATAAATGCATTAAAATTATGACTTTTCTCCATTAGTGATTTTTTTTTAGTAGTATAGCACGTTTCTCAATGTAGGAGTTACATTTATTTTGTTTGGTAGTTCTGTCCTATGCAGCATGGGGCATTGGGTATCCTTGCCCCTTGTGTGCTATGTAAGTAAACCCTGTAATTGAGACCACCCCTATGTCTCTGTACATTTCCATATCCCTATAAAGGGGTCTTAGTACCCCCCTGAAAAAGGAGGTAGTAACTTCTTTTTGTTGGAGTTCCACATGTTAAACTGAGTACCTTACTAGATTGTTTGAGGATTTTATTTCTGTTCTTAGATTTCTAGGGACCTCAGAAATACTTTACTCTTGTTCTGTGGTTGTCAGCCCATTACTTTCAGATCAAGATGTCATCTCTTGGAATGTTGTGTTCTAGAGTAAGAGTGCTGTGTAGCTCAGCTTGGCGTACTTTAGATTTGACTCTCCATTCCTGGCCCCTTCTCTGATATGGTGCCCTTCAAATGGGCTCACAGAGGCATCTGCTTTGATGCCAAAATAATGTTACTGAGGCTGTTTTTTAAGCGTATTAATTTTTTCAAGTGTGGGCAGCTTCCCCACTAATAAGTTATATTCCAAATTGTATGTGTAGGTTGGTTATTTGGACTCTGGAACATGTTTTGCCATGGAAACCATTTAGTACATAGTTAGGTTACCAAGGAAACTGGAGGTACTGAAGGAGCTCATCAAGCCATATTGCCTCCTAACCACATTTTGAGGCACGGGACCCAGCCCTTTTTCTTTCTCTTTGGTGGCTGTCAGTTACACAGCTCACCTGGCTGACAGAGGAGCTGGCCATGATCCAGCTCCAGCAGACTGGGCCCACTTAATTTACCCAATACAAATGCATACACCAGGAGCATCAAAAGCCCAGTCAGATCTTCTTTCAGTAAAGAGAAGTGCAGGGTTCGCAAAGTTCTGTTGTCACTCAGATCTGGACTGTTACCCAGAACAGCATTGAGTGACTGCCCCTCATTGTGTTCCATACTCATGCCACATCTCAGAGCCGGGGGAACGGGCACCAGCATGGGCTTTCCTCTTCCTCACATTTCTAAGTATACTTGTAATAAATAATTGTCCCTCTAGGTAGTCCTGTGGATCTGCAGTCACCCATGGAAAGCTGTCTAGCTCAGACTGGCATAGGGCCTGTGCAAAAAAGCCTGTTAACTCTGTGACTGAGGCTCTTGAGAATTAATAGCAACGCATTTTGGTGTGATAGATGACTAAAACGTAACTCATCCTCATGAAGATAGAAATTAAGAGAACTCCAGCCCATTGTACTGTGCTATACCATACTATACCATACCATACTATACTATACTATACTACACTACACTATACTACATTACACTATACTGTACTACACTATCTAAAGACGAGGAATGGAAATGGTTACAGCATTATTATTGTGTTTTAATTGTATCTGTTTTTGAAATTAAGCTCAGTATAATTTAAACACTTATTGTGCCTGTTTATAATAAGAGCCTCCCCTGTTCCCTTGGCATAATAGGGTATGGTCTACATGCTAAGTACTGGCCACACTGTCCTCAGCTCTTTGGTGTTACTTCTTTGGACCTTCCCTTATGTCCTCCTGGTAGGAGTGATGGCTTCCTCCGCCTTGTCATCACCCTTTGAGGCCTCCTTATCATAGTCTTTTATTCCCTGTCTTTGTATGCTGGCTAGATAATAATAATTTAATTTTACATTTACATGGTGCTTCCTGCTTTACAGAGCGTATTCTCAGTGATTACTTTTGCAAGCTTGATAGGGTGCACATTGTCATCCCTACTTTTGCAGGTGAGGCAGAGTACTCATATCTTCATCTCTGTTTTATAGAGTTAAAATTAATACCTGGCTATCTTATACACTTGCTCATTTTCATAACTAGTCCCAGCAGACCTAGAATGAGAAAGAGCATAGTCTTGGGTTATTTGTATAAACCCTGTCACATGCTTCTACTGTTGCTCTCTTCCTAGGCTCTCCTTATTCATGGGCAAGTGGTTGTTGATTCTCTTTGGATTCTTATTTCAGTGTTCAGCCTCTCTCAGGGAGAACTAACCTCTCTCTAGCTGCTTTAGTAAGTGTTCTAGGCACTTTGGCACATCTTTCTCTTCAGCAAATTGGCATTTTAGGACAAGCTCATGCTGTAGCATATTAGTGATTTGGTACCTTTGCGTATTTTATAAAGTGAATGAATGCCTTCAGGTATTTGTCTTGATTGTTAATAATCACATTTTGTTTTATATAGTGTCTTTTCATCCAAAGTATATATTATCTTCTATTATGCAGAAGAGGCTGGTTAAATTATGTGTTTAAAATATTATCATGGTTGAACATGTCAGTGCTTGCCTATAATCCCAGCATTGAGGAGGCTGAGGCAGGAGGATCACAGAGAGTTCAGTGCCAGCCTAGACTACATAGTGAGACCCTTTCTCAAAAAAAGAAAAGAAAAGAAAAAACACGCAGAAGTGGGGAGAAGGGAGCAGATTTTTTTAAGGCATTCCTGTGAACCAGGCATTATATACTTTACATATATGACCTCATTTCATCCTTGCAAAAAGTGTTTTGAGTAGTTAATGTTTTACATTTTATAAGTGAAGAAATTGTGTTTCAGACAAGCTAAGTAACTTACACTGCAAGTGAAAAGTAGAAAGGACACTGAAATCTGGGCATGCCTGATTCTAAGGCTCATATCTGTATACTCTCCCACATGGCTTCCTCTTGCCATTTGCAAAGCTTATAGTAACAAACTGAAGGATGCCGTGGACACATGGCTATATGGAGGGAAGAGGGAGAGCTGGAGTATTGCCATTTCTTTTTCCTGACAACAGCCAGAAGGGGTGAACTTACTCCTTTCTCTTTCCTCTCAAGATCACGGAATTGCTGATGAGCGTTCTGATGTAACTTTGCACTTGTAACCAAGTTGAGCTAAGATGAACTGACAGAACAATCTGTAGCACTTTAGTGGCTGTTAAAGGAGGAACTGTTCATAGTCATCCCACTGCTGAGCAGTTAGAAAGCTTGGAAAGAGCTGCGCTTCTCTTGTGGAAAGACAGCGAGGCGGGGAAAGAACAGCGGTGGGAAGTTAGGACTACTGTGCCCCGGGCCTGCTTTCCTCGTCTGTCTCCAGGCATGTGACTGTAGGTGCCAAGTTCCCTCACCTCTCTGGACTCTGCCACCTGTAAAATGCAAGAACTGAACTGGACCCTTCCAGTATCTGAACTTTCATTCTTCATCTTTAAGGAATACATTATTTTTAGAGAATCTTTTAAGACCGTGAGAATGAAGAGAAGTCTCTCACCATTCAATGTCCTTGCCAGTTAGCTTTTGACAGGGGCCATAGGGCTAACAACTACCAGAGGTCTCACTTTTAAAGAAAATAGAGACCAGCAGAAGGCAGTATTCTAGTCAAAAGACAGTTGATATTGGTGGAGAGCAGGCAGGGTCTTTACTGATACCTATGACTTTTGGCTTTGTTCTGTAAGTTCTGAAGGGAACATATGTGAGGTTTTATATTTCTCTGAGACACAGTGTCTGCAGCTCTTCAGTGACTCAGGATGACTGAGGAGCCAAGGTCATGGCTCCATGCTCCAGCCAGCTCGACTGCTCCTGGGGCATTGAGTAACTGGGATGAAGATGATGGCATCCACTGCACAACCATGTCTTTCTACAGTTCTTGCTGAGCTATAGCTAATGACTAATTACTGGTACTTAGATAATAAACATGAGAGTAGCTACAGTTTAGAGCAAGATAATCAGAAATGCTTTCAATAAAAATGTGGTCCTTTCCTTGGCAAATTAAAAAATCTCTGGATTTCTCTAAATGGAAAGTTTAGTTCAAATTTTTCTTGGAGAGAACTTCTAGACCCTTCTTGAGACAGAAACCACTCTCGGGTATCCGTAATCTCCACAGGCAGATTTTCCCTCTTTTCATGAGCACTGACACTTCAGGAGGGGCAGGTTCATATGATGTATTGACGGTATTATTTGCTAGGTGCTACAAAAATGTAACAAACCTCATATGCTAGGGGCTGATTTTATTTTAAAAGAATGATTTTTAAAGGAATAATTCAAGTGAGTCTATCATGTCAGAATAGCTGAGTAAACTTTCCAAGTAGGTATGTTTTCCTGAGGAATTTAAGCGGTACTACAGCAGTCCACCCATAGCACTGCTCCTCCATTCTCTCACAAGATCATAGCAGAAACTGAGCAGTCCACCTCAAGGTTCCAGACTCTTGAATTAAATAACTTGTAATAAAAATTGATGTGTTCCAAGGCTTTGGGGGCACAGCCTGGGCCCCCTGGAACTGCCTGTGGTGTGCAGCAGGGCTTTGGGACCTCCTTGCTGGGCTCAGAGTACCTCCCTGAGTCAAGCTATCGAGCACTCTGCTGTATGGAGGGCAGCTTTTCAGCTCTGGCCAGTGGTGGCAACACAAGCTGTGATTTTTCTCTCTGCCAACTCTTCCCCAGGGAAGAAGTACCTCAACTGCAAGGGGTCTTCTCCATCTCCTAGTAGAGCCTGAGCCTTTTTTCATCTTGGCACGCAGAGGGGACATTGCAGGAGCTGAGACATGACGAGGGGATAGGAGGCTCACCACGGTGAAGGTGTTCAGGTGGAGTAGCTGGGGAGACAGGAATGGGTGCAGGAATAACCAGAGAACAAGAACTGGAGAGAGCCGAGGATGAATGGAGCTGCTCACCCTCGCCCACCCTGAAATCATGCTACAACAGTACATTGGCATTTGGGTTTATGAAAATAGTGTGATCCCAGAATACCCAAACCAGTGTTAGCATCCCTTGTAAATTTCTCTTGCAGAGTTAAAGTTCAGAAAGGGAAGGCTTCGTGGAGGAGGTATGATTGAGCAGAGGGTTAAAGAATGGTCCTTAGTACCAGGCATTGAGTATAATTCCGGCGATCCACTCAATTTGCTGATAGGTATCACAGAAGGTTGACGTCAAGTTTATGTGCCAGTAGTTCAGGTCTTTATTGTAGTGGGGGGCTTACATGTATGATCCCATTTCATCCTTGCAAAAACCACAAGAAGTAGGTGATAGTTGTTCTGTGTCTCTGCAAAGCCATCTTTTCCTCCATTCAGCTACATCTCTTCCATCTCTGTATTTTTCTTTGTAATAAAACCTCGAGCAGTTTTGTGTGTTATTCTTAGTGGGTAACACTTTGATACATTAACACTTCATAACATTTCACTGGAAGGGTTTTTTTTCCCCCTCCATGGCTTTAGCATTTAAAAATTCAAAGACACATTAAGATTTTGGATCCTGTTTCTTGGATGCTTCTCTTTACAGAGGCTTATTCACAAATTGCCTTTTTTCCCCCCTTTGCTCATATGTTTTCTTTATTGGGCATTATATTGATTGGTGTGTTGTTTGCCACACCTATTTTCTGAGCTGCTAGTTTGTATATTTGAAAGTGCAGTATGAAATACCATAGCAGCCGCTTTTGCTACCTAAATGGCTTTTCATCTACTGTGTTCTGTTCATATACATGTGGGTTTCTATACATGGCAGTTTTGAAACACTTTATGAATTCGACTTGTTTTTGGCCAAGACTTTGGAATTAGTAGTCTATATCTTAGCCTCTGAGTTTCTATTTAATTGAACCTGTGTTCAAAAGTCATATGTTCCACTGGGTAATGCTGTCTTTGAGACCTCTGAAGTTTTGTTGAACATGTTACGTCAGAGTTTGGCTGTTTTATTAGCTAGATTTCTGGAACTACAGAACAGTGTTTCTCCAAAGTGTGGTCCATAGACCACCTGCACTAGCAACTACTTAGTACTTATAGATTTCAGACCTGCCAAATCAGAATTTGGGGGGGCTCAGAAGTCTACATTTTTACAAGCTGCATTAGGGAGTTGAATGCATACTGAACTTTGAAGACCTCTGCCTCAGTACTTACTTATTTGGAAGTTGTTGCCTAATTTTTCTCAGAACACATATACATGCATGATTGAGCTTGGACCTTTGATTTGAATCTTATAAAGAAGAAGTAGGGTCATACTTCCCCTGGAATTCAGCAGAGTTACAGAGAAAGTTAGATCCCAGCAATATTACTAAAGCCCAAATCTGGTCCATCTCATGCCTGTTGGGCGTGTCTCTTTAGAGGTATGCAAGAGCAAAGGACCTACACGTGACACTTGGAAATCACCTTCCTGGCTTGTGGATGACTATTTAGTGCATTAGACGTTAGAATATAACCAATCTAAGCTCTGGAGCCTTATAATAATAGTAATTAAGATAATGATACTTTGTACTTCTCAAGTGTCTTTAAACTGAAGGCCTTAAAGTGCTATATTAAACAAAGTATGCAACACCTAGGTAAGAGAGGTCAGTGTTGTTTCTCAGTTTATAGATTCAAAACCTAAAGGTGAATATGAAAATTTAGCTTGGACATTTTTCTTGAATAATGACATTAAACTTGAAGAAGTGGGAGTTTTTCAAAGGAAACATTTTGATTTGAGTGTTTAGGAGTGGTCGCAATAGGATGGTAGCTTTTTTTGGCACTGCAGGGTATATCCTGCATGGAAACAGCCATATCTGGTTACCCTAATTAATGTTTTTAATAATAGAGGTGTTTGGCCGGAAAATACCATCCTTTTTTTGTGTGTATTAAGTCCCATATTCTTTTTGGCTCCTTCTTCTGCCTCTTCCGGCCTTTATTTTTAAATCATTTATAGGCTCAGAGAGTGTTCAAAACAACAACTACAAACCTTTTAAAGATCACACGGTCAGGCTCCTTTGTTTTACAGAGCAAAAAATTGGACACTAGTACAAGTTTTAATAAAAGATAGGCTGAAAGTGGCAGAGAAAATGTATATGTGGAAGAAATGCCAACAGCAGGACTATCAGCAAAGTTCTTAGTATTTGTGTTCTTTATGTCTTTTCTCCAACAAGTATTTTAAATGAATACGATCTAGAGTTAAGAATCAACTGAGATCTTTCACAGAACATGGTTTGGTTAGCCCAGGCTGGCCTCAAACTTGCAGTGATCTTCCTGCCACAGCATCCCTAGTGCTGGGATTACAGGCATGCACCACCATGCCCAACTTCATTTATATATATATATATATATATATATATATATGTGTGTGTGTGTGTGTGTGTTTTCCAGTATGAGGAATCAAACTCACAACCTTGCGCTTGTCAGGCAGGCACTGTGCCACTGAGCTAAACCTCCAGCCCCTTCATTTATATTTTTTGAAAACCTAGACTTGTGACCTCACAGTATTTTCTTGCTATTCCTTTTAAATGTTCACCCACTTGCTTTGGCTATATCATCCTTTTTTTTTTTTTTTTTTTTAAATCTCTTTTGCCTTTGTAAGCTAAAACTTTTACAATTTAAGTATTTATTTCAAAAAATAAAATTGAATAACATTTTTTAAAAATCTTGAAAGTCAACATTTTAGAAAAAGCAGATTAAATGTAAGGAAAAATGTACCAGGACCATTCTGGAATCCTTGGCTGCTTTGTTTCAGCAGCTGTGGAAGTAGATAGTTCTTTATAATCACAACTTTTAGCTTCAAGTTGTTCAGCTGCAAGTAGCACAGCCCTTATGGTTGATTAATGGTGCCTTTTGTTTTATATATACGATGAGGAGCAGCTCCTAAGTGTCTTGGTTACTTTTCTGTCGTTGCTGAGACAAAATACCCAACTCCCAAAATGAAGGAAGGAAAGGTTTATTTAGCTCACAGTTTGTGGAGGTTTCAGTCCATACTTGGCTGGCTCCGAGGCAGAAGATAGCAAAGCAACAAGAGCAAAGAGGAATGGCAGCCGATTAAGAATTTGAAGAGAAAGAATAGGAAATTTATTCATTTATTCAACAAATACTTGATTGATAGGGCAGGGTCATCTCCTTATAAAGCACCCTATATTTTAATGAAAACAGATGTAACATTGTACATCCTCATCATATTAAGATGACTGAGTTAATGATGCTGAGATAGTAAATGTAAAAGTGCTTGGGAAAAATGGAAAGGCCTGTACAAAAGCCTTGTGTTAACGATAACTCAGTTTTATAAATATTTGTTGAGAATCTGTAAACAGATATTTCTGTTCTAAGGGCCAGCTGCTAAAATACTGAACCATCGGGAGGAAAGTAGAGATAATGGGGGAGATGATTTATTCATTCTTTTTTTCTTGGGAAGACCACAGAGACAGAACATATTATCAGACAACTTCCCATACCAACCACCAGATGGGGCTGTCAGTCATCCGCAGCTCAGTTGCTGTTCCATAGGATCCTGATAGCTTGAGACAGGTAAAAGAAACATAAAAAGAGTTGTTCTATACATGACAATTCATATCATGAAGCAAAATATTTATCCCTGTTTTCTAATTCAATTGACTATTTAAGACCTACTCTCTTCAAGGAAATTAGAGCAATTCGATCAGATTTGTTAGTAAAATATACTGGTAGTCATTAGTAATTCTTCCTTTTCTGATGCTTGTAAATTAATTTTTGTGGTGTGTACAGGTATATTTTTCTGAGTATGTGTGCCCACAGTTGAGAGACTTAGCATGAGAAAGATTATCCTTTTTCGAATTTCACCTCAAATGTTACCTCCTTACCAAAGTACTTCTTATCACCTTTCTACCAGGCAGAGTTAAGAAGGCCCTTTTCTTTGCTTTTATTTGGTTGTTTATGTTCACCAATATTGCTTTCTTGTTGAATTTGTGTGTGTGTGTAACTAATTTGGAGATTCAGAAGCCCAAATGTTATTTATATTTTTACACACACTACTGACTACAAAATGTAGCAGGTACTAGTCACAGAATAAGCAAATGAGAAACATTGGTGAAATATAGCTTTTTCATAGACTATTTAGAGAATACTAAGTTATTAATAGTTTTTGAACATTCCCCTGGAATGTAAATAAGCCATCAGGAATCATTCTACAAAATAATTGATTTTAGAAAAGCTTTAGAATTTAAGAGGGCAAGACTATAGGATTAATAACAAGGGCCATCCAAAGCTTACCTTACTATAGGTCTACTCTCACTGCAGCAGATATGGAATTTTTGTTTTTAATTTTAATTTTGTGACTTACTTGAATTGCATTTTTAATATATGAGTTGAAAAAAAATGAGTTTAAGTAATCTCGGGATGTTTTTGAGTACTGGCCAAATTTCATTCTGTGTGACACAATTTTAAGCAGAACTTAATGGGAAAATATCACTTACTGCATTCAGTTCAATTGATAGAAATCTGTTGTAGCTAACTTTAAAGTGAATTGTTTTTCTGTTTAGAAATTCATGTATTGATCCATAGTTTTTAGACTTCTGTGAGAGTAAAAATAATAGGTTCATATAAGAATTTTTTCCTTATAAAAAATAATACCCCAGTTATTTCTCTGTCTATGGAAATTTTCCATCTCTCTAATCTTGACCAGAAAAGTTTGTCCTGAACAGCTTAGAAAACTGAAGAAAAGTATTTCATCATCATCAACAAACATTTATCAAGTGCCTCCTATGGGAAGGTCACATCCCCAGGCCCCTGGAAAAAACCCTACTTATCCCAAGGTGAGATTCCTGGCAACCCTCTGGAAAGGAACCTTGACTCCTGGACTCAGAGGAAGGGAATCAGAATAGCTGAAGATCCTATTATAAAAGGTAGTCAGCTATTTTGTTTTGTACTGACCTGGAAAATTTGGTTAGTTTACTTTTATACACATAGCGTTTATGAAACAATAGGTGAAAGGCAGGAGGCTACTATAGGTAGACATGCTTTGAGAGCAAAACAAAAAAAAAGACAGCTATGGCAGAACCAGAAATACTTTTTATTAACTAGTATCCCCAACCATAGTCTTTTATCATTAGTTGAGTTCTTATTCAAACTCATGAATTCTGTTGAGCAAGACCTGTGGGGTTAGGCAATCCTGGGTTCTATTCTCAGACATACTAATGACAAAATCATGAAATATGTATCCAATTGTTAAAGCTGAGCCTTTCTCCTGCATCAAAACTATCATGAGAACAATTAAAAATAAACTGGAAGGCTATCCATTAAAAACAACAACTAATATTCTTTCTGTGTAAGCTGGTCAGAAGAACACTTAAAATCCCAGTAGGTAAATGAACAAGGAATTAATTCCATTTACAAAAGAAAAAATCAACAATTAATGGACATACAGCAATGTTTACCCTCACTTAATAACCTAAAATTCAAAATAAAAACAACAAAACAATTGCATGTGGTTTAAATCAGCAGTTTGGTAAAACTATACAAATAGACTGTCAACGAAAGTTCTCAAATAGGGACAGAAACAGAAAGGAGAAACAAAAATGATCCCTTATATAATGCTCATCATGTCAGGAAGGTTAAGAGTACTGATTTACACTCTCTTCTCTTATTAAGGGGGGTCTTTCTGAATTACTATGCTTTGTTCCCAGTAAGAGTTCCTAGGAGTGTTCCTCTTTTAAAACTGGTAACATCCACACTTACATTTGTATTCCCTGGCCCTTTTGCCCTCTGCCTCCTTCATTATTTGGAAGTTACATTCTTGCTCTTTCAACATTGTAAAAAGCAGCAAAATATAGTTTGATACTTCTAATCTATATAGTGATCCTATTTGCCTAATGCAGCTTTTGCCTGCATTGGTATTTATTAGCGTATGATTTACATTTTGAAATTTTATATAGGGATTGTGGGAGGTTTTTTAAATTAAAAAACTATTTATAGTTGGCAGAGTAAGAAACTTTTGTTCATTCTTATTAAAGCCTTTGTCCTTTCTCTGAAGTTTCAAGCAGCCTGACAGCTACAATTCTGCTTTAATTTATACCTAGAAATTTTGCTGGTATGGAAAGCATTTTTATGGAGCTTTAACATCATCAACAAGATTCTCTTTTCTCTTCAATGTCTGAAAGACAAAACATTTGATCTAAAATTCCTACATGCTGAGGGAATTCATGTATGTCAAAGCATTTCATGAGTTTCTGTTTGTTTGTTAAAGAGGAAATGTGAAGTGCTGTATAATTATTCAGTCACTCAGCCAGCATTTATTGAGTACCTGTCCCAGCACTCTGCTGACCTGTTGGACAGGGCTAGGGATTATGGAATAAGGATGAACATGTCCAACCCCAAGAAAATTACAGATTAACCCTCACCCTAGCCTGGAACATTTTGTATTGGAGGTGTGCCCTGGGACTGTAGGAGCCTGGTGAACAGAGCCAGGGGCATTATCTGCTAAGGGGTCCAGGAAGGACCCACAGGAGGGGCAGCACCCGAATAGGACATGAAGGAAGGAATAATATTTTTCCAGGAGGTGAAGGAGAGGCTGTCCAGTCCAGGCAGAAGGGACATGTGAACTAGGCACAGAAGCAAGAGTGTCACTGGCATTTCTAGGATATTGTGAGTGGACTAGTGTGGACTCATCTAAAGATCCTAACTGCAGCTCAATGACCATGAGTTTAGTTAGGTAAAAGTAGCTGTTCAGAAGGGTTTCACACTCTTAGAAAAAACTCAGAAAATGATGGGGTTTTCAGGTTGTTTGTTTTGGCTAGGTTCTGAGCATAGAGCTTAGGTGATATATGTGCTTTGTGTCTAGGTCAGTGATGGTGAATCTTTTAGAGCTTTCAGTGGTGCAGACAACCCACTGCGACATGTGTCACAGATTTGCCACCAATGGCTAGGTGATAGCCAGTGCCCTTCTGACTTGTCACACGTACAGCTGTGTCGATGTCACCTGACATCCACTGTGTTGAGACCAGTCTGTCCTCATCACTCAGCCACTGCACTGGGCTTCAGAGGAACCCATAAATCACACATCCTACCTCATGCAGTGCACAGCCCCACAAATGTACCTCCTTGTATTCCCTTCCATACGGGAGGTACTTTCTAAATATTTGGTGGCTGGGAGGTGGGCACACACTACCATGCACATACAAATTACACACACATTTATCCAGAAAATTGAACTAAGTGAACTTGGAAAGAGACACACAGGTTGACTTTAAGAATAAGTAGGTGGAATGTAGTGATGACAGTGCATGTGCGCAAACAAAGAAAGGGTGTTAGAGGCACTGAGTGGACAGGAGAGTTTAGAGAATACAGAAACTTGTGGTCTGCATGTGAGTTGTTAGAATCAGTACATGAAAAATTTCTACTTTCCATACTTGTTTTTAGGTTTCACTCCATTTGGCCAAATTTCTGGACTCTACTTCAAAATTAAACTGTAAAGTGAGGTTCTCTGTGAGCTCTTCCAATTTTGCAGAGCCAGCTTTGCAACAGATTCCCATCAGAGGAAAAGCGCATGACTGAGAAATTGTTTAAACCAGCCAGACATCTTCAGGGAATTATGGGCAGGCAGTTTTCTTTTTAAGTGGTTTACAAAGCATTTGAAGAATGTCATTGTGGAGCAGAGAGCACATGCCCAACTGGTTCCCTTTTGGGGGAGGAACACTTTGGTACATTCTTGTTTTGAGTTGCTGAACCTGTGCTGCTCTGTGGCCCCTAGGGTTCCTGGGTGGCTCTGGGGTTTTAGGTGCTGGAGGAAGCCATGTTCTATTCAGAGCTTCAGCCAGCTTCCAGTCCAGAAGGCTCAAAAATTGGGAAAAAGGATGAGGGCATGAGCTGGGCTGGCAGTAGAAATTAGAGGTCCTCAGAAAATTCTGCTTTATTGTCTCTATTTTCAGAGTCTTAGGTTTGGCCCAACTTGCCAAAGTATCCCAAAGGTCCTTCTTCCTTTTATTCTGGAACTACTTAGAAACTAAACTCTCCTCCCACTTTTCATGCAAGGTTAGCAAGTACTCTGTGGTAGAGTGCAGGATCTTACCCCAAAACCCCAGAGCAGCCGAGGCCCTGCCTACACAATAAAAAAGGGAGATGAATGGTGTGTCCCTCTTGGCATTGTACCCCTCCAGTTTGCTTTTCTGCAGTCAAAGTGTCTTGCATAGCAGTTACTTAATGCCAAGCTGACACAGCTGCAGCTTATTTAGCTACTCATCTATTGAGCACGATCCTGTTTCCGTTTCCTAATGAGGGTAAACTGAGGGCTGAAATCCTTATTTGACTTGTACCTAGAGATGGATTCTGATAGATCCGGGACAGGGATGGCAAACCTTTTAGAGACTGAGTGCCCAAACTGCAACCCAAACCCCATGTATTTATCACAAAGTGCCAACACTGAAATTAAACCTGAATACTGAGCTTTTAGTTTAGAAAAAACATCTGTTATCTGATGCTCAGCTACTGGAGTGACTTGGCTCATGTGTCAACAGAGAGGGCTGTCCCTACCCGCCGCAGCACGCATGTCATAGGTTTGCCACCACTGATCTAGGACTAAAATTCCAGCATCCTTTTGTTGGCTTTCAATTTCAAATGTAATTCACTACATTACACTGTTTCTTCTGCCTCAGTTATTGTAAATAAAATTTTATCTATTCAAGCTATCTCTCCAAATCAATTAATCATTCCTATAATGAAGACCATTGATTTCAAATGAAATCTTTTTAATTTTTGGCCAGGCAGCTAGAAGTTCTAATTACTGAAATAGGAATTATTTAAAAACTTGGAATGTTGGACTTTGGCTTTTTTTTTTCAAATTCCCTGCAGGAAGTGTTTAGACTTAGGTAAAGAGAGGATCATCTTCTGGCTGTGAAGCACATGGCTCATAGCTGAACAGTAAAGATGAAAGGTTCCTGAAATGTACTGTTTTTTATGGAGGGACATTGAAGAAACTAGATCTTACATGGTTAACACAATGTCTGCAAAGTCACACAGACCTGAGATTGACTCCTGCTCTCCCTTGCTAGGTAACACTTGGCAAGTTCCTTAACCTGTCTCAGCCTCAAATTTGTTACCCGTAAACTGAGCATGCTGATTAATTGAGTTGAAACCTATGTGACTGAGAATAGTGTCTGAAGTACCCCACCCCACAGAGAAAACATCAGTGAGTGATAGTTCTCTTGAGCACAGCCGACTGTTTATCAGTTCCTTACAAAGAGCTGTTATGTACATTACTTCATTCCATTTTCCCCACCCATAGCCAGGTAGTCCTCCTCCTTGTACAGCTAAAACATCATTCATTGAACACTTAAGTTTTTAAGCATCTTGATTGAATATGACACTGCATTGGTGACATTTTGATAGCTGTCATTGCGTGGTTTAGTTCCAGCATCTTTCAGCACATTCAGAAGCATCAACCTTTACATGTTGGGGCTTCTCCAGCAGCAATTATAGCCACAAGTGAGGAAAAGCTATACATGTTCCCCTAAAATATCGTCGAGATTTGTGTCATAGGCCTCTGGTGACAAAGACTTGTTTAACTGCAAGATGTCAGCATTTCCCCCCTTCAGATAAAATTAAACTGTGGAATAACACTCAATCCTTACATGTAAGAACAAATTGGTTTTTCAATTATAATCTGTATAAAATCAAATTGCCTACCAAATACCTTTATATATTAACACTTTGTATTGTGCAGGTGTGGACAGATAGGGTAAGGTACTCCAAGAAAGACAGTGGAATTGTCCTTTTTGACCAGCCTGGTGAATCCTGGCTCTCCCTAGATGCCTCCCCAGCCTGAAACTCCTCTGTTTTCTCCATGACCTTCTTCTGAGTGGGAAGCTTCACGGAGCCAGTGCTTCCTGCAGCCAACTCAGCAGGTGGGCCAGCAGAGGTTTAGAGGGGCTTTCCTAACAGCCCCATGGGCTGGCCTTAAAATCTTGCTGTTAAGTGTGGCCTCTTATGTTGTATGCCATAGCCAGTAACTGGCTATCTTGGAGGTTTAGGAAACCCAGAGAGCTACATGCCTCTGGGTGGGGACAAAGGAGTACTTTTTGGAACTTGAGGCAGATCATAGAAAATGTGTTGTCTGAAACATGACTTAGGTGAGTAGGGCACCACAAGTTTCAGGATTTATGGTCCTTGCGTGGATCACACAAGGCTGGAAATAAAAGTCTGGTAAAGAAACAAGGCATTCCCCTCTGCCTGATACTTAGTAAAATGCTATAGGTAGACATTAAATGCTACGAACATGAAAAATGAATAAAACTGTGTGGCTTGGGACTTAGAGGAGAATGAGGCAAATTGCATGGTAAAGCAAGAGAAGATATGAACAGAGCTAGAAGAATGATAAAGGGAGAATCAGTGCCTGTCCCCACCCTGATACAATGTGCTTCTAACGGTAGGATGGGCTGAGCTGATGGACTTGGGTCAGGGACCTCAGAAGTGACCCACATGGCTCAGGGCTGTATGGTAACATGATCATGGGTCAAGGGGATGACAATTGAGGGTCCTTATCCCTTGAGAGTGTTTCCCTAAGGACACTGCCCATTGAAAATTAGTAGATTATTCCCACCTAGCCTCATCCTTGCTCTTCTGCTCAGATGGGGAGCTCGAAACTAAAAAACTGGAAACTGAAGTTTTCCTGAAATATCTTTTCTTAACAGAAACTCCTAGACTATGTGGTATAAGAAAAGAGACTCCTTCAATTTATTCTACATAAAATCTTGGTACCAAAAAGCGTACGGATGGAGAGCAAAACCCCCACCACTTTAATGTGGTGTCTGGTCACTTCCATACAAGCAGTAAAATACAGTAGTGTAGAAACCTATACAAACACAACAGAGCAGTTCTGCATATACCCTTGATAGTTATTCTTCCCTTTTATGTGGTTTTTGTTGTGTCAAACATACTGAGTGAGAGTTACCCCCAAGCCCCCAACTGGAGTTAGCCAAGTGTATCCTGGCCTGGAACGGGCTTCTTTCTGGATCGTCTAAGCAGTGGAAGCACAAATAGCAACCTCGGGCACATAAGGACACACACAGGCCGCAGAGCCTGTCAAGGACCCTGTCATGCTCCGAATGAACAGATGTTTATCCCACAACATTTTTTTCTTGTGGTTTGTCCAGTGCATTAAAAAAAACCCTCTAAAGTGTTTACAGAAATGTTTCCCTTTTGCTGCCTTTGCTTGTTTTGTTTTGCTCTTTTCTTTTTCCCATACATTAAGAACTGTTCGTGTGAGGAAATTCTGCCCAGCTGCTTTCTGGAACAGACCCTTCCATAGCTTAAAGCAGGAACCCTTTGTTCTTGGATCTGAGTGCAGCTCGGCTTGCCTTGTCACGTGGACCTTGGCGCGCATCCCCTGAAGTTTATAGGCGTTTTAAAACCCATTTCCTTTTTACCCCTAAGATAATCAGCTTCCATGACTTTTGTTTGAGTAAATAACTCCAGATCCCTTCATTGTTTCAGATTCTTCCCTATGGCTTAGTATTTTATTCAGCAGTTATTAAGCACATACTTAAGTTGGTAAGTATCATATCACTGTATGAGGCATTAAAAGAGAAAGCATTTCTTTTTTTGACTTGCTCATGTTTTCATTTATTTTTTCATTTCCTTCATTCAAGAAATATTTGTCTAGCTCCCATTGTGTACTAGGTTCTGCTCTAGGCACTGAAGAATCAGCGATAAGCAGAAACAGACCTGGTCTTTGCCTTCAAGGAATTCCCATTGTAGTGTGGGAGAAAGACATTTAAAGAATTAATTGCAATTCAGAGTGATACATGCTATAATAGTAGGGTGTTCATGGTTCTTTGAAGAATGAGAAGAGTGTAATTGGCTCTGCCTCGGGCATCAAAAATAACTTTACAGAGTACTTCACATATGAGTATTCTAGACAGAGAAAATAGCATATATGGAAAATTATGTTTGAAAAATGGTACTTGGTTCAATACCTAGGGTGTAAAGACAGGAGATGAAGCTGGAAAAGTAATTTGGGCACCAGGTGGGTTAAGGTCATTTTGCATGCCAGGGTTAGAAACTTGGAGTAAGATTTATAAAAATGGAAGAGGAGGGTAAAGGCTTTTAAGCAGAGAAAATGCAGATTCAGTGTCACGGTCTGAATTCTTTTTATGTAAAGTTCCTGTGTTGTAGTCCCAACCCACGGGACCTCAGAATGAGACTATATTTGAAGACAGGGCCTTACAGAGGTCACTAAGTTAGAATGAGGTCATTTTGGTGGGCCTTAACCCAGTGGGACTTCTGTCCTTCAAGGAGAGGAAACTCAGACGCAGATGTGCAGATGGAGAAGGCAAGGTGAACACATGGAGAGAAAACAGCCCCCCACAAGCTAGGGAGGCCGTAGCAGAAACTGACTCTGCCAACATCTCGATCACAGGCTTCTGGCCTCAAAAATCATGAAAAAATATTTTTTTTTTGGTTTTACCACTCAGCCTGTGGTACTTTCTTGTAGCAGCTCTGATAAACTAATATACTTAGGTTTGTGTTCTTTTGTTTGTTTTTTGGTTTTGGGTTTTTGAAACAACATCTTGCTATGCAATTCATGCTGGCCTTGAACTCATTGTGTGGCCCAGGCTGGCTTCAAACTCTCAGTGATCTCCTGCCTCAGCCTCCCAAGTCACATAAAGTGGTTTGTGGTCCAAGGTCCTTTTTTCTCTTGTCAGTTCATTGTTGAGAATTATCAGTGTATTTATCATCCCCAGAGGCTTTTGTTTATAAAGGCAACTGGAGCTTATAGAGGATGCTAGCTCAGAGGAAAGGAGTTTGAGGTAGGAGGAGCAGTAACAGGAGGCTGTTGAAAAAGTCTAGCTAATGACACAGGGTTGAGGGACCAAAGACTGTACTAGCAAGTATTCTTTTTAACCAAAATACTGAATACCATGGAAAAGATGCCTTTTAGGGGGTGGAAAGGTATATGCCAAAATAGTATATTTCCATTTGACCATTTCACTCATCTTTGTGCTTTGGGTGACTAATCTGTGTTATTAGCTGCATCATGAGCTTTCTTGTCTTCTGGCCTTTGATTGAGTTCAGCAGAAGGAGATTAGCAGGTGAGGAGAGAGAGGAGGGTTTGTTCTTCCCTGGCTGGCTTCCTCCCTCTGTGCTGGGCTAGCCATCATCTTCTTCTTCTCCCTGTGGCTGCAGCTCCATGTGGAGGCCCTGGTGTGCAGCTGCCATTCTTTCTGTTTGAACCTAAGGATGAATAATGTCTTCTTGCTTTGCTAACCCTGAGGTGCTTCTCTCTTTAGTTTCCTTTAATTCTGTTTGCCGCTTACTTCATAAGGAATACCTTCATTAGACTCTGTTAGCTTCCTCTTTCAACAAGCTGCCTATTTCTTGCCATGATGATGAATTTAAAGTGTCTGTTGGATCTCCAGGTAGAGATAATGAAGAACCAGTTGGAAATTTAGGATTAAAGACTTGGAAAGAGATTGAGACGGAATACAGATTTAGTATCCACATTAAGTAGGGGTGAAGCCATGAGCTGCCGATAATATAGTTTGAAAAGAGAAAAGGGATCTTGGATTGGAGGAGAAAATAAACTTTTCAGGAATTTGATATTTTTTGGTAATAGAATCTTATGAATGCAGCTCTTAATTCTGATTGTGTAAACATATCCAAATGAATAATTCAGATTGAATATTCACACTAGTCACTAGGTATATAGAAAGTGAAGTTTGATTTTGTCTTCTAGAAGAGACTTAATAGCCAGTGACTAGTGAATCAGTTTCAGAGAGAGAGTATTTAAGTAGCATAACCAAGCAAAAATTTATATGCATCCTTAAAGCTTTCAGAAATATATTTATAGGCAATCCATGTATTTAATAACAGGTTACTATGGATGTTTGTTAAGGCAGGTTGTTGAGTTCATTTGGGACGTAGACTTTGATGGCTCAGATTTAGTTACTCTATGTATTCTAAAGTATTAAGCCTATCTTACCTGTAAAATTGAGACAGTAATAATGTTCAGATGCTATGTAATTTTCCTGCAATCTCATATAATCTGCATTTTTACATTTTGAGACAGGTACTATTCATATCAGCCTCATACTGATGTTGAATGAAACCAAGGCTTAGAGAAGTCAGTTATTTTTCCCAGGCCATACGCTAATAAATATCAGAGCCAAATTCTTCTATTTATCCAAATAAGTGAACGTTTTTATTAATACTTGGAAAGATGCTCTTGGCCCCTATCCAAGAGCTTTTTGTTGCAGAAAAACTCAAGAAGCCTAGTGCACATAGAACTTTCAACATAATGTTCTTGTGGTCTGGACCTAGAAGATACCTTTAACAAGGGTCTAGAACACACGCAGTCTAACCATTGTATTAGAAAGGCCAAAATTGTCTGTGTAGGTATGTAGGACATGTAATATGTATCCTTTCTGTCCTTTGGCTACTATAAAAGTGGTAGTTTGTACCAAATTGAATATTTTAGTCAGCTTCTGATTTTCTTGGACAGCCATTTCTCATTGGCCCATGTAATATAACCAGAGTACATTTGGTAGTTTTGTAAGGCATAACCTGCTTATAAAACCAGCGTGGATGTTTGCCCAATCTATTTTGTGTGTTCACTGTCACTCCTAGTAGCTACGAATTTTTTCTTTTCACTTATTTCAGATTTTCCCTTTTGGGGTTCAGAAAGGTGAGGACCATGCAAAAATGAAGTGGTTTGTGGCCTCAGGTCTTCATTTCCTCTGTGTCATTTCATTGTTGAGAATTATCAGCATATTTATCATTCCCAGAGGACAGGAAGCTTAGTCATGAGCAAGTTTCTAATCAAACATTTAAAGTATAAAAGTTGAATGGTTTCAAGTCAGACCTGAAAAAATCAAGAAGATAGTATCTTCAGGTTGTTTTCTTTGTGTCCCACATGGGCACAGATCTAGTAACTTCCCCTGAGGTCCGGCATAGTGAGCCTCACTTCTGCTCCCTAAGTCAGCTAATCCACTGCTCTTCCAGAGACTTAGGCACTCTGTAGGCAAGAGTTAGCCTTATCCCTCAGCCATTCACTGGCTGGACACTAAAAGCTTCCTTTGTCCTTCTGTGGGAAGGCTGTGAGCGGCCACAGGAGAGAGAGAGCTCAGCTCCAGTAAGTGGGCTGCTGTGTATTTCACTGCTCACATTGAGAATGGGCTTTTTTAAAAAATTTTTTTCTTTCAAACTCTAGTAAGAATTATGGGTCAGTTTTTAAAAGTACTTATCTCAGCCACATAATTGGAATTTATTTCAAGCTGTGGTAACAAGTATGATCAAAACATACTACTTCATTATTATTTATTTATTTATTTATTTATTTATTTATTTATTGGTACCGGGAATCAAACTCAGGACGCTGTGCTTGCCAGGCAGGCAGGCGCTTGTGCCGCTGAGCTATATCCTTGGCCCCACTACTTTATTATTGTAGTATCTTTGATTAAGAGGAGAAATATAATTTTCTTTTAAAGGCATTTTAATTTTAAGAATAGCCAATATTGGTGGCATTGTTTCTTGTTTATCTATTCTGAAAGATGATTTGACAATAGGTATTTAAAACCTTTAAAAGGCACATATGTATTATTCCAGGCTTTCAGTATTATTAGTATAGTTTTAACTTGGCTGGGGTGTTTTTAGATGGCAAGCATTTATTCATCATCTTTCTGTCCTTTATGACCTTTTCAAAGAAATAATCTAAATATCCAGTAATAAGGGGTTAGATAAGTATATTATGACATAGTAGCATAGCAGAATCCTGTCAGGCGCTTGAAGAGATAACTAGTGGCCTAGGAATGTATTTATAATGTAGGCATTCTGGAAGAGTTAGTATAGTTTTAAGCTTTAGTAACTTCAGAAGTATAAATGCTTCAAACTTCAAAAAACATTATTTGGCCGGGCATAGTGGTACATGCCTGTAATCCCAACCCTTGAGAGACCTGAGGCAGGAAGATCACTACTAGTTTGAGGCTGGCCTGGGCTATAAAATGAGTTCAAGGCCAGTCTGAGCTGCATAGTAAGACCCTGTCTCAAAAAGACCAAAAGCAAAACAAACAAACAAACAAAATTACTGGAATAAGTTTGTATTTAGTATTTCACTTTGTAAAATTTGGATAAAACTTAGATAATGTATATTTATAATGTTAAATAAAAATTTTAACACAAAAGATAAGGGTGACAGTTTATTAAAGCAGACTTTTCAAGTAACATGTGTAGCTTGATTCTAGTTATATAAATAATATGCGTTGGAAATTTTAAAAAGGAAGCCTGAATCTAACCATTTATAGTAATTTTCTTTGAATATAACTTGTTTTAATTTTTCTCTTTGCTTTTCTGTATTTTTCAAGTTTTCTACAATGAACATGTACTTCTTTCTATTCTAAAAAGAATATTTAAATTTTTTTAAAGAATAAAGCCAATATTTTGACTTAACTCTGATGCCCAAAGTATCATAATTAGTGTATATAAAAAGCAGGGATTATTAACGCCATCTACTAATTGCCATTAAAGTAATTAATTTAGCTACTAACACTGAAAATAAAGGACAATTAAAATATAAGAAATACTCCTCCTTAAAAATAGCTAAAAAGCTGTGCTGCATATCTTTAGGTTTGAAGATAATATCACATTTTCTTTTATTGTTAGATGTATATAAAATAAATAGCTATAAAGGAATATTAGAGGGCCCTTTCTTGTTACTCTTTTATAGTTTATCATTCTAAGAGATTAAATAAAGATCCATAAGTAGAAGTTTAGAGGAATGGAATTTAGCTTTACACGAAATGCATTTCTTGTAAATATTTATTTACAATATTCTTAAAAATATTTTAAAAATATTTTTAAGGTAAAGAAAAATCAAACAGGATAAAGGTTATACAATTTAAAGAAAAGAACATGGTATAAAAGGATATACACTGCAAAGTACATTTTCTCCAGCCTCAGGTAACTAATTTTCCAGTTCCCCTTCGCAAAGGCAACCAGTTAGTTACATGTGTGGTCCTCCCATGAATGTATAAGTATATACACACTATCCTGACACTTGTATGACAGCATGTTTGCAAACTATGTAGTGGCCTACTTATTTTTTTTTAGGTTTACACATCTTGGAGATTGTTCCAGTATGTATATTCATAACGTTATTTCTTTAATCACATCCTTATTGATGAACATACAGGTTTTCTCTCAGTCTTACACAATTAAAACACTGTGTGCCTACTCTGAAGACGACTGTCCTTACAGTCACATCTAAACTGGTTGCAAGGTGATAATGACTTTCTCATTTCCCATCAGTACTTGGTGTTCTTCAAAGACTTTTCCCATACAGTGCATTACCTTACTTGACTCATTTGTCTTGGAACAGCCTGGCTTCTAAAATGGATTGTTCTTCTTTGCTGGATGTAGACAAGCACTGCGTTTTTACAAGGTTACCAAGAAGAGACGTGTCCCTGAATGGTTAGGGGGCCCCATCTGACTAGCAGGTGGAACGCTGGGCGTGTTCTTTCCTGCGGGTAGGTCTTCCCAAAATAATGGCGCTTTTGTAAGCAGTTGGTTTTCTTACTAGTACTATCTGATGACATGATAACGGAGAAGAATTTCACTGTATTTTCATTGTTTTTTATGTTTAGTGCCTTTTGCCTATTTTTAATCAAACTGTTTTGGTTGATATTTTTCTTTATCCCCTGGCTTGGGGGTATACCCAATTTTATATTAATTAATAAATTGTATCACTTATGATTGTGGGCTTGTTCCTGGGAGTATAGGATGTCCTAGAGATTCTTTCCAGGTCCTTGTTGTCCTGAAGAAAGAATTGGACAAGACAAGCAAAAAAAGTCACGAGGTTTTATATTGATTAAAGGTAGGAAAAGAAGTATGCTCCACAGAGTGGGGAGCAGGCCACTGAGAAAAGGAGAGCACAGTGGCTACAAGGTTAATGGCTACCATCTTTTGTACCCCTATTCTGATGTCAGACCTAGGTTGTCCTATGAAAAACCTGCTTGATCTTGTGTATTGAAGAATTGAAGGTAGAATTCTCTTACATATTGTTACCAAATGCAGGGCCTGGGAACTGTGTTCTGCGCATGTGTCCTGGACTTCATGATTGACAGTTCATATCCACTTACCTAGCCAACTGACCAGGCCTTAATCTCCTGCCTCAGGCTGGCTCACCTCAGTTTATAAAGAGCATGGAGCATTTAGCAATTTTTAAGAGACCTTCATTGGAAGGATGTAGATTGGGACATTATTTTCTTCAAATTTAAAAATTATTTTCAACAGCTGGGCATGGTGGTGCATGCCTGTAATCCCAGCACTGGGGAGGCTGAGGCAGGAGGATCGTTGAGAGTTCGAGACCAGCCTGCGCTACAAAGTGAGTTCAAGGCCAGCCTGAACTGCATAGTAAGACACTGTCTCAAAAAAGATAAATTACATACATACATACATACATTTCTTCTCTTTAGCTAATTTAGGAACAATAGCTATTTGATTTCTGTCTGTGTATGATTTTAAAACAAAGGAATTTCTTTTTTTTTTTTCTTTTTTTTTTTTTTAGGTTTTTCTCCGGTACCGGGAACCGAACTCACGACCTTGTGCTTGCCAGGCAGGCGCTTTTGCCGCTGAGCTAACTCCCCAGCCCTAACAAAGGAATTTCTTAACATGTTATATGCTATTTAGAGTTTTTAGTTCAGGGATATGATTAAAGTAGAATAGAAACCTTAGGAATTCAGGAAATATAATCATACTAAGCATTACCAACCTCTTCTCTGTGTGTGTGTGTGTGTGTGTGTGTGTGTGTGTGCGTGTATGTGCGTGCACATTGTTCAGCGTATGATCCTTAATAGAACTGAGCATCCCTTTTTTTCTGGATCTAATTGCATGATTAGATGAGTGCACATGTTTAGGGCTTTGCAGATCAGCATTTACAATAATAGCATGTTTTTCCCTCTATTTTTAATTCTTTCATATTCATTGTATTTTTGCATCAGAGGGGCAACAGCAAGTTCTCTAAATTTGGAGGATCACCTCTGAAGGGTCACAAAGCAGAGAAGACACCTGTGTTTTTCCCTCCCACTCCCACCTTTACCCCTAAGGCACCATCCTGTTTTATCTGCTTCCCTGTTCTCCTTCTGTGGCTTCTATACAAACTCTGGCCAGAAGTCTGGGGCTGTGGGACTCTGCCCAGGCATGTCTGTTTTCCCCAGGTTTTCTGGAGCTGCCCATTCTATCAGTTTATACTTCCCTGCAAAGAAAACCTTGTCTCAGCAAGGTGTGGCTGTTTTCAGAGTACACGCCCTATGCGTGCGGCATGCGTGCATGCGTGCATAAAAGGAATCAAGTGTTCCTCTTTCAGTCTCTTGTTGAGAAAAAGAAAGCATCAACAAACTTTTCCAAATGTGCTTTCTGGGACTTGATAATTAAAATGTCTTTGAACATTTATAACCTTGTAACTTGGTGCAGGCTTTCATAATAAAATAAGTGTATAAATAGTTTAATTTAATTTGCTGTATAAATAAGTGTTTATTTATCTTTTACCCCTTTGGTGTATAAAATTCACCAAGGTAGTTCAAGCCTTTAAGCTTTGCCAGATTTTACCTTAGGACTAGGCTGCCAGATACCCCAAATCCAAACAGCCTTGGGGGGAATTGACGAGGGAACTTTAAAAATTAGGTGCAGTACCTGGGATATGCTAGGGATCTGAGCAATGGAAAGTATATTTGTAGCCATCAAAAGCGAATGTAGTGACCCAGCACAGGTCCAGTGATCTGGCTCCCGGGTCTTTGAATGCAGCAGGAAGCAAGACTTCTGGACCCCACTGACTGTGGCTGTGGTATGTGCAGACAGACTGACTTCAGGCCAGCACGCAACATCCCAAATCTTCCCTTGCTGTTTTAGATTTTTAATTCAGTAGAGGCCTAGATGTTAGATTGATGTGACATTGTCCTTTCTATTTGATTTATCGATGCATCATTTGGCAATGTGCTGCCAAGAAATCACTGACAGCTCTGTATTGCCATGAAAAATTTTGACAGCTTTAAACATTCTACAGTACAGGTTGGTACATGACCTTTGGATTTGCAAGCTTTGGACAGAATCCAGAAGAAAATAAATTAAAACCAGATTGAGAAATCGGATTTATAAAGTTAAAGAGAATTAGGAGAATGAAGAGATAAAGAAAGATTAATAAATTCCTTTTTTATACAGGTATTCAAGTGAAAAAAATTGTTGAGGGCCAAGCTCTCCTGCTTTAAGTTAGAATAGTACCTTCCAGCCATTTTGTCTGTGAAGCGCATTTCTCTAAGGCATTTAAATTTTCCCATTAGTCTGCATAAAAAATCAGAAGTTTGGTATTCTACAGGACTGTGCTCTAAGTCTTTGGAAAGGTCATTTGTTCATCCATTAAACAAAAGGGGAAATAATAATGAATAGAAGAGACAGACACTTCTGCTGTCTTAGGGATTCCTTTCTTGCTTATGGAAGCAAACAAGAAGCACACGGATAGAAATAAAATAGGGAAGGGCCTGGATGCACGGGAGCAGGACGAGGTTGTTTTGGATAAGATAGGGAAAAGATTCACTGATACAATGACATTTGAGCTGTAAAAGGGGCTGCAAAGCTCCAAGGAGACTCAGAAAGCACAAAGACCTAGTGTGGGTGCCTACTGGGTGTGATCTAGGATCACCAAGGATCCAGTGTGGCTGGAGCAGAGTGTTGGGGTGAGGGCGGGAGGAAGATGGGACAACAGAGGTGCTGATTATGGCCAGAACTTCTGGGCCTCTCTTTTACTCTGAGAGCTGGGGGAGTCATTAGAATGCCTTAAATAGGGGAATCCTGAGAACCAACTTACATTTAACAGGAGTACTCTGACTGCAGTCTTGAGAACAGATGGGAGGGGCCAGGTAGAAGCCAGGAGACCATGTGATGAGGCTCCTGCAAGAATCCTGATGAGAGATAATAGTAGCTTTGAGCAGGGCAGTGGCACTAAAATGTCTATCAGCAGATTTCTAGGTATTGAAACAGTTAGTGATTGGCGAGTAGATTGTGTGTACAATAGAATTAAGATGTTATGAGGGTTTTTGTTTAGTTGGTTTTCATTGGTTCAAGTACAAGAATGGAGTTGCCCTTTACTGAAATTAAAAACCATGGGAAAAGCATGTTTGGTGATATAGTTGGGTTTGAATGTGTTAAGTTTTAGATGTCTATTAGACTTCCAAGTAGATGCTTAACATAGGCAACTGGATATGTGAATTATCACTTAGGAAAGAGATCTGGCTAGGTGAAGCATAGTTGGGAGTTATTGATAGATAGATGTCATTTAAAGTTATGAAACTAGATGAGCTCATGTAGCAAGCAAGTATAGATGGAGAAGAGAAGATAGAGTCAGAGTTGTGTAGCTCCAACATTAGTCATCCCAAAGCAAAGGTCAGTACAAGTCACAGGTCAGCAAACTTTTCTGTATGCCACCCTACTCTGCTGGTGTGATGCAGAGGAAACATAGACAAGGTGTAAACTAATAAATATGGCTAGTCCAGTAAAGCTGTACAAAAACAGGCAGCAGGTTGGCCTGAGGACTACAGTTTGTTGACCTTTGGTGCATTCCAGCATTTGTCTTTATTCCAAGGTTTCTCCTCCTGCCTTCTTAGACTGTAGGACTTCTTTCATTCCAGGCGTCCCTTTTGTTTATATATCCATAGTGTGTAATAGAGCCAGGCTGAAATGTTAAACCTTACTGTCAAATTTTTCTACCCTGGTCTAGCAGAAACATTCTAAACTTCAACATTTAAGTTCTATGGCATTTTATTTTTTAAATTCATTTATATGAGGGAAATTACTGTACAAGTGAAAGTATGTAATCAGCAGAAGTTAAAAAGAGACAAATTTGCATCCAGAGAGACTTAATTTGCATATAAGTAATAATTCTTGATTATATAAATTGTTAAATAATTTTCCAAAGATAGTCCTTAGGAAAACTATCTTAAATAATACTAGTTTTCTTTTGATTTTGTTTTTAAAGGTTATTTATACAACTGGGGGTAATTTGTGTCTGTTTTATAGTCTTTCAACAAAGGCCTAAGTATATGGCGTTGAGTTTCCGTTGACCATTTAATTTCATTATCTGTTGATGGGTCTTTTTCTGTTGGTCGGTTGGTTTGTTTAGGGATGAGACTGATATAGAGAACATCCTTGTAAAAGAACTTTACTAGTTACAGATGATGAACAGTAAGTTTCCTAAAGGTAAAAATATCAGGATTTTTATCCTTCCAAAAAAAGAGTCATTTATGCAGCTTGGTGTCAGTTTTGAGAAGCTAGTCCTTTAAGGTGACTCTGACATAAGTGAGTTTATCATTCTTTAGTTCTTGTCTAAACAATACATATCTATCAACTGATAGTTTCTGTCCAGTGTACTGATGCCAAGAGTGAAGTTCTCATTGACTATGAAGATTAATTGTACTATCTATGGTTGTACTTCTGGCCTCACTGCCTTAATATCTCAAAGGATTCAGTGATATTTGGAATCTTATTCCAAACTTATTCTGAGCTTTTGGAGAAAGACCACTGTAGGTCTGCTTTGGTTTGGGTAGAAACCTATTTTCTCTTCTGCTCAGCATTTCTTTTTTTACGTATAGGTACAGGTTTTCTGGAAAAGCCAGGTATGGGTTATCTCAGGCTCAAGGAGCTTGTTGCCCAGGAATGTCTATTTTGGGGGCATATGGGAGGAATACAGATGTGTCAGAGCTGGTGGCCCTAGGCACAGGATTTCTTTTTCTATAAGAGGATTTTTCAGGGTCTGTGTAGAAACATTTTCAGGGCACCAGGAAAAATTAAATGATTGTTTTACATTTTGGTAGGACTGTTCTCTTGGAGACCTCAAAGTTTCTGCTAAAATGAATCACACCCAGAATCATAGATTTAATAGTACCATGATGAAACATCACTAGGGTACCCACCCCATACAGGTAGGAAACTGAAACAGAAATAACCTCTTTGTATATAACAACCATTGTTGAATTCCTATCATCTGGTTTGGTGAAACTCTGTATCGTTTCTAATTTTTTTTATTTTTTATTCTCTTTAACGGTTGGATTAATCTTGCATTTTTTTCTTTTTTTCTTTTAAAATTTAAAAACTGACAAAACAGCAATGAAGACAAAATCAAAGTAACACAAATAAACAACAGAAATGATACATGACCTCAAAACAAAATGATAGGAATTTACAATGGTTGCTACATTCCATACTGTTATCTTCAACCAAGTTGCTCAGTCCACCAGACAGAAGAAGGTAAGATTGATCAAACAATCAAAGACAGTAACAAGTGAGAAAAAAAAATATGGAAATGATGCAGAGCTTCACCATACAAGGTGGTAGGAGTTCTTATACTGCATATTGTTGTTTTCAGATCAGTCATTCTGATGACCAATTTCAAGCATGCAAAATTGGTCAAGAAAAAAGAAAATTTTAAGCATTGACTGTTCCTTTCAGTAAGCCACAGACATCAGCAATACACTTACTCCAGCTGTCCTTATATATAAATATAAATTTTGTTTTTCATTTAAAAAAACCAAAATAACAAAAACAAATACATAAAATAGCATAGAGAGCAATTAAAATGATACAGAATTTCAAAACATGGTGATAGATATTAACAGTGGTTGTTATATTACATGTCATCTTCAAAATGGTTGCACATATAACCAGATATAGGCATGTAAGATTGATTAAACAATTACACATAAACAGTTCCTTTCAATAAACCAACAGATATTAGTAGTACAATTATCCTAGCTATCCTGTGTGTGTGTATACATATTTTTTCCGTCTTCCTTCTTTCTTTTTCCTTTCCCCTCTTTCATCCCAATTGCTCCTTCCTGTGTGAGCAGTTTCTTTTCCCTTTCACAACATTTATTGTACCTTTCAGATTTTATTTACTCTTTCAGGTTCTTATAGTAGGGAGGAAAGATGGTGTTTACATGTGTGAATCTGGTTTATTTCACTAATGAATATGGTCTCTACTTGCATCCATTTGCCTAGAAAAGACTTGAGTTTATCTTTCTTTATAGCTGAGTAATACTCCATTGTATAAAAATACCACATCTTTTTTATCCATTCCTCAGTTGATTGACATTTGGGTTGTTTCCAAGATTTAGCTATGACAAATTGCACTGCCATAAATATGAGTGCATGTATATCTCTGTGGTATGATGTTTTCAGTCCTTCAGGAAAAATACCCAGGAGGGGAATAGCTGGGTTGAATGGGATCTCTAATCCTAGTTTACTGAGGAATCTCCAGACTGATTTCTACAGTGATTGCACCAGTCTACACTCCCACCAGCAGGGGAGAAGAGTTCATTTTCCCCACAGCCCCTCCAGCATTTGTTATAAGTTGATTTCCTGATGATAGCCATGCTTTCTGGGGTGAGAAGGAATCTCAGTGTTGTTTTAGTTTGCATTTCTCAAACGGCTAATGACGTTGAAAATTTTTTCATGTATTTATTTGCCATTTGTATTTCTTCATGTGAGAAGTGTGTATTCATCTCAAATGCTCATTTTTGTATTGGGTCTTTGAATTTTGGGGGCCTAATTTTTTAAAAAATTCTTTATATGTTCTAGACAGGAGTCCTTTGTCTGAGGGACAGTTGGCTAAAATTTTTTTCCCATTTCGTGGGTTTTCTTTTCACCCTGTTGGTGATTTCTTTTGATGTGCAAAAACTTTTCAATAAGATGAGATCCCAGTTGTTGATTCTTTGAAGTATTTCCTGTGCAGTTTAATTTTCGTTCGTGAACTTTCTGCCTACCTCTATGTCTTCAAGACTTCCACCTACTTTCTCTGCCATTAGATCTAGTGTTTCTGCTTTAATATTTAGATCTTTAAGCCATTTTGACTTTATTTTGGTGCATGGTGATAGGCTTGGGTCTAGCTTGAGTTTTTGGCATGTGGAAAGCCATTTTTTCCAGCACCATTTATTAAAGAGGCTATCTTTCTTCCAGTGAACATGTTTGGCCCCTTTGGCAAAGATAAGGTAGCTGAATATGCTTGTGGTTGTGTCTGCATCTCCTGGTGTGTTCCATTGATCTTCAGGTCTGTTTTTTTGCCAATACCATGCTGATTTTATCACAATAGCTTTGTAGTATAATTTCAAATCGGGGATTGTGATACCTCCTGCCTTGCCTTTGTTGCCCAGGATTGCTTTTGCTATGCTGGGTCTCTTCTGGTTCCAGATAAATTTTAGGAATGTTTTCTCTAGGTCTGTGAGGTATACCAACGGTATTTTCATTGGAATTGCATTGAATCTGTACAACAATTTTGGGAGTATGGCCATTTTTACAATGTTGGTTCTCCCTATCCATGAACAAGGAATATCTTTCCATTTTTTGAAATGCTCTTCAATCTCTTTTTTCAGAGTCATGTAATTTTCACTGTAGAGATCTTTTACTTCTTTTGTTAGATTAATTCCTCAGTATTTTAGGTTTTTGGATGCTATTGTGCAAGGTATGGTTTCCCTTATTTCTCTCTCAGTATGTTTTTGTTTGTATATAGGAATGTTGCTGATTTTTGAGTGTTGACTTTGTATCCAGCTACGCTATTGAATTTGCTGATTAATTCTAGGAATCTTTTAGTAGAGTTTTTGGGGTCTTCTATGTAGAGTATCATGTCATCTGCGAATAAAGATAATTTCACTTCTTTCTTTCCTATCTTTATTCCTTTTGTTTCTCTGTCTTGTCTAATTGCTCTGGCTAGTGTCTCCAGAACTATGTTGAATAGGAGTGGTGACAGTGGACATCCTTGTCTTGTTCCTGATTTTAAAGTGAAAGCTTTCAGTTTCTGTTCATTTAGTATGATGTTGGCTCTTGGTTTGTCATAGATGGTTTTTATCAGATTGAGGTAAAGTCCTTCTATGCCAATTTTCTGTAGGGTTTTTATCATGAATAAGTGCTGGAATTTATCAAAAGCTTTTTCTTCATCTGTTGAGATGATCATGTGATTCTTGTCTTTAGCTCTGTTGGTGCAGTGTATTATATTGATTGATTTGTGTATAATGAACCATCCCTGCATTCCTGGGATGAATCCCACCTGGTCATGGTGTATTATCTTCTTGATGATTTGCTGCATTCTATTAGCTAGTATTTTATTGAGAATTTTTGCTTCTATGTTCATTAGGGAGACTGGCCTATGGTTCTCTTTTTTGGTTAGTTCTTTTTCTGATTTTGGTATCAGGATAATACTTGCCTCCAGGAATGAGTTTGGAAGAATTGTTTCCCTTTCTATTTCTTTAAAGAGTTTGAGAAGAATTGGTATTAAATCTTCTCTCAGTTTCTTGTAGAATTCAGCTGTAAATCCATCAGGCTTTTTTTTGTTGGTAAGTTCTTTATTACATTTTCAATTTCATTGGCTGATACTAGGTTATTCAAGATTTTTATATCTTCTTAATTCAGCTTTGGTATTCATATGTATCTAGGAATCTGTCCATTTCTTCTGCACTTTCCATCCGATGAGAGTAAAGATTTTCAAAGTAGGTATTCATGATCTTCTGAATTTCTACAGGATCTGCAGTGATATCACCCCTTTCATTCCTTATTGTATGAATTTGAGTTTTTTCTTTTTTTTCATAAGGCTGGCTAGGGGCTTATCAATTTTATTTATTTTTTCAAGGAACTAACTCTTTGATTCATTCTTTGTATGGTTTTCTTCATTTCAAATGCATTAATTTCTGCTCAGATCTTTATCATTTCCTTCCTTCTTTGGGCTTTGGGATTAACTTGCTCTTCTTTTTCTAAAAGTTTGAGGTGTAAGATAAGGTTGTTTACTTGTGTTCATTCTATTTTCCTGATGTGGGAATCCAGTGCTATAAATTTTCCTCTGAGGACTGCTTTTATTGCATCCCATAGGTTTGGGTAGTTTGTATCCGCATTTTTGTTTGATTGTAAATAGTATTTAATTTCTACTTTAATTTCTGCTGTGACCCATTGGTTGTTCAGGAGGGTGTTATTTAATTCCCATGTGCTTATGGAACTTTTGCGATTTTCTTTTATCATTTATTTTCAGCTTCATTGCACTATGGTCCAATAATGTGCATGGGATAATTTCAATTCCTTTGCATTTACTTAAGCATGTTCTATGTGCTAGCATGTGGTCTATTTTAGAGAATGCACAGCTGAGAAGATTTTGAGAATGCACAGCTGATTTTTTTGTCTAGTTGATCTATCTCTTTGTGACCATGGGGTGTTAAAATCCCCTATTATGGTTATGTTATTACTTAATTGATTTTTCATGTCTGTTAAAATTTGCTTTATATAATTGGGTGCTCCTACATTTGGTGCATATATATTTATGATTGTTAGCTCTTCCTCTTGCAGTTTTCCCTTAAGAATATAGTGACCTTCTTTATCTCTTTGGATCATTGTTCATTTGAAGTTCACCTCACCTTGTCTGCAAACAGAATAGCTGCTCCTGCTGTTTTCTAGGTTCCTGTTGCATGGAGAATGGTTTTCCATCCTTTGACTTTCAGTCTATGGATTTCCTTTTGAGTTAAATGTGTTTCTTGTATGCAGCATATTGCTGGATTTTGTTTCTTGATCCACTTTGCCAGTCTGTTTCTTTTGATTGGTGAATTGAAGCCATTTACATTAATGGTTATCACTGATATGTATTGACATCCTTGTCATGTTATTTTCCCACTGTTAGTTCAGTACTTTCCCCCTCTGTGTAATTGCTTACCTTATTTGGTAGTTCTTTTCTATTGTTGGTCTTGAGATTGTGGTCATTTGTATCTGTTTGTAGCATATCTTTCATTAGTCTTTGTAGGGTTGGTTTGGTGTTCATGAATTTCTTCAGTTGATCTTTGTCATGGAAGTGTCTTATTTCTCCATCAATTTTGAAAGATAGCTTTGCAGGGTACAGCAGTCTGGGTTGGCAGTTGTTTTCTCTCAGGACCTGAAATTCTTCACTCCCAGCTCTTCTTGACTTGATGGTTTGTGTTGAGAAGTCTGCCGTGATTCTGATGGGCTTTCCTTCATAGGTGATCCGTTTCTTTTCTCTAACAGCTTTTAATATCCTGTTCTTTTGCTCAACTTCTGGGATCTTGATTATTACGTGTCTGGGTGTAGATTTACTTTGGTTATGGCTAATTAGGGTTCTATATGCCTCACTTGTGTGTATATAAGGTTCTTGTCCCATGCTTGGGAAATTTTCTGCTATTACTGCTGCAAGTAGTCTTTTTATGTCATTCATATTATCTCCTGCTCTTTCATTGACACCTGTAAGCTTTATATTGTTTTTCTTTTCCTCATTTTGCAGCTGTTGAATAGTTATTTGCTGTTCCATCATTATTTTTAAGAGATCTTTTCTTTCACGATCACTAGCTGCAATGCTGTCCTCAAGGTCTGAAAGTCTATCTTATGTTTTGTTCAAGTGGTCCTTCCAGCTTTCAATGGAATTTTTAATTTCCTGAATGTTTCTTTGAATCTGTTTCATGCATTCTAATTCTTTCCTGTACTGTTCACTCAAGGTTTCCATCATTTTTCTGTACTCCTCTATTTTTTAATTTATGCCTTCTTTTGATATGTTGAATAATTCTTTCATTATGGTTGTCATTTCTTTTTTTTTACCTGAACAGTTATTTCTGATCTGATTTCCTCTATAGCCTGATGTAATTGGTTCTTTACTTCAGTTGCTATCATTTCAGAGATTTCAGGTGTGTGAATTCCATGTTCTTCCATGTTGATGTTTCCTGGACTGGTTCTGGGTGGGGTGTTTGACTGAGATTGCATTTTGCTTCTTCTTTTTGTCATTTTCAAATCTCCTTAGGTTTCCAGGGATTCAGGTTCATTCCTGAGATGGTGGGGGGCAGAGCCAGAGGACCTGGGCACCCCGACAGCTCACCCAGGCTTCTAGAGTCTAAGGCCCCTCCCACTGTGACAGCAGGTGTGGGGCCAGAGAACCCAGGCCTCTAGGCAGCTCACCTAGGCTTCCTGAGTCCAAAGCCCCTCCTGCAGTGGCAGCAGAGGGCCTAGTCTTGCATTCTTACATCTGGTAATCTGACCAACTTTGATGAAGATAAAAATGTGTAACATAACAACTACTGTTAATCCTTGTCATTTTGTTCTAAAACCCTGTATCATTCTTACTGTTTTTGCTTTGTTTTGTTTTTGTCTATGTTATTGGCATTTTGCTATTGTTCTTTTTTGAAAAAAAATTCTCTTTAAAATAAAAAAAAGAAATATCCTCTTTGTGTTCTAGCCATGTGGCCTAGTAAATGGTTATGGTAGGACTGAGTTATGGAAGGTCAACACCAGAAAATATTTAGGGCATCTGTAAATAGTTCTAAGTTCCCACTCTGTACAGAGAATAGGGCTAGGGGCAGTATGTGATGGAAGTATTGCAAAGACTCTACAAATTCATATGTATGCCAACTGTTGTTTGTAGACTATTGTCTAACATCTGTGTACCATTACTTTGAAAATGAATGTTGATTCTGCTGTGATTAATAAATTGGGATTGTATTTTCAACTGTCACTGCATCCAAATTTCTTTGTCATTATATTTTCTTGTTGTATAGATTCTTAAATTAAAACTTCTGTCATTTGATTCATCTGATAGAAGTTTTGGTGTGTTAAAATGTCCCTTTTGTTTACAAAGGTTGGGAAGTGCAAATCTAGTCCAGATCTCTCACTTACTTTATAGGTTAGGAGTCTAAATCTTGCAGTAACAAAATAGAAATTAGCTTTTACTTCCTTTAGATCCAAAAGTGAGAATTCTTTTTCTATCTCTTTTTTCTTTTTAAGTATGTCATGTTAATGATTCCCCTTAATCCCAAACACCCCAATAAATTGGAAAGTTTAGCAAATATATTTCTTCTCTTAATATAAGTGAAAGATCATGTAATAATGAGATATGAGGAAAACAAGCAGTAGCCATGCAATGCAAGCAATAGCTGCACAGTGCAAGCAATGATGATACCTAGGTATGCTTTACAGAAGATTGAATGTTTTTTCAGCCCAGCGGCCACCTTATCATGGAGCCAATCATTGATTCAGCCAGACAGCACCTAAACAGGCTTGACAGGTATTCACTCCGTTATAATTCTTACAAGATTTATGCACACATATCCCTTCAAACCAGCCACACAGCATTTCATGTTACCTTGGGATAGAAGATACTACACAGAAATATAAATACATTGATTTGCTTGGGAGCTGAGGGCAGACACCAACATCTGTTAACCAAATGGTGGTAGTGTACAGAATGCAACCCTTGTTTATGTTTGTGTGTGTGTGCTTCGCCTTTTCATGGTTGTTTTGTTTTCTATTGTTTTGTTTTAAGAACGGGTCTGTTTCTCTTGGAAAGACCTCTTATTGAGGAGTCACAATGTAGTTATTTGCTCACAGCTACACACATAAGAGAGTTATACATAACATGTATAACTTTCCTTCCTTCTCTTCACACAAATCTGACTCCCACTATGTTAAGCAAACAAAGTTTGCATGTGAGCATAGAAAGTAAATGTGCACTTGTTCCACTGAATAAGTAATACCTTCACTATTGTTTGCCTTCTTCTGTAATTGCAATTCATCTCTGGCTTACTGTGACAACTTTAACCAAAGATCCAGAGCTGTTGTGGCTGCAGGAACCAGGACTGCCTTCTGTTGTTCAGTTTTCCTGGTGTAGGTCTTTCTAAATCTGTGTCTTCAGTCTACCTCTGTCTCCAAGTAGTTTGGAAACTTATGCAATAGTGGGTAATGGCTTACATATGTGAACTATTTAATGCTAAATGAATCAATGGATAAAGTGAACACGACTTTGTGAAATGGCTTTAAGACACATTTTTTGTAAGGCTTTATCTTGATAATTTTCTTTCTTGGCTCATGAAATGCATTTCTACTGTCCTGAAACTGTTTTCTACTCTCCCATGTTTATTGAGGCTGAAAAAAATAAATAGGGCTATTTAAATTATGAGTGACTATAATCCTATGTCTCAAGTCTTTGAAGAGGTTTAAAATAACATACAGGCAGGAATATACAATGGTTGTCAGCTAAAAAGACACACCCGATTTAGAGAAGTATTAATATATTAAGTCTCCATTTCTTATCAGAGCATATTTATATCAGAACAAAACTCCAGAGATAAATTCATCTGCCTGCAGACACAGCTATACACCTGAACCCCAGGTGGGTGTTTGTGTTTGGGTCTGTTTCTAGGTGGAATGATCTCATGTTCTCTCTTACCACAGAATTGTGCAATGCTAATACACACCTGTGTTTTGAGCTTTGAAATCTGTTGTGCTAATATATCAAGCAATTTTAAATAGCTTCATGGATAATCCAGAATGCATCTCTGCCAGAAACATCACTGGGCGTGATTTTTGGAGCTGACTGGGATTCCTGTGATACTAAATTTCAGTTGCTTTGAAAATATTTTCAGTCTTGGTTTCCAGTCTTTCCCTACATCTTTTGTCTGAACGTATATTGGTGTATGAGTTAATCCCCTGGCAGAGGTCAATGCATGGGATCTCCCCCGTTACTATTAAAGGAGAATGAGACAAACTACCTAGAAAAGAAAGCCAATTACCTGACTCACTGCCTTTCTTTTATTTCACAAATATTTGAGGTTTTATTTTTTACCCTTATAGATAGATCTTTTCTATAAAGTTATTTTTAAAAGTGCCTGCTACCAGAGTTGCTCTTAGGAGTAATATTATTGATTTCTGTCTATAAAAACTGATGAAAGCTCATTCTTTGTAATAGAACCTTTGGAATTATTTCTTAAAGATGCTTCTCTACTAGTTTGCAATTTAAAAGGACACTTTTATTTTCCCAACTCATGCAGTAGATATGTATGCATTTTGAGGGGTTGAACTTTAGGGTTGCTTGGTATGAAAAATAAAATGCAAGTCTACCATCCATTGTTTGTGTTGTTGGGTTCGTAAATATCAGTAAATTTTGTACTAAGGTATGGCTGATTTAAAATAAATGTTCTTACCTGTGCTATAGACACAGCTGGGCCTCCCTACCTCTTTTTACATACCTGTTACTAATGATTCCTATTTGTATTAAACAGCTTTTCCATTGCTGGAAAAAAACCCAAGACTCACAATTTAAAGGAGAAGTTTATTCAGCTCATGGTTTCAGAGGTTTCAGTCCATGGTCAGCTGGCTCCAAAGTAAAGACATTATAGCAGGGGGTGCTTAGCAGAAGAATGCTGCTCACCCAGTGGTGTCTAAAAGCAGAGCAAGAGAACAATGCCAGAGAGGAAAAAGGGCCAGGAACCAGACAGAGTACCCAGGTCACAGCTCCATGGCTTACCTAGAAGTGTTTTTCATTAATCCCCTATGCAGCTTACAAGCCAATCAAGTTGACAATCCAGCCTCATTGTCACACTGTTTTCATTTTCAAGACAATACTGGATAGGATTGTATCCCTAGCACACTTTGTAGTCAGTTTGTATGAAGCAACTATCCCATTGCTACATGTTTTTCACAATTATTAGTTTATAGCCTCTGTTATCTACAGCTTGTAATATAGATTGAGATAGTTGACATGAAGGAAGTCAGAAAAGTTGTCTTATGTATGAGGATAATGTAAATTGAAAGCATTGATTACATCCTAAATATCTTATTTTCACATAGGGAATTTTAATCTCTGAGCTACGTACCATTACATGAGCCTTACTCTAATGTCCATCTCATCTATTTTCTCCCGATGCATCCTATTCTTTCATTTTGAGAGATATATCACTTTCTCTGTTCTACTTACACATTCATTTGTGTGGTAGTAGTATAATGCCCCAGCCTTCTAACTGGCTCAACACTTAAAAACACTGTTGAGGATTCTTTAAACTGTCTTGTATTCTTTTTTTTTTTTTGGTTTTTCTCCGGTACCGGGAACTGAACTCACGACCTTGCGCTTGCCAGGCAGGCGCTTTGCCGCTGAGCTAAATCCCCAGCCCTGTCTTGTATTCTTTATGATGGATAAATTTGAAATTGATTTGCTATTGGGGTGGGCCACATTTTAAGAGCTTATAAATAAGCTGAGCACATGCATAAGTTATACTGAGAAGTGGATAGAGCCAGAACCCAATAATGGACCTGAAATCACTGGACATAATTCTTGGATATCCAAGGGTGGAATTTGGCCTGTGTCTAATAAACAGACCCAATTAGACACTCACAGCTATCTGCACATGCCAGAAACTGAAATGGAAAGTGGACAGGCGCCATAGTAGAATTAGGCTTTCCCAACAACAGGCCCAGGAGCCCTTTGTGTTCTGCAGTCAGGATGCATAAGGGATGGTCTCTCCGGTGATTTCTTCCTTAGGAGCTTAGTTGCCCGAGGACAAGAAACAAAGTCATACACATTTACTTGAAACCCCTTAATCCATGGCTGTTGTTCAACAGAACCAACACATATTTAATACTTGTTTTTATTTGCTTAATTGTAAGTTAATATTAAATATATAATAATAGAGTTTCAGAGAGAGTTTTGTTGGTTTAACTTTAGAGGCCTTTTGAAAAGGTTTAGCTCCTGTTTGCTTAATCAAAATCCCAAGTATTATGGATTTACAAAAAAATATACATTATTTTTACTCTAAGCGGGCTTGTAATTTAGGTGAGTGGGTAAGTCATGTGCAAGAAACAAAAAAAACAGCAACATGTATAACAAGGTCTTAACATGTGCAATGCAATTCAAGTTAATGGTACTAGGTAGGTATTACAGGGATCGAGAGCAAAACAGCAAAAGCCAGCATGGCCTGTGATTTGGGTCTTCAGATCCTGGTACTTGCATGAAAAAATTTATTGAATAGAAAATGTTGGTTGAACAGAAGGATGGGAGATTATAGATGCACAGAATGGAAGGACAAGTTTGCGTCTGTACTGTGAAAAAAGGATTGTTTTATTAAATTACCTCTGACAACAGCATCAGAAATATGAAGGGACAAATTTGATAAAAGATTACAAGACCTGTTATTCTAAATACCACAAAGGAGAAATTGAAAAAAACCTAAATACATGGAAAAATACTGCATTTATGGACCAGAAAGCTCATTGTTAAGACATGGTTCTTCCCAAATTAATCATTGACCTAAAGGTGCAATTAGTCAAATATCTCAGCAGATTTTTTCGAAGAAATTTGTAAGTTGACTCTAAAAGTTATGTATATGTAAATGCCAAGGACCCAGGGTAGCCATAAAAGTTTTATAAAGAAGAACAAAGTTGAAGAAAGGCTTTACATTACCTGATTTTAAAACTTACTATAAAACTATAATAATCAAGGTGGTGTGGAATTGACATAGAAAACAGTAGATAAATGAAGCGTAATAATGAATCCAGAAATAGACCCACATGTATATGGACAATTGATGTTTTCCAGAGGTGTCAAGGTAATTCAACTGAGAAAGAATAATTATTTCAACAAGTGGTGCTGGAATATTTAGTTTAACTGAAAAGTTGAGTCTCTGTTCTTCCCCTGTGCCATCTACAACACTGGTTCAAAATGGATTTGCAAATGTAAACATAAGAGCTAAAACTAGAGAACACTGTCTTAGCCCACCAAGGTGTTATAACAAGATACTGTAGACTGGGTCACATATAAACAACAGAAATATTTTTCCCACAATTCTGGAGGCAAGTCCAAGATCAGGGCCAAGGCACTGGCAGACTCAGTGTCTGATGAGGGCCTTGCTTCCTCCATAGATGAACGTCCTCTCATTGTAATCTCACATGTGGAAGGGACCAGCTAGCTATCTGTGGCCTTGTTTAAAAAAGGGCTGCAATCTTACGAGAGCAGAACCTTCAATGATCTAATCACCTTCTAGAGGTCTAACTTTAGACTAAATCACCTTGGGAGTTAGGATCATAACATATGTACCTAGACACAAACAATTCAGAGTGTAATACATATTTAGAAGAAAACATAGGGAAATAATCTTTATGACTTTGGACATAGCAAATATTTCTCAAATATCAGTATATATAAAATAATACAAAATATGAAAGAAAAATCAATACATTGTTTTCAAAGTTAAATATTTGTCTTCAAAGGCATTGCTAGGAAAACAAAACAGCAAGCCAACAGACAGGGAGTCATGGGATGCAAAACATACATATCTTTGTATCTATCTATTTGACAAAGAACTTATATCCAGAATGTTAAGAACCCACAGAAACTTTTGAATCAGAAGACAAATAGCTCAATAGAATTGGGGCAAAATATTTCAACAGATATGTCTCATTGGGGAAATGCAAATTAAAGCTGCAGTGAGATAATGCTGTACATCCAATGGAATGGCTAAGATTTTAAAAACTGACTAAAACAAGTGTTGGCAAGAATATAGAAGAACTATAATTTTCATAGGAATGCAAAATGGTACATCTACTTAAAAAAATAATTGGCAGTTTCTTAAAAAGTTGAATATGTACCTGCCATCTGAGCCAGCCATTCTATTCGTAGATGCTTAGTCAAGAGAAATAAGAGCATATGTCCACACAAAGACTGGCATGTAAATATTCATCATAGCTTTGTTTATAATAACCAAAAGGCAGAAATAAGCCAGATGTCCCTCAACAGAAAATGGCTAAACTATGGGATAGTCACATAATGGAATAACAGCATTAAAAAGGAATGTACTGTTATTACATACAACAAAGTGAATGAATCTCAAAATAATCATGCTGAGTGAAGGAAAGGAAACAAGAAAAGTGTATATGCTATGTGATTCCACTTATATAAAATTCTAGAGAATGCAAACTAATCTATAACGACAGAAAGCAGACCCGTGGTTGCCTGGGGATGGGGTGGTGTAGTTGTGGGAGGGAGAGATTACAAAGAGTAAGAGGAAACTTTTCGTGATGCTGGATATGGTCATTATCCTGATTGTGGTTTCTCGGGTATAAACATATGTCAAAAGTCATTAAAGTTGTGCACTTTTAAAAATGTGCAGTGTACTGTACATCAGTTATTCCTCAAAACTATAAGAAAAAAAAGATCAATTGATTGCCTAAATGATCATTTTCTTTTGCATGATGACAGAAATCAAAGAGCTCTTTCAAACATGAGCTTAGTGTCCTGTTGGTGTTAAGAGGAGAGTATACGTTAAACCAGGTAAAAAAGTAACAGTCATGATCGGTGGATCTTTGTGAATGTGACTGGTTTGTGGCTCTTGTTTTTAGCTAAGTTTGGATTTGTATGAAAAAAACTGGTCTTGAATAGTAGTTCTGTTCATGGAACATATGGAGAATAGATTGGGCACATTATAATCTACTGGAGATAGTAGCTGATGTTCCTCGGGTGGTAGGCGAGATGCTGGGTTTATACACTGCCAGCAGAGCTCAGCTCAGTGCTCTCCACAGCAGTTGAAGGCCTGTTTGAGAGTTCAGCTCTGTGAACACGCGACCTTAGCAAGTCACAAGTCTCGGAACCTCAGTTGCCTCATGTGTAAAAAGAAAGTAAAAATAATTACTTTCTGTGTGCCTCCCAACATTGATATAAGCATCACCTACTTATTCTTTAAAAGCTGTAAAGTAACCTAAAAATACAAGGAGCTATTATTATTTCTGTTATTGGCCTGCTCAGGAGCTCAGAATCTGCTTACTCATTGCTCAAGAAAACCAAAGGCGCATAGTCTTTGTAACTTACCAGAAGGAAAATGAGACTATGTCCTGATATAATGTCTGTGTAAATCAGGTGATGTCAGTAAAACTTAGGACCCTAGTACTACAGACTGACAGCATCAAAGCAGTTGTCCTCAAAACTTCCCTTCCCTCTTTTCTTCCCTCTTTTCTTCCCCTTCCCTCTTTTTCTCTTCTCTCCTTTGGCTCCTTGTTTCACTTCATTCACTTAGTCAACAGATCTTGCTAAGCACTTGCCAGGTGTCAAGTCCTTCAGGGCAAGAGAAAAAACAAGGCAGAAGACAGATGAGTCATTGCCTCTGAGGAGCTGAATTCCAGTGGGGGTTGCTCTAAGAGGAACACAGGAGGGGCTCTGAAGCACTGGATGGGACTCCTGACCCAGATCTGTGGAGTCAGAGGAGACCTAAGGAACAAATAAGCGTTAGCCACACAAAGAACGAGAGTGTGTCCCAGACAGAGGGAAGAACGTGTGCAAAGACACAGGGGGGAGGGTGGTGTGGGTAGAGAGTAGAGAGTGAGGCAGGTAGGCCTTTGAGAGAAGAGTAGGGAGTTTGCTAGGGTCAGATGTATCCTAGCCTTGACTTCTAAACCAAGGGGAGATAGCAGGGAGCCAGGTGAGAGTTTAAGCAGAAAGTTGACAGGATCAGCTTGCCAGTTCACTGTCTCTGCGATAGGGCTTCCTGTTCACAGGAAGTTCCAGAGTTCTTTGTGAAACTCTCTTGGTGGTCCTCAGATTAAAAAAGTTGCTGACCTCTTTCGAGGAGAGATTTTCTTGGATAGAACTTAATTTATATTGACCAAACTGACTTTGTTTACATTGTTTTCTGCCAAGAAAAGTGAAACCTCTCTGAATAAACAGTGACTATTACTTATACTAGTTAGTGAAACCATAATTTTCAGTGTTTCCCATATAATTTATTGAATAGTTCCAACATAGGGAATCCTATACCACAAGGAAAATTGAGCTGTAGCAGAAAAGACCCAGAAGGATTTGAATAAAGGTAAAACTAAGCTCTGAGGTCAAAAGCAATGAGGTGTTTGTTTTGAGACAGGATCTTTTAAAAATACAGATGATGTCACTCTATTGTGTAGGCTGGCCTTGAAATTATGGGCTCAAATGATTCTCCCGCCTCAGCCTCCCAAGTAGTTGGTACTACGGGTGCATGATACTCTGCAGTGGACTCTTCTTTCTATTTTATTGAGATGCTGGATATGAACCCAGAGCCTTACACATGCTAGACAAGCACCCTTATCACTGTGTGATACCCTAACCCCCTTGGTTTTGCCTTAACAGTAGGATAATTCATTTGTTTCCTTTTTTCCCCAATGCTACATTGGCATTAAAAAAAAAACAGCCTTGGAAAAGGTATGCTAACTTTTGCAGGCCATAAGAGTATCACTAACAATGTGTCTGTAGTTCGTTCTTGTATTGGTCTTCCCTTTATCTTTCTTTTTCAAGTTAAAATTTTTTTGGACAGGGTGTCTTACAGTTTTCAGATTCTTCGGTCTCATGTAGGTAATAATAATAATAATAATAATATAAAATCTTTATAGAATTTCCCTAATTGTCAAGGTAGTTTATTGTTCATTTGTTTTTACATTCAAATTTCTGTCTAGGAAAACATTACTATGATATGGAAAATCCCAGGGACAAAGGACATGAGCCCTGTGGCATGAGCTCATGGGCCAGTCCTTCAGCAATGGAGGGAACATAGTGTCTTCCTGGGGCATTGGGGAGGGTGTCCATGAAGAGGGCCAGGGTCTTCAGGTGCACCAGAGAATTGTTAAACAAAACAGTGGTGTCTGGTCTGACGTGTGTTTGGACATATTGTGTGTAAATACCATTGCAGTTCACACATGAGTGGCCTGTCGGTATAAAAGTAGGCATCATTGGACACAGGCTCAGTAAGCACAGTTGACACAGACCATCAGTCAACTTATTGGCAGAAATGGGAGTCCCAGGTTGATATAGCGCAATTTTTCCAGAAAATAGAAAATGGAAAGTAGCTTTGGACAGATCCATTGCACACCTAAAGCATTAGTTTAAACAAATAGATTAAAGCATGCAGCCATGCAGCTAAAACAGATAAAGCCATGCAGCTTGCCACGCCTCCGTTGAGTGTCACTAGTGTCTTGCAGGTTAGGCCGCCGTGCCCTGTGAGCTACCAGATTTTATTAGCCAGCGTCCATTTCTTCAGTGGTGAGCATTTTGTGTTTCTCACAGTAGTGCACAATAAATCCAGTTAAGACTTCGACAGAAAAGGTTTCTGTGTGTTTGTTTTGGTTTTGATTAAGCCTGGCATTTGGAACCAGGGACTCTGCCATGAGCTTGTCACTTGACTGCTTCTTTCACCTCAGTTTCATCATCTTTCGGTTTATACACTGGCTTACCCATGAAAATGTGTATTGCAGGAGAGCAGGACATTCTATTTCTGAGAAACATGACTGTGTATAGAAAAATGACTCTGAGAGCCACATTGGTGCCTAGTTCGAAGCACAGCGCCCGCTGATAAGCATCCTTTTCCAATGTATTTAGCCTCTCTAACTTATTCCTTTACCTAGAAATATGCAGCTAATAATACTTAACTTATTAAGTTGATGAGGAAGTGAAAGAAATAGCATATGGGCAATCACAAAGCAGAGGACTTTGTACTTTGTAAGTGCTTGGAAATGTTAGTTTCTTTCCCTTTTACAAGTACTAAAAACACTGAAAAATGAGCATGGTACAATAACTTACAGCTTTTCCTCTTTACAGCTATCTAGAAGTGCCACCCTTAACCTTAGATAGTAAGGGGGAAATGAGTTCAAAGGGATTAAAAAGACAACCAGAGAATTATGTCTCCTATAGTCATAGGAGAGAGCACTGGCAACCAACCCTCATACCATGTCAGAATTGTTTGGGGAACTTTCTGAAACATATACTTACCAACTTTTATTTCTCCCAGAATTTAAGAGTAAGTACCTCTTAATTAAAATCATAGAAATAAAATAAGATAAAAATAAAGATGGAAAGTAACATAATTTCAGAGGTTAGCAATCATGTTTAAGCAGAAAGCCAGGAAAGAAGACGCTCATTAAAGACAGTTTTCAGAAAACCTGAAGCCAGCTACCTAAGCAGATGCCCTTCCACTAAAGTTCTGATAGCATTGGGTACAGGAGACAGAAGCCAAATCCAAGATTTTGCCCAAGGCGGGGAGTTCAATAAGAAGACTCCATGTAAAACTGGGACCCCAAGTTGCAGCACCCTCTATGTAAGGATATATTGGAAAGGAACCTGTACTACAGAAGGGGTCAGCAGGGAAACATCCTTACCTTAACCGTGGTGTTGGGGAGAGGGGAGCAGAAGCTGTCTCTCAAGAACTCACAAGCACAGTGCAGCTTAAGGCAAGTTTGCAGCCTGTTAAACACAGATTGGTTTGAAAACCTTCAACCAAAGAATTTTCTTTAACAGTTTTGGAATGTTGGTAGAGGTACTTTCCTGCTCTATATGCAAATAGGTGACTGTCCCTTCCTTTTCTTGACATTAGGTCCAGTAATGAAATATCAGGAAAGCCTGAGGCTAGATCTCTGGCCTTCAGATTTTAAAGTTTATATTTGGCTGAAATATTTTACTGATAATCAGTCTTGCTTTATTTAGCCTTGTAGGTGAGCGGATACCAACTCTGGCATAAAATATCTTTGGTCATGATGTGTAGGATATAAGTGGGAAGAAAAAAGCCTTTTAATGCCCTAACTATATTCAAAGTCAGTTCCAATGGTAACACCACCACCCCGCAAAAGACACAGAAAACCTAAAGTTAGACCTGTTGTAGATTCTAAGGAGGGAGGCAAGAGGGCGTGGCAATTTTAGTGGCAGAACAGAGAGGGGAACATTCTGCCCAGGGCAGCAGGACCCCTTGAGCAGCCAGTAGAGGAAAAAGTAGACAGATAGCCTTAAGGATTCCCATAGAATCATCCCATCTACCCCCCTGGAAATGTGGGCTCATGAGTACCCACTGTTTACATAAGACTATTAAAATGTAGAATTTGTGGTTCCTTGGCTTGACTTTGTGTAGTTGTTACCATGAGTCTGCCCCAGGGTACCTTTAAGTGTCTTGTTCTCATACTTCATGGATGTGTTTTTATAATACAGTGCTAATCCCTTTGCTGAGTCAGCACTGAGGGCAAACAATTGATTTTGGAAGCATTGTGCAGGTTGGTGGAATCCCAGAAGCAAAGTAGTGTGTGCTGCATTACATGCTGAGTTGGCTTGGCTGACACGCATCCTTTGCTCTTGCATTGTGTGCTTGTAGCAAGTTGCATATCTTATGTGCATATTCTTGGCTAGGTAGATGCCACCCAGCTCTTCCTGTTCCCAGCTGGTATTTGCTATTCAGGGAGTTATGAGGGTTTTTTTGAAAGGTGTTGTCTTTGTTTCTAAATTTTAAAAATTTATAAATGACTTTGTTCATTTCTATATACCCAGCCCTAAATTTGTGCATGGCAAGTAGTAAGTACTCAGTAAATTTTTTGAGCAAATTATTGTCCTGTATAGACTACAGTCAGGGCCCAGAAGATGTAACCAAGACTCAGGTTAGTTTAAGGAGATAGACATTGGGATTCTGAGCTGAGTTTGAAGGAGAGCTCAAGAATTGTGTTTTCCCCTTTGTTGTCAGTAAAAACAAGTGAGGAACAGATGACTGACCCATGTGCTGGGCCAGGGTCAGCAGATTGGACAATAGGAAGGCATTGGGCAACAACTGGGAGGTTAAAAAGCCTGCAGACTGATTTTTTTTTTTCTTGGCCCAAATTTTGAAGCCATTGCTAGCAGGTAGGGAACCAAATACCCTGAACTACAACACCTAAATAAATGTTTCTTGTCTAGGGTTGGCACCAAGGCAGAGTATAGGTGGAGACAGGCAATTCCTAACACGCTGTTATTTCATACAGTAAATATTAGGAAGGCCATATTCATTCTGTATATGTTAATCTAAGTGAACTGCTAATCACAGTTAGCAGTGTATCTGTACTATCAAATTTTTGGAATGTGCCTCTTAGGGAAATGCAACATTTTCATTCTTGTTTACCTTATTTGTAGTTGGCTTAAGACTGACTTTGCAAAAGGACCTTTCTCACATGTTCTCAGCTGGTGGCAGTGAACAACTCTGAGAGAAGAAGACGGGACAAGACATTGGATCTGGTCATTAAATTCCTTTTGCTTAACTATCATTGCTGAGTCTCCTCTGCTGGTTGTACCATCATCACCATGTCATCTCACTAAGTTTCCTCTCTTTTGAATGTTTGTCCCTTTGTACCCTCTGCTAATGGAGGGCTGAGAAAGCTAATTAGTTAGAGAAGTGAATGGAAAATGATGTTATCTACAGATACTCTCTTCTTCACTCCTGTTAGAGCAGTATATCAGTTCAGAGGGGAGGACAGGAGCTGTCCATCTGCAACCACACTGTACATAAACTCAATTAACCAGAAGGGCAAGGTACAGATTAGTAGGCAGCCTGCAAGTTTGCCTGAGCAATTAATCAGCCTTGTCATCTATAAATAATAGTTTAAATAACTTCCTCTTCTTGCTCACTTGACCGACAACAGCCAATCAGATTCAAACAACAGAGAGTATGGTTGTCCTTTCCAAAAATAGACTTAATTCTTCAGTGTTGATCTTTTAGAGTTATCTAAAACTCTAGGCTGTTTATAAGTTTACCAGGGTGAATATATGTGTGAGTGTGTGTGTGTGTATTTTAATGTTTTAGTGGGGTGAGAGAGGAGTAAATTTCATTAATGACCAAGGAGTTGTGTCCGGTGTTTCATTTAATAATGATATGCTATTGTTTTGTAGTAAAGTGGGGTCTTTTTAAAGAGGATTTTGCTATAATTAAAGAAATCCTAGTATACAGTGTGGCAGCAAAAATAACAAAGTTGCCAATTTTTCAAGATTAATATGAATTTCATAGTTTTTAGTCCCTGTATCACATAACAATTACACAAAAATACAAGTCTCCTCAGCATTTATTTGTAGCCTTATACATACATTTATAAATATACATATATATTATCTTTTGTTACATGAAGCTTCCAATGGGATACCAAGCAAGATGCTATTTGGGGAAGACCAGGACCACTCAGGGAGGACCTGGAGTCGGCCCAGGTATGGGTTTTAAGACTGTGTATGCTGAGAAGCCTTTTGTTTGTGCCTTTAGTTGTCACTATAAGACCATCGTTAATTTTGCTTAACAGCTCTTCTTTTGTATTTAGGTCGATTTTTAATACAAAGGGAAGAAAAAAAATCAAGGATAAGTTTGGCCAAACTCTTTAATATTTCGGTCTCTCAGGAATTTCATCTTTATAGCTGCAACTAATCCTCCACAGCCTCTTCCCAGAGGACTTTTTTTTTTTTTTTTTTTTTTTGGTTTGTTTTTTGGAGACAAGGTCTCACTATGCAGTTCAGGTTGGCCTTGAACTCACAGTGATCTTCCTGCCTCAGCCTCCCAAATGCTGGAATTACAGGCATGCACCACCACTGGCATTGCCAGAGATCTTAAGTCTTGTGATTGACAAAGATGCTGGCAAGAAAGTGCACTGCATCAGCAGAACAGGTTACAAAATGAAGACAAATGCTCTGGCAAGACACAGAAGATTAATAGAAGCCAGGCCACAAAACGGAGATGAGTCCCTGAATAGTGAAAGATTGCTGTGGTCTCAGGAGACATGGGTATTCCTGCATTTGGGGAGTCACCACCAGGACCAGTTGGCAGGGGAAGCTTTGGGACCAGCAGACTAGGGGTATCCTTTGCCAGAGGAAGTGAAAAGCTTTTAAAACTGGGAGGACTGTGAGGTCCCAGAACAATCTCTGGATGTAATTCACACCTCCACTCTGATGAGGAGTGCAAGACTCACTAGAAAAGCTCTGCTGGGCCAGAGAATGAAAATCAATCCTAGAGAAGACACTAGAAGGATTTGGTTAGATACTACTTTCTGGAATGAAAATTCATGACCAGTGCTATCTGCTGCATTCCTGGCATTGAGTGATTTTAACCTTGCTCTGTCCGCAGTCTTTAGTTTGACCCCTCCTTTGTCCCTCCTTACCTTCTCTTACATCCCCCTTCCCGTTGTCTCCTCTCCCGTTCTTGCCTCTTCCGGTGCCCCTTCTGTCTTCTCTTCTTTCTCCTTCCCATTTACAATGTAACTTTCTAACAAGCCTTATCAAAGACTGCGTGTATTCTTAGAATGTTGAGCAAGAAGTTCCCCCTAAGAAGTTAAAAATATCTACTTTAATTCCATCATCTAGTTGCTTCAGAAACAGCTGGGTAAATTGGACTTTCCAGAGCTGCTCAGTAATGTTGCTCCAGTTTATGTTATGGGAACATATTACTTAGAGTATTTATTAACTCAATACATGCACCTAGGAAGTGGCATTATTGAACTTACTCATACTGGTTCTTCAAATATACAAGAAAAAGTGAACCTATGAACACAATCAGAAGTCTTATGCTTTTTTTAAGATCCCCCCGCCCTACTGCCTCAAAAAAGACAAGACAGAAGAAAAGGGAACCAACAGCGCTACATTCCATATACATGCCTTGAGTGCTTGATCATGGGAAAAGATCCATCCCAGTCTCCACTGTAATTGATTATAGCAGTGCACCTCCATGGGTTTTGTCCTTGAATTTTACCTGTTATCTTTATCCACCTCACAGAAAGAATATGTTCTTATTGATGAATCATTGTGGGATGCATCCTGTCTTGTGTCAAGGTTCATAGTGTGTCAAAATATAATAGGTATTAAGAAATTGAGAGTCAAAATAAGGTGTCACAGTGATTGAGGATGACAGGCTGCACTTTGATCTTCATAATGAATTCGCTTGTACTTACTTTTTTTGAGTCCATGAGTATGGTCTGTCAGGGCTGCCTTATATTTTAGGATCTGGGTTTCTCATTTCAACACTTATCAGTTAACTCCATAAGAAAAGGGCTCACTTATAAAGGCTGCTGAGAAACACTTTTGATCTTCTTTAGCAGTTGAAAAACTCAGAACAGATCACCATCATCCCATAGTCTGTTTCATTTCATTTATCAGTAACATCAATCAGGAATTTCAGTAAGAACTTCATGGATGAGTATCAAGTCATGTGTGAAAATTAGTTTTTCGCTTTTTAGCAATTTTTTAGTCTCTGGAACCTTAGGGGTAGAGTGTTGAATTCATTGAATTGGTTAGTTGATGCCATATCATCCTCACTACCGACCTGTACAAGACCCTGCTTTTGCTTTTGTTTTGGTCCTCAGCCTCTCCATCCCTACTATATTCCATTCCCATTAATTTGGTTATTGCTTATTGTTATTCCCTTAAAAATACAGGATAGTGTTGGGTGGAGTTGACATAAGAAATGGATTTTCTTACATGGGTAGTACCCTAAGGTTCTTGTTCTGTTTCTTACATTCACTTGTCCTTATGCTTTAAGATCTTTACTTTACACTTAGGTTATTGAGCCTCATAGCCAGCTCGGTCCCTCCACCAGCGTCTTCTGCATTTTTCTTTTCATTCCCCTAGTAATAAACAGTGAAGTGTCTTAGCCTGCTGTGGTGGACATCTTTACAGCTCTGCAAGATTTCCTTCCAGAAAGGCTGTGCCAGTTTCTGAGCCCCTGCCACCAGTGCTTGAGGTTACTTATTTTTCCATATCTTTGTCAATATTTTGTATTATTTAAATTGATATTTTTTGCCAACCTTTATGGGATCTCGCTTAAATTGTATTTCTCTGATTACTGGTAGGCTATTCATCAGTTCATGTGCTTTTACCCATTAAGTTTCCCCTTCTTTGAATTGCTGTTTATGTGGTTTTTACCCATTTTCACATTTGTCTCTCACCCTGCTTATTTGCTGGGTCCTTATGTATTCTGATACTACTCTTTGTTTTCACTATTATTTCCTCCCTATAAGTGACCTATGTATTTGTGTTGTCTGTAATGTCCATCTTTGAACAGAAATGCTTATTATTTACCCTACTTAAATGTTGTAGCTTTCTGGAAAAAGAACATAATTTTGTATTTGCATTTGTTAGAGGCTGACTGGGGAAGATATGAAGATAGAATATTTAGGCCAAGACTGAATTCTAGAACCAACGTGATCTCTGAGACAGAAAGAGTGCAGAGTACATTTCCTAAGAGGTTTCAAGGCACACGAGAGCATAGGGGGCTTAACAGTTACTCACAGTCTACACCAGGACACCGGTCTTTCAGGGTCATCATACTGACTCTTTGGAATAAATTTTCTCATCATACTTGACAGGGCCACTTCAGATGCTCAGGTAAGTGTACAAAGATCAGTTAATAAATCCTAACTCAATCTGAATTTTTATCCAGTGGGAAATTTTTGAAAGTAAATGTCCTGTGTTATCATGTGGCAGTAATATTGGCTGTATTTTGTAGTTTTAGCAAGCTTTTACTGAATGCTTCGTATGAATCATGTTTGTCCTGAGAGCAGCACATTTATGATCTCATTCACTCAATCTGTGCCTCAGCCTGATGAAGTAGGTATAGCAGAAGTAAGGGTTTTTTTTTTTTTTTTGGTTCTTCTCCGGTACCAGGAACCGAACTCACGACCTTGCGCTTGCCAGGCAGGTGCTTTGCCGCTGAGCTAAATCCCTAGCCCCAGAAGTAAGGGTTTGAATTTACCAAATCCCATTTCCTGTTCTGCCATTCTAAGCACACAGAAAACAGTACCTCCCACTCCCCTCTAGTTGGCCTGGGCCATGCATGAAATCAGTTCTTACCAATGATACATGAGCAGAGTTGACAGTGTCACTTTCAAGTTGGGTTGGTAAAAGGCCTCCTTTTTCTTAAGCCAAATTCTTCAGTCACTCTTTTTCTCCAGCCAACTGGGACCACTGAGTCATTGCCAGGATAGTTGCCCAGGATAGTCATATAGGCACATAACCAATTTCCCATGAGCTTGTGCTAAGACACTGATGTGAACAGGTGAGGGTAATTTGTTACTGCAGCACTGCCTAACCTATCCTACAGTACAGTAGGTAATCTAATTACCCCTGCTTTGAAAATGAAGACACAGAGGGATTGACTTGCCCAGCTTTCCCCAAATCTAAGTCTGATACTGAGCCCACTGTCTTAGCTACAGCATAGTTCTTCCTGCTAAATTAATGTGGTCTTTAACTTAAGCTGGGTTGGGTCCCAAGCATTTTGTAGAGTATAGAGTGAAGTTAAACAGCTTAGCTTGCTTCAGTTAAATAAACATTACCAATGAATGATGTTTATATGATGTGTATATAACTTACAGCATTAGTAATAAATATAAATGTACTTGTCCTAAAGGACACTAGAATAATTTAGCTAGTTCTAGGATAAGTTGTTTTATCTATACTGCAACTGTTAAAATATTAAAACTTCTATTGTTTTCCTTTCAAATTAAGCAGTTTGTTCAGGTTATTTCATAGAAAAATAAAAGAACTCAGAAAAGCTTGCATGTGGGACAGACATTGAGGGGAGGATACAATTTTGAAGGCAGGAGGGCTTGCAATGAACAAGTGCACTCATTGACATTTGTAGGGCACCTGCTATGTGGCAGTGACTCTTCTGGATGTTTGTCATATGTATTTCAACAGTGCAGACACAAGTCTGAGTCCTTATAGAGCTGTATTCTAGCAAAAAGGAAGGGATGGGGCAAGTATCGGCCAGGATTCCAGATTGTAATAGAGGAGTTAAAGCTTATGATAGAGAAATTTTGAATGGTACCCTGTGTAATTCAGCAGGAAGCACAGAGCCAAGAGACTTCTAAAGAGGGGGATGCTGTACCCAGAGCTATGGAGAAAGAGTCTGCAGTACATAATGGAATTCAGGAGTGTTAGAATGATTAGTAATAGGACTAACATTACTTTTCTGAGCCGTATCTTTTCTGAGCCTGATTTTTCTTTCAGTTTCTTAAAGGTGATGATGATGGTGATAGTGGTGGTGACACTGACTGATGAGATGATAAGCGAGGCTGAAGCCCCACCAGTGCTCCCCTTGCTCAGGTGCTTTTCTTGCCAAGCCATGAGTCCTTTGGCACAGTCTAGAGGAAGGGCATATTCATCATCAGGTGGCATCCTTTTATAACTCGCATGAAGATCTGTGCCATGCTTGCAGCAGCCCCCACTTAAGTGGCAGTGCTTGGCTTTGACTGTAGGCTTACCTAACTACAAACCCTGTGTATCTTGCCACTGTTCATGACTCCTGCAATGCTGTTATAACTGTTTCCATCAGCACTACTATTAGGAAGAGGGAAGAGTAGCATCTGACATTCTGCAAGTGCCTGCTATGGCTAAGCCGGGTATTCAGTGATTCATGTGCGTGATTTCATGTAATCTCCACAATCTCCCAGCAAGCTTGGCATTGTGACTTCTAAATGGCAGGATAAGGATTGCTGCATCTTTCAGACCCAAATCTGAGGATTTAACCACTGTACTAGTGTGTACTTGAAGGTGAAATAGTTAAGAAAACAAAACTATTGCACTATTAAAAGTCAAATGAAACAACAACAAAAAATATTTAAAGCACCAGCCAGGGTGAGAGATAGCATTAGCCTAGCACCTTGTCATGATAAGTGTTTCTGAGCATTTAGCTTGATTTGTATATGTAAATACTTTGAATCCTTGAGGGAAAGAAAAATAAGGTTACACCAGACACATTGTTAAAAGAGATGAAAATTGTGAAATTTCTGATGGTTATTTCTGTATACTTTCAAGAAATTTCACATTTGATGGGACAGGGTGTTAACCAGTCTAATTTCATGTCTTTTTCCTTAGGACAAGTATGTCTAGTTCACTGCTACTTTCATTTATGTTTCTCTGGGATTTAGATCCCTGGTTTCCTTGGTTTTTTATTTTTGTTTCATTCATTTGTTCCACAAATGGAACAAACATGGTTTCATCAAGAATGGGGTGGGGGTTGCTAAAGGCTCTGTGTGTATGTGTGTGTGTGTGTGTGTGTGTGTGGCCTGGGGGGTGTTTGTCCACATGCACGTGTAAGAAAGATACTGGTCACCCACAGCAGGCTCCCTGAGCGCTCAGGGGAGGGTGCTTACTGGCCAGGGATGAGCTCCTTTTTCTGCTCTCCAGAGTTAGTGCAGTCAGAAGAGACCCTGGGTGGAACTGAGGGATCCCATCTTAAGATGTGTTTATACCAGGCCATTTAGTTTATGAAACATTTCCGTACTGGATGTTGCTATAAAAGGAAAAAAGCAACTAGATTGTTGAGTTTAATTTATAGTTACTGTAGGACAGAAATTTTGAGATTTTTAAAAGTTAACTGGAAGTCTCTAATCTCACTATAGAACCCAGCCTGGTGACACTGCCCGCTTGCCCAGTCTTTCTGAGGTCTAAAAGGTCCTCCTGAGGCACTGCCATCTGAACAGCTTCTTCCTTTATTATACAGCTTCCACAGTTTCTGTTTCTTTTTCTTCCTTTTATTCTCTTGCATACCTGCTTGAGTACTCATTGTTTCTCCCTGTTCTTTTTTTGTTTTGTTTTCTCTGGTACCGGGAACCGAACTCACGACCTTGCGCTTGCCAGGCAGGTGCTTTGCCGCTGAGCTAAATCCCCAGCCCCTTCTCCCTGTTCTTCAGCTCACTCTGTCAATTCCCAAGCAGTTGCTTCCCACAAACAGTTCTTCATAGGATTTGGCAGCCTCCCAGGTGGGCAGGGGCCTGGGCTGACAAGTGAGGGGATAAGTTAGTGGCTTCTAGTATGTCTAGCTGCAGCAGCTCCTGGTAAGCAGGTGCAGGCTTCATCCTTTCTCCTTCTCTCCTTTGTACCTTTACTCTCAGGCAACTGGAAGCATGGGCGGGTGTTTCTGGTCATAACTCTGCCTTCCCAACCTCTTGTACTCAAGCCAGTCTTTTAAAGTATCTTTGCCTAGGTCCAGGAATATAGCTCAGCGGCACAGCACCTGCCTGGCAAGTGCGAGGTCGTGAGTTCGATTCCTGGTACCAAAAATAAATAAAGTATCTGCCAAAGTTACTTAAAATGTACAGTTAGGCTAAATTAGGTCTGGGTCCCTAACAACTTTTTTGCAATAGTAAGTAGTCTCAGCAAGCTCAGTTGTGTGCAGTTGGCTCACTCTCTATTCCCTCAGATCCTTTAATGGCAAAACGTAGGCAAGCAGGGTGTGGGTGTCCACAGCAAGAAGTCAACATCTCTTTCCGTCTCCTGATTCTGCCTTCAGTTGGGGGTGGAGTTGGGGTGCTGATTACATTGTTTATTTCTGAGGTAACATTTTCTGTAGCAGCTGCATGGGGTGGAGAAGGATATGATTACCTATTAGCAATCTGCAAGAATTGGCATCCCATAAATTAGAGGTGGAACCTTGCCAGTAATATAGACTTTGAACTTTAGCCTGATCTTTGGATTCCTGCTAGAAGGTGTGGCTTGAGGAGAAAGGGTTACCTTGATAAGGAATAGTAAATAATTTTTAAGTTTCTAGATACTGGAATAAGTATTGCCAACTGAATAAGAGGAGGGAAGGCCTGCCAGATCAGTGGGACCTGATGTATATACTATAATCACACAGTTGTTGCACATGACTCACTCATTCTGCATATATGCACTGACACATAGCACCCTATGTCAGGGACTTCTCTAGCTGCCAAGGACTCTTTATTCTAAGGCCGTTTGTTTTTTCTTAGACATTTGGCCTGCAGTCAGGGTTTCCTGCCAACTGAAGGCAGTGATTTTGTTGACCAGGCTGCATGATCCAATCTTAAGGGTTGAAATCTAGACATGTTTTATATGGGATGGAGATTCTAATATGCCTTTTGTTTTTAGTAAAATACTCTCAAACTTTAAGGCAAGATATTAAATTTTAAAGTAATGAGAGAGAGAGAAACCTAAAGGAAAGCAAAGGTTTAGGTATAATGAGGCCTTTACTGTTCTGGTCTCTTTCTTTCTGTGTTCTGGTCTCTTTCTTCCTTCTGGAAATGTAGAAATCCCTGATCTTTCAGAAATGTTGGAATCCTTGATCCCTGTATAGCTCACAGGCCCTGCAGCTTCTCATAAGTCTTTCTACTTCAGTATTTAGTCTCTTAAAGAATGGCCTACAAGGGTTACTGGGCCGGGGAGAGCCTTCCTCCCTGGTCCTCTTCCCTGCTTTCCTGCCTTTTGTTAATTTATGTGCCAGGATGGAATCTGGTCCTGTGTAGAAATTAAATAAACTAGAAAGACATGGGTCTCCCTTGAACTGCTCATAGTCTAAGGAGGGGGGACAACATGTGAAATGGAAATTTTCAGCACAGTTGAATTAAAAGCCTTTGTTTGAGTTAGAAACACAGAACACTAGAAGAGTTGGAGAGAGTGCTAGAAACTTTGCCAGAAGGCAGGGAGGGGGTTCCCACCAAGGTATAAAGATGATTGAGGTATGATATGGTTGAGCTAGGTATTAAGGAAGACTTTGGAGCCTACCAGGGTTAAAACTTGATGGTAGGACATAGGGTTTCACCTTCACAACTCAGTAAAAGGGAAAGATACCAAAAGCATATGTCCTAATGATGCATTTTTAAGAAGAAATCATTGTCTATCTTTCTCTCAAAAGAGAGTTATAAAATGCAAGAGGAAGGAAATGCAAGGGCCAGTGCTCTTCTCACAGTTGGAGCCAGTAGAAGCTTATGGATTAGGTGTTCAGTGAGGCAGCAGTATAGTAGCAACACTTAGTCCTTACACACTTTAGGTCAGTTTCCTTAGACACAAATCTCTTAAAGTATAGGAAAAAGGTGCTTCCTCAGAACACATTTATTGAAATAATTGTATTTCTTCTAAACAAGATGTTTTAAACATTTAAGAACACGTAACAGAAACTTTGCAAATTCCTTATGCAAATTGAAGGGCAGTAGTAAAGACAAATTTAGTATTTTAGATAGGATTCCAGAATACAATCTGTATGATTTAGTTCCCCAACTTTACCATGTACTTTTCTTGCATTAATATTAAAAAGTTTGTGTTCCCTCAGTAAATGTCACCAAAATCTTTAAAGGGGACATAGAATTTCATTTTGGTTTCCTGTTGATCCTCAAAAGAGAGTAGTCAGGTAGCTTTTAGAAACTCTAAGAGATCAACTGACTTCCTAACATTAAGTTGGAACTTGAAAACAGTTTTCTGATTAAACTTTCAAGTATTCAGGAAGCATAAAATAATTGATCCCAAAAAGTCATCCTCCATGTTTAACCACATTTGGTCATACTTATCCATTTATTCTTTCTTTCCTGTTTTTTTTTTTTTTTTTTTTTGGTTTTTGGTTTTTCTCCGGTACCGGGAACCGAACTCACGACCTTGCACTTGCCAAGCAGGTGCTTTGCCGCTGAGCTAAATCCCCAGCCCCTCTTTCCTGTTTTCTTTCTTGTTCTTTTCCTTTTCTTTAGAGGAGGGCTTTATGTGTATTCAAACCAATCAGACATTGTTATTTCACTTTAAATATGTCCATGTGTATCCTTTCAAAGTAAAGAAAATGTTTATATAATGAATAACATTATCACACAGTTACCAGTAATTCTTTAAAGATTTATTTTTAATTTTTTTAAATAAAAGAGGACAATTTATTTGAAGATGAGGGGAAGAGGGACATGAGAGATGGCAGACAGCTACTCTGATGAGTAGGGAGTATATGAAAGAGAAATGCTCCTCCGTAAAGATTCAGGTCTCCTCATTTGTCTTCCATGTCTTTTTATAGCTGAATTGTTCAAATCATCATTCAACCAGTCGATACGGTTCTACTGATTTTTCCCCTAAGCCTTTTATTTTTTCTCCATAAAATTGACTTGTGAAGAAACCAGGTCAGTTTTCTTGTACAATGTGCCATACAGTGGAGGTATCTGCTTATTTCTTCATGGTGGTGTTTAGCTTATTTCTCTGTCCTCCTATATTTTCTGTAAACTGGAATACCTCAAGATTTTTAAAGATCATTTTACTGTGGCTTTAGAAAATGCAAGAAGTCCACAAATTTAATTTTAGTCACATGATTTGTTTTATATCCATCTATTTAAAAAGCATGTGAGGACTGGGGATGTAGCTCAGCGGCACAGCATTTGCCTAGCAAGTGTGGGGCTCTGAGTTCGATTTCCAGTACCAAAAAAAGCATGTGAGTGCCTCCTCTGTGGCAGCACCTGTTCTGGATTTATTGGGTCATACTGTTTTTCTTTTGTTTCGGCAAAACTGAAGTTTTATTTTTTTAATTTAAAAATTATAGTACATAACATGTCTCGTTTAAAACTAAAAAAATTACAAAACAAGTACAGTGAAAGTCTTTCCCCTTAGTCCCCCACTAGAGCAAATCCCAAATAATTGTATTTTTAATTTTGTATATCTTTTGGTAATTGTATTTTTAATTTTGCGTATCTTTGGGAAATTTTTCCCACATTTACAAGATGAGTATGACTTCTACAAATATAATTATTTCTACTTTGTCTTTAGAATCAATATTAAAAGTATTTTTTAAGGCTTGTCATTTGATAATTACATATTCTTTTTATCATTGAAACTGATTAAACCTTTATCCACCTTCCTTTTGAGGCAAATGATAATTTAAGGATAAAATAGATATTTTTATAATCATAGAACACATTCTAACGTCAGATGGAAGCAACATTGTTGGTGATACTATTAAAATTAGTAGTATTAATAGAACAATGTTCCTGAAAACATAAAAGCTTACTAAAAATGGTCATTTCTTATCATCTTTAACTTGAATGATAGCCAGAGGCCTACCAAAAGGTACGAGGCAACTATTACCCTCTTATATGGACCTGGGGGACATAGGAAGAAACTGAACATGTAAAGAGGGCACTAAGAACTCAGTGGACACTGTGTAGGTGTTTTACTTGATCTGTAGCTAAACAATCTTAATCTTCCTTTACAATTTTTTTTTGCTATTTTTAGGTGAATGTATGATGAGAAAGTTAACATTAATAATTTTGCATTTTATTACAAAAATAAAATGAAGGATCTCAACCACCAGAACAGTTTTATCAATAGTCAGAATCTATTACTCCTCATTTGAATATCTCCTAGAATATATCAAAAGTAATAAAATATAACTTCCATACTACATGTATAAGGCTTTCTATAGTAACGTATATGCCTTTGATATATTTCTCCCTCAAGATTTTCGACTGTTTGACAAGTAAATATTAAATAAATTTATTATCAGTTGAAAAGAAAAGAAATAGAGGTGTTTGCCTCCTGTTTTTGAAATGTATATGCAAATGGTAAGAAAAATAAAATTCTACTAATTGGATACATTAGCAGCATAGAATACTCAATGAGACCAAGGAAAAAAGCTATATATGTTCAGAAAATGTGGAGTATATAACATTAATAAGAATATAACTTCTTGCCAAATCAGGCCTAATTCCTGCTTATTTAAATTTTTTTACTTTATTGAAATATGTTTCTATCCTATCTTTTCTTTAAAAAATATTTGAAGTGACTTAAATGAAATGCCAATTACTGCAGAGGATTTGTAAAAGTGAGAATAAACAAATGATGTCAGAATTAAAACACACTTCCAGGGTTTTGTTTGTTTTTATATTTCTCAGGTGAGCACCTTTACAAAGGTTTTTTTTTTTGTTATTGTTTCCTTTTTCCTTTATCAGAACCCAGGCTTGGTTCTACCATTGATTGTTCTTATTTCTAGAGGGAAACAGGGAGAAACTTACTTAGTTTACCGTATTTTACTCTAGAAATGGTGAATATCTATTACCAAAACTTTAACTTGCTCTAAAAAGAACCATTATATTTTGAAATACTCACTGGAGATTAGCAAAAATAGTGCATAGAATCTTGTACATCCTTCACCTAACTTCCATCAGTAATGTGGTTCAGTATAAAAAATCAGGAATTAGCATTGCTGCATTATTGCTAATAAAACTACAGATTTTACTCAGTCTCGCCATCTTGTGTGTGTGTGTGTGTGTGTGTGTGTGTGTAAAGCTCTATGCAGTTTTATCCATGTATAGGTTTATGTAACTACACTACTCATGACAGAATTCTCTTGTAGTACCTCTTTGTATTTTCATTATGCTTAGGTTTCTCTGTCTCTGTCCATCTGTTTCTCTCTCTCTCTTTCTCTCTCAAAAATGGTACTGTGGTATATATTTTTAATTTTGGTTTCCATATGTTCATTACTATTGTATAGTAAAATGATTAGTTTTTGTATGCTGAGCTTGTATCCTACAAACTTACTGAATTTGTATTAGTTCTGTGAACTTTTTTTGTAGATAAACATGTTATATGTAAATAAGGGCCAGTTAGACTTTTTTCCTTGCTGATCTAGGTCTTCCAACTCTACGCTGAATTAAGAGTGGTGAAAGCAGACACTCTTGCCTTGGTCCTGATTTCAGGTAGACAAACATTCAGACTTTTGCCTTTAGGTATGATGTTTGCAGTAGGATTTTTGTAAATGTTCTTTGTATTGAGGGTGTATCCCTTGTAATCTTTTTTTGGCTGGGATTTTTTAAATCACGAATAGTTTTGGATTTTTATTAAATATTTTTTCTATATCTGTTGATGTGCTTGTATGATTTGGTAAATTAAATCTATGTGTAATGGCTGCCCTCCCCATCACTGTTTGCAGGGGGCCCATGGTGCCGGTCCTACATTGTGGTAATTTAAAAAAGAAGGTTCCAGAGAAAGGAATTTGACATATGAATGTATGTTACTGTTAATTCCAATGACTGTCACGAAGAATTGATTAGATACTTATTAAGGTCTGGCCTTTCCAGTTCTTTCTCTTCTTAGCATTACTGTAATAAATATTGAGGTGATCGTAAAGCAGAGGTGTTAAGAGCAGACATTTTAGAGGTTTGTTTTGTTTTTCATAAATTGAAATGATTATACTTTAATTTTTATGTCCTCTTTATTATAATTTTTTCTATATATGCATATAACATGCTTTGATCATACCTGCTCTCTTACCCCTTTCCCTGAGTCCCTTCCTTCCCTACTTCCCTATTGTCTTTTTTCTTTAGATTCCACATATGAGAGAAAGCATACAATACTTGTCTTTTTCTAATTGACTTATTTTGCTTAACATGATCATTTCCATTTCCGTTTTTTCATAACTGGATGGAAAGGCACTTCAGAATCAGACATTTTTCTAATGTGACCCTCTTATTCTAACTTCTTCTGTTTTTTAAGGAAATTGCCTTGTGTTTTACTCTCCTGTTTCTGGGCCAAAAGTGACCACAATCATGAATAAGCTATCTGAAAGACACATGAATCCAAAGTAGTAATAATAAAAAATTAGTGACATTAATCTCTTAAGAGCCTTGGTGGTGCCCAGAATTCCTTAAAAGAATCTGCTTTAAAATTTCCACTTTTCTCCTAATTTTCTTCTAATTAAACTTTCTTTTCTTTGGATAACAGCATCAAGATAAATTAAAAGCTCTGAATTAATTTTTGTTTAATTGCTGCATTTTGAAAGGATTCATTCCTATTTTCTCAATGCAAATTTACAGTATTTTTACCACTACATGAATTTTTTAAATGCTTTGTGAGTAGCCTAGGAGCCCAACCTTGTTTACAACCTTATTTCTAAAGGCAAATGCACCCCCCACCAAACTCCTCACAAACAAACCTACTTTAGAGACCCACTTAGTTGGTAAATTGGGCACTCCCTGCAGTAAATGTTCCGACTTGTAGAGGATTGCAATCCTTGCAAGTGTTTTGGAGAACCAAACCAGCCTGTAAGTGCAGTATTTAGTTCATCTTCTTGGAAAGGAAGGCATCTAATTAGAGTTGCCATAACAACTGTTTTCCTGCAGTGTAACAGACCTATTGATCTGAAGTTAAGGGTGATGGAGCACATGTGCATCTTAGTGACAGAAGCCATCATCCCATACAGTATCTTAAGAGTTTCAGCTTCATTTCCGCTCGCCTCTTTTCTTCTTTGTGTATCTCCAGTATGTATTAAGTGGAGAGCTTATATAAGCTCATCAAATACCCATAACAAGTAGAAATAATACCAAATCCTCTCACAGACTCGGAATAAAATCCAAATATCTCCTTTATAGTCTGGCCTCTACCTGCACATTTGACCCTTTTTCCCACTGTGGTGTTGGCCTCACACATTGTGGGCTCATTACCACCTCCGGGCTGTTGTACTTCCCGTTCCCTATGCCTTTTCCCCAGATGTTTACATATCTGAGTACATGTTATCCTTGGGTTTCAGGTTTTTTTTTTTTTTCCCTTGGGTTTCAGTTTAAGTACATGCCCTTAGAAATGCTTTTCCTGATTGACCTGCAGTTGCCTCTTCTCACCTCCCCACAGACATAGTCATGCACTTTGACGTTGTATTTTATTTTGTTTTACAATCATTTTATTACTACATTATCTCTTAGTAGAATATAAATTCTGTGAGAGCAAGAACTTTGTCTTGTTCACTGCCATCTCCAATAAGATTTGTATACTATTAAGCACAATATGTCTGTTGGTCAGTAAGCATCCATTTGTTCAACTAGAGCATTATTGAATGTCCTGTTGGACAGTAGGGAAGAACCACATGCAGGGTGAGCAGGTGGGATTGAGAATTAAAGGAAAAAGTTGGAGTTTGACCAGAGAGATAAGGAAGTGATTTAGATTGAAAAGAGTAAATAGTGGATCTAAAGGACCAAAAGGAGCAGAAAGTCGTACCTACTCAGAGAATTCTCTATTAAAAGGAGCACATTTGAAGACTCTGAGGCTCTCAAGAGTGGTGGGAGTAGGACAGAGTGGAGGGCAGCTGATTAAACTGGACCCCTTTAGCATCACTTGCCTCCAGGGCAACTTGGTTTTTGAAGTTAATTAAAAGTGTGATTCCACTCCCCCTGGCATTTGGCAGTGCGTTTTCACAAAGTTATTTCTTTTTAAATTTGATTTGAATATTTGTTTCCCCAAAGTTAATTTATTTTTAAATTTGATTTGAATATTTGTTTTCTTGCTTATAACAGAACAATAAATTAGTATTTAAAACTCAGTGATAATAAGTAACATTTAAAACTATGTGTGAGGCATTTAATAAATAACCTTGATTTTATAATTTAATTATCACATCAGCACTGTGAGACTTACTATTATTATCCTAGATTAATAAACTGAGGCTTAGGGAAGTTTTAAACTATTTGTCCCAAGGTCACCATATTCAATGGGCAAATTGAATTTCTTTTTCTTGAGACAGGGTCTCACTATGCAATTCAGGCTGGCCTGGAGCTCACTTTGTAGCCCAGGCTGGTCTTGAACTCACAACAATCCTCCTGCCTCAGCCTCCGGAGTGCTGGGGTTATAGGCATGCACCACCACACCCAGCTCCAAATTGGATTTCAAATGCATGTGGCCAGTTCAATTCTAGAGCAAGGGCTATTAACTACCTCATTTTTGTGGGTCATTTATACTTTAGCTAAATTTTAAAATGTTTTTATTTCATATAATTTATGTGTCATCGTGCCTTTATTTGGGATACTGATTTTTCTTACTAAAAGCAAATTACTTGATATTCAGTCTACAGACAGATACTTATTGTTTGCCTAGTCTTATACAATAAAATTAAATGAAAAATCACATACGTTACATTACCTTAAGAGAAAGTGGAACTCATTGAATGCATGTTTTCTTTCCCTAAAATTCTCTCTATGTGTCATATATGAGTGATTCTATAAAAAAAAGCCTAAGAATTAAAAAAGAATAATTTACAGGACATTGGGGATAACTTTTTGTGTTGATTTTTACATTGACAAGAAGTTGCAAAAATGGAATGAGGACCTTTCCTTATCCTTCTTTCCCAGAGGCTCCTGTTGTGTACACTTTGCTCCCTTTGCCTTATCATTTTATCTATAGTTTTGTTTATTCTTATGCTTATGTTTTTGAGCCATATGAGAGCAAGCTGGGGACATGGTACACTTCACCCATAAAATGCTTCCGAATGTATTTTAGAACATGGACATTCTCTTACATAATCACAGTGCAGTTATCAAATCAGGAAATGTATCATTGACACAGTGCTATTATCTAATCCACAATCCGTAGTCTAATTCTGTCACTTGTTCCCATAATATCTCTTTGGGCTATTTTTAACCCTGGTCCAGGATCCAATCCAGGATCACACATTGCCTTCAGTTGTCACGTCTCTGTGTTTTTTTAGTCTGGAACAGTTTCTCAGTCTTTATGTTTCTTGACTTTGATGTTCTGAAAAGTACAGGCTGGTTATTTTGTTCCTTAATTTGGGTTCATTGATGCTTCCTCATGGTTAGATTCATGTCACAAGTTTTTGGCAGCTATGCCACAGACATGATGTTGTGTCCCGAGTGTCATGTCAGAAGGCACATGACGCCGGTTGTTCCAGGATTGACGGTGTAACTTAGATCACTGTGTTAGGTTGTGTCCGTGAGATGAGGTCTTTACTCTAAATTTGTGGGGAGTGTGTCAACATCTTCATGAGACATTCACCCCCTAATTTTAACTTCCCTTGGTGAATCTCTAGCCTCATCTTTTATTCCACATTCATTAGCTGGCATCTTACTATAAAGGAAAGCTTTCCACATTTATTTGTCCATTTATGTATTTGTATCAGAAAAAGACTTACTGATTCTGTTTTATTCAGTGAGACATATACCATTGTTACCCTGATTTATTTTGTTGCATAAACAAAGATAACATCATTTCATCACATTTCCTTCAATAAAACAGTTGTATATTGAATGCTGTTATTAGATTTCTAATGCTGCTATAATAAATTACACAAATTTAGCATCATAACACAAATTTATTATCTTACAGCTCAAGAAGTCCAAAGTCTAGTATAGGACATACTAGAGTAAAAGCAAGGTACTGGGGGCTGCTTTCCTTCCTAGGCTCTAGTGGAGAATCTGTTGGCTTGCTGACTTGGACTTTGGAAGAAGTATCCCACCCAGTTGCAGAACTGAGATTCATGGTCTTATTAGGGATCATTTGAGCTTCTGGAGGCCTCCCGTCTTCTTTGGGTCATGGCCCCTTCTTGCTTTTTCAAAGCCAGCAGTGGCAGGTCCAGTCCATATTATGCCTCAGATCTTTCCTGCCTCATCTATCATATTTCTGTTACCCACTCTTCTGTTTTCCTCTTCCACTGTTAAGGGCTTTTGTCCTTAAATGACTGCATTAGGCCCACCAACCAAGTAATCCAGGACAATCATCTACGTCAAGGTCTTTAACCTATGTTACGTCTTGCCAAAGTTCCTTTTGCCATATAAGGCATTGTATTTGTAGGTTTCAACATTAGTTCTTTCTCTTGTTAGAGGATTTTTTTTTTTAGGCTTTCTTTAACAAGGCATTCTCCTAGCTCTGTGAATCCAAATATGAGGCCAGATAGAGTGCTGGAGTTAGAAAATCTTTCAGAGTTAGCTGGTCATACCTTTGTTGGACACCAGAAAAACTCAGAGATTGTCAAAGCCCACCGGTAGCTGGGGCAAGCAGTCTAGAGGGTGCTGGTGGGATGTGTGCATTCTGGATTTGAATGACCTCTCTGATTGTCAAGTAGGAAGTGGGGTGAAAACTCCACTCTGTTTTGATTTCCCTCCTTCAATCTGGAGTTCCTGTTCTTTTACCGACACCACACGCTCAGGCCGGTACTGTTCTCTCTGAATCTCTTACCATGCTGCTTTGGCTTCCTTCTGTGCCCACGCAGTGCTGTCGCCTTCCCTCTGCTCAGGTTTGTCTGACTTGGATGGTGCTGTCTTCTTCTTCTTCCTTGGGCAGGAGCTCCAAGTCTTAGCCTCAGTAGAAGGGCAGAGGGGAAACATGATTTACTGAGAAATGCAAAGTAACTAAAACTTTTGTTGCCCAAAGTTAGTCACAAAAATGTATATTGCGTACTATTCTGCAAGTTTCTTTTTCCTTTAACAATGCTTCCTGGTCATTTTTCTCAACCAGTGCCTACCTGGTACTCGTTGTAGGGCACTCTTATTATTTCTGCTGGCCACATGGTGTCCTCCCTCGGAAGATTTCACTATAATGTGTTCAGCTCTCTGGGTTACTGATATTCAAGTTATTTAAACTCTCATGGACTTGTCATTTATTTTCTCTTGTATTTGGCTGTAGTCTTCCTGCTTCCTAGGAGGCTACAGTCATGTAGAATATGCCTGATCTATATGTTGAATCTGCTCAGACCACCAGCATACCCGAGCTTAGTAGTTTGGGGACATGTTATGAATGAGCTTGGGGCTCCCCTTGCTCCAGAAGCACCTTCACCCCACTCGGGACTCCTGGTGAAATGAGGGAGCTTTCAGGATTTCACAGAAGTGTTACCTGGAGTTAGCCTTAGCCTGTCTTGAGAAGCAGTCTGGGTCTGGCTGGAAAATGGAGGTGCTGGGGTGAGCTGAGGTACCTTGCAAATGGCTAGAAGTTCTGTGTTGGACCTTGTAGACTCTGGTGCTCACACTGCTCACACTGGCCCAGACTTGTAGGTCCTTCTTTCCTTTTTCCTCTAAGACTGTAGGTGTCTGTGCAGAGTTCTGTGGGAGTGTTCCTTTTGGAGAGTACCAGGACTGCTGAGAATTAACTGTGCTGGTTCCAGTCAACCTGTCCTGCTTCTGTGTGAGTCTGGGTGACATTACTTCATGTCCATTGATGCCACTGATGCAGCACTTATGCATTTACACCCATCAGAGACAGGATGTAAACTGAGTTCCTCTTACATTAGAATACTTGATTAGGAAAGTTTGAGTGTTTGTGTTTTGAAAGCTTAAGAAAACAGTAGTAGTCAAAATTCTCTCAAGCAACTAAGAAAGTGATTTCCAAAACAGTTATTAGACCTACCTCAGTTATACTTGGCCAGTTAAATGGCCTTGTCCTCATCTGCATTTCCCAGAACCAGTTCCTTTCCTGAGACTTCTGCTGCTGCATCCTATGGCACAGGCTTAAAGAAAGCAAGCACTTCTGATTCTGGAGTGATCAGATCCCCACAAGCCCAGGCTCCCCTGAGTCCTAAGTGCCTGGACCTTAGACTCACCTGGCTTCCTGGTGCCCCTCCTCACTCTTGGCCTGTACTGCAGCCTTTGAGAATGTATGGACCTCCATGTATTGCCATGGCCATTCAGAATCATCTATTTTAAATAATTAGATAAAAGTAATATTTATTTATTTATTTATTTATTTATTTATTTATTTATTTGAGACAGGGTCTCCCTGTGGAGTTCAGATTGGCCTTCAGCTCACTTTGTAGCCTAGGCTGGTCTCGAACTTGCAACGATCCTTCTGCCTTACCCTCCCAAGTGCTGGGATTACAGGTGTGTGCCACCATACCCGGCTCCAAAAGTAATATTTAAAATGATAACTTTTTTAAAAAATAAAGAATACAGGTACATTAATTATGATACCCAGAAGCAGGCTCCCAGTTTCGCACAGATGGCTACTAACAGAACTGAACTCCCACTTTCTCTATTAGTAAGTAAACAATTTATTTGGTAAGATAAAATGCTTGCTAAATGACACAAATCTATGTAATACATCTTAATTTTGTTAAAATGCTGACCACATTTATAGCCTCCTCAAACCCTCATCTCCAAATTCTCAAATGTCCTCTTTATCATTTTTGTTCTTGATTTTCTGTCCCTAGTCTGCTCTTAAAAACAGCACCCCCTGCTTGCCAGGTGGTTTGGCGGGTCAGGGGGGTGGGGAAACAGCTCCCCATCCAGTGTGTCCTGCCTCAGCAATGCAACAATACTCTATATTTACCTGAAAGGGCATTTCTTGGGCAGTAGCTGGTACCAGGGCCAAGTCCCTGGGTTTGGCTCCTCAGCTGCAGAGTTAGGGAGCAGGGCCTTTCTAAGCAAGCGCTTTCTTCCCTTTGTTGCCTGCCCCCTTGATTCTGTCATCCTCGCTCTCCCGCTAGGCAGCGATGGCATATGGCAGTGAGAACGAACCTTTCAGAGCTTTCAGTGATACAGACAGCTCCCTGTGGCACATTTGCCATCACTGGTATGTGGAGTGGAAGTGGGAGTTAGGGAGGGGGCTAAAAAAGGGGCAGGACAATGAGCTACTGGTATGACATGGATGATTTGGCTCTTGAAGATGGAGAAGGGGCCAGGATGAATGTTGCCAAAATTAGAAGAACAACAATTTTGCCTATCAGCTGATGTCTTTAAATGTCTAAGGATAGAGGATTCCTCCTTTGTATGTTTGACACACCATATTTCTTATGCTGAGGCAGGCTACTTGGAAGATCTCTCCTATTAGTTCACATCAGAATCAGCTATAAGGGTTTTTGTTGATTACTTATTTTTTCAGATAACACATTTCTCCATCCTGAGGTTCTAATAGCCTACTGTAGAATAGGGTTGGATGGTAGATATTTCTCCTCCTATTTCACCCCATCTCTGGGGCAGTCTCTAGAGGAAGATCTTACTTCGGTGTGTGGGGGCAGATAAAGATGGAGAATCACTGCTGCATGCCTCGGCTATTGACAGCTTGTATGCTCTACAAATGTTCAAGCAGCCTGAGTCCACCATTAACCAAGATGGCGTGTAAACCAAGCCAAACAATAACACAAACACCAATCTTTACTTTATGAACCACTTAATTTACCAAGTTATCAAAAAATAAATCAGGATGAATGTTGCCAAAAATCAGAAGTGTTCTACCTCTAACTGGTGTATTTTTTGACAATAAATATTTGCCAACCATTGCTAAGCATTAACTATATCACTCATATGCTGAAGACACAGAATACAATTTCTTTCTGATTTGGAATTATGGCACCTTATTTTAGCACCTGAATGGTTTATATGTTGAACACAAGGCTTTAATTAACTAACTAAAAATACCCCACTTGACACAAGCTTGTTGATGATCACTGCAGACAGGAGTGTCACAGAGCCAGGCCAGGGCATTGGTGCCAGGAACTTGAATGTATCTAAAATTTTTACGAGTACTTCAGCCTGAACTGTTCTCTGGCTTACTAAATTTTGGGCCTTTTCATGCTTCACCTTTGGCACTTGGAGGGATTGTCCCTCTTGCTTTAGAAACTGGCCTAAGTGATGGTCAAGGCGCTGCCTTTGGCCACTGCTGACAACCTGGAGCTCCCATAAGACTGACTGACTGTTCGGCCCAGGTATCATAGCAAAGCAAGCATTCCCATCTTGCCCACAGGCCTACCCTAAGGTTAACAGCAAGCCCAACATTTTTGTTGCTTCATTTTCCTATTAAGCTCTGGATTGCTGATAGAAGCAGAATTCCAATGTTTTGACACACCACCGCATTGTTAACACGATAGGGAGGATTTGATTATGGGAGAACAAGTCCAAAAACGGTAAATTGACAAAAAAAATCTGGGGCCCTGTTTCTCAAGGCAGCTTTTGCGGTTGCATTCCTTCATTTGATGTGGTTCCTCCTTCTATGCCAAACAGTGCAATGTGGAAAACTGATGAAGTTGCAGAAAAAGGGAGTGGGGAGGTGTGGATAGGGAGTGACCTGTTTAGTAACAAGAGAAAGAAAACAGAGCTTAGGGATCAAAGACAGAAATACCTGTTTCTCCATGCAATATGAAGAAAGAAACACGGGAGCCCTTTCCTGTGCTGGGGTAGAGACTGAAGCCGCCTGGCAGCTGTTGCCTTTAGCCCAAGGCAGTCCGAGCCAGGAGGGTCAGGGAGGCTACTGGCTCCCTGTAGGTGAGAAGAGCCGCTGCTGGAGAAAGGAGGGGCTGAGCTTGTGGTTTACCAGAAATGAGGGGGCCCCAGGGAAGAGGGACGGGAACAAAGGCTGCCTTCCAGCCCCAGACTGTGCGACTGAACACGTTTTCACATTTTAGCATTTTCACACCAGCCAGCCATGGAGGCAAGCCCTAAAGAAGCTTCTCAATCCAAACAAGGAACAAGTTTTCCACGCAGGAACGGGGGTTTCATTTATTTACAACTTTGAAGCTGGGCAGCTTTTCTATTGTGTGGTTTGTGACTACCCAAAGTGACATTTTCAGAGTTTTAAAATTATCTCTTTTTGCACTGTGAAAAGAGCATATATGATTCATCTTAATATTTCAGAGGATCAGTCACCAACTAACAGTTAGTATTTTGGGTGGGAGGAAGGCTTTTGTAGGCAGTTTTTCACCTAACATAGAAGTAAAAAGCACCAGAATATGCCTCGAGCTTCGTTCAAAATCATATAAATAGCTCTCTGTAGCACAGTTATGATCCAGTCACACTGTGAGAACTCCCACGGTTCACGACCGGCCTGCTGCTCACCTCACTGTGCCTAGGGAAGGCTGACTCTGGTTCACTTGCTGATCCAGTACATTTCCTAAGAGGTTTGACCAAAGGGCCTGCTTTTCATTCTGCTGATAACCTGTTCCAGGTCTTTCTGCCTGTGTTTCCTCCTGGATGTGTTTCCTCTGTTCAGCCTCTGTAGAAATGTCAAATAATCTTATAATCCTGGATCAGGAGTCAGCAAGCTAAGGCCCCGGAAAATCCAGCCTGCAGCTGGTTTTGTCTGGCATGTGAAGAAAGCTCTTATGTATTTTGATTAGTTAGAGAAACATTTTTAAAATAATGTTTTATGGCTTGTAATAGCTATATGGAGTTTGAATTTCTGTATCCATAAATAAAATTGTATTGGAACTTGGCCATGCTCATTGTTTACATATTTTCCATGGCAGCAAAGCCAACAATATTTGTTGCCTGGCCTTTTTCCAAAAGAGTTTGCCAACCTTTGCCCTCCCTACACCCTTACAATCTTCCTTTCTACAGTGACTGTTTACGAAAAGATATATAGTATGGTTTTATATAGAGAGATTATATCTAGATTACGTATGAAATATATATATCTTTTATTTCCATTTTGGAAATTTGATTCCCTTTATCTTTCCCTATCTTCATACAACTTTAATACAGGTTGAATGTACCTTGTCTGAAATGTTTGTGACCAGAAAGGTTTTAGAATTTAGATCTCTTTCAGATTTTAGAACATTTACATAGATGTATATGTAAAAAAGATATTCTGGGGATGGAGTGCAAGTGTAAACATGACATTCATTTTTATTTCATATATACCTTACAAACATAGCCTAAAGTTAATTTTCTGCAATACTTTTAGTGTACTTGTGGTTTGAATGCAACCTCTTACATGAAGCTATGGGTGGAATTTTCCACCGTGGCATTATGTCAGCACTCAGAAATTTTCAGATTTTGGAGAATTTGGGATTTTCGATTTTCAGATTAAAGATGCTCAACCTGTACTATAGATATTGAGCACCTAATATAGGTTGGTGTTAGTCTTTCTTTCTGAGGTCATAAAAGTGAACAAAATAGGCAAAAGTCCCTATTCTAAAGCATTTATATTCTAGTGATGGGCAGTGTGAGACACACTGGAAAATATAACTTGCAGAATGTCTTATGGAGGTGCAGGCCCTGGGAAGAAGCATGCCGGAGAGGAAGGGCCACAAGGGGTGGAAGCAGTGGGAGTATGGTCAGGAAGCCTTGCTGAGGAGGTGGCGTGGGGAAGACCAGAAGCAGGTAAAGAAGCCATCTCCACAGATGGCTGGGAAGAGAGAACCAGCAGCAGGACCAGGCCAGAGAGCTGAGGCTAGAGCAGCTCCAGTTTATCCAAGAAGGCAATGATCTACATGCGCAGGTCTGGAAGGCTGGACCAGGCTGGACCAGGCTGACTGAATGTGAAGTTAGAGAGGAGGCAAGGATGGATAACTGAGGCCTTGGGTCTGGAACCAGGAGGTGGGAGCTGCCTTTTACTGAAGTGGGAGGGTGCGTGCGGGAGCAGTAGGTTTTGTGGGCAGGGTTTGCTAATAATCCACTTACGATTGAGATGCATTTTTAAAACCTTCAAGTGGTAGTGTTGAGTAGGCAATTGGCTATCTGGGTTCTGAGTTCAGAAAATGTCAGAGCTAGAGATATAAATTTGGAAGCTGACAGTGAAAAGGAGAATTTTAAAGTGGTGAGACCTGTTGAGATTTATTTTTGAGACCCAGACTTTTTTTTATCTTCAGAACATCTCTCACTCTGTAAGTGAACCTTTTTTTCAACCTCAGATTTTCTTCCCAGTTCATCATTGGCTTTGCAACAGAATCTTCTTCTTGCCCCCTCTGCAGGCAGACACCCTCTCCCCAGGAGAGAGCCTAGGCAGCCTAAAGTAGTGTGACTGTGCCTTTCTGCATGGCCAGAAAGCTGCTCAGGGTAGCCTTTCCCGTGGTCTGTTGTCCCCACTGACTCCCTGCCTTTGATCCACAACGTGCCTTGTTAAGTCGTGTCTGTGTCCTCCCTACTTCCCGTGCCAGTCCTGACTGACTGCTCCCTTGCCTTGCCATCTGGTTTCGTGCATGTAACCACACTACATGTTCCTATGTACGCACTTAGCAGGAAGCACCTCTTTTCTAACTGTTTCCATAAATGCCTTATTTTCCATGCAGGACCTCAGGAGTACACCTGTGTTTTTTCCTGTTATCTACAGTACCTTACAAATAGTCCGTGATCTGATGCCTTTGGGATGGGAGGCAGATTTGGGAGAGAGCAGTATTCAGAAAGTGGTGTGAAGACCCCCTGCCTCTGCATCCCCAGGACTCTGTTAAAATGCAGATGCTCAGGCCCCACCACCGTCCTACTGGGCCTAACAAACTGCCCTCTTTGGAGTGGGGCATGGGTACATGAGGCTTTGGTAAGCTCTCCAGATTATTATGAAGACTACTGGTGTAAAGATGTTACAATCCCAGTTTCTTTTCCAGTTTGAGCAACTCATCCATTTTGAGCCTCTATTTTCTCCTCTCAGTGATAAATATGCTAATATTTGACACCTACTTCGTAAAATTGTTGTAAACAGTTAAGCGAGGAGCACTTTGGGAACAATTTGTAAAGTGCTAAGTTCTCTGGCGATGTCATCCTCTGGTACTTTTTCATTTCGATGTGCAAGCCAAGCTCCCACTACCTATGAATGAGTCCTTTTGAGCGCAGAGGCCAGTGATGTGTGCATCTTGTTTATGTGCCTGAGTACTTAGTAAATAGCACCTAACAGGAGTCAGGTAGCCACCTTGTCCTGCTCTGGTAAGGAAGGATTTTTTTCTTATTTTCTGCATTTGCCTTTGGCCATCATTAAAACCGGTGTGCAGTTAAGAGGGAATTTGGGAAAATGTTTCTAGGTGTAGTTTAGGGAAACTATTGTATGCATTGCTTTTTTTTTTTTTTTTTCCAGTAAAAATATTTTACAGATAATTCATTCGAAAAGTAACCCAAGCCCATGTAATAGCATAGAAACCATAACATGGAACTTCAAAGTTGTAAGTTTATAACAAATTCATAGTAAATGCACTCATCCGTGACCACTGGCATTTCAAAATAGATTCACTCCTAAAAAGATTGCAGTGGAATTAAATGTAGGTCATAGGCCAGGGGAAGAACAGATTTTCTTTCCCTTTGCCTATTTGTGACTTAAGTCGCCAGGCATCATTCTAAGTAATTCAACCAATTCTTGGTAGAATAACATCTCTAAGTCTATTGTTTTGGGGAAGCCTTACTTAAAATGTTTTTCCACAAGCTAACAAAATCTCAATGGTGGACATCAGTTTAGATTACTGCCCCTGAAAGGCTTTTGTGAGATGTTTACAAACTTTAAAAAAAGCATTTCTAAACAAAGACTTTGTTAGTGTTCACTTTGTTAGACAAACTGTTTGCAATTACAATAGGCCATCTTTTGTATTTCTTTAAATGTAAAGTTTCCTTGCTTGCGTTCCACCTCCTCTGCTGGAAAGTGTCAGTCAAATCTTCTGGCCCTCCAGTTCTTCCAGGTGTTCAGGGGTTTCTTTTTTCTAGAATGAAAAAGGCCCTAATCCCTTCAGTTCAGGTACCTGAATAAGTTTAACAAGTATTCCTGGAGACAGCAACAAGGGCTTGGTCAGCCCAGGCATCTGCCTGAAACACTTAAGCCACGTGTGGAACCAGAGGTCAAGTTGCAGGTTAGAATTTAAAAGTGTCGGAAATAATAACTGAAGACCTGAGAGTGGGCAGATTTAAATGAGAAGGATCTGGAGTTAGATGAGTTGTTGCCGTCACCACATGTACACCCTTAGAGGAATTATTTGGCTTCTCTAACATGCAGCCCACTCATCTGTAAGATAGAATAACTCCTTTCTTGTGGGTTGGTGTGAAGAATAGATTTATATGGGAAAATCACTTTGCCTAGTACTGCTGCATAGTTAGTGCTTAGTAAATGGATTTTTTGTTCACCACTCTGGTGGAGAATTCACTTACCAGCCAAATCCCTCTTACTTCCTTTTAGCTTCTTTTTGTTAGTACTATTCCTAAGCAGAGAACAGCTGATCAAAATTATCTATACAGGGTGCCTTCTCATTTTAAAATCACTCTATTTAATAATTCCATAAGTGTCTGAGTAATTTAACTTAGCAGTTTCAACTTCTGTAGACTTTTCTCCAAAGAGGAACATTTCCTGAGTGTTTACTCATACTTGCCACAGTTTCAGGACATTTCCATTTTTATGTCCCTCTAAACATGGGAAGCAAGGAATGGGATACAGAGCTCTGAACAAAGACCTTCCTTAGGCCCACAGTGATGTTTGCAGGGGGGCTGGAGCCAGTGTGGAGCCCCACACTTCCTCCTGCTGGTGCCCTGCACTCCTTATCCTCATTTTCCCATATTTGAGTTACACCCTCATTTAGTTTAACTGAAGGATTGAGAGACTCTTGATGGCTCAAAGTTGAATCTGTAAAATAAGATGAGAAAAAAAAACAGGATTAGAAAATGCAGTACTAGGAAAAAAAATCCAGTTGAAAAACAAAATCAAGACTGGAGTCTCTCCTTAATATAATATTTACGTCATGTGTTTTCTAAGTCTGCAGCTAAGTTTTTGAAATACTGCTAGGTACATTTGTTCTGAGATGTGATATCTGAAGAAAAAGTGCTGAATTTTTATGGATAAAAGCTTTGAGGACAGTTTTAACCACTGCCTCTGTTTCACGGTATAGGTAGATATTAGACTTGTTAAAGTTTGTACCATTTTTCTGTGAAAGCATTCCTAGTGAGAAAAGGGCATAGACTTTGGAACCAGAAAGACTTGGGTTCATACCCTCCCTCAACCTACTTGCAGAGTTATATTGAACAAGACACTAGACAATAGAACGTCAGTTTTTTCATCTATAAGTTGGGCTAACTTGGCAGGGTTATGAAGTCTAGAGACCCTGAAATGCTAAGTAGAGGGCCTGGCCAAAGTGCATATTCAGTAAATAACAGTGACTTGTTTACTTATGACGACTTTCCTGACGGGCCACCAGGAAACATCTATGGTATCCTAGAGTGACGCAGATTCTTGAGGTCCCTGGCATTCATTTTGAAGGGACTTACCGGTGGTGTCCTAGTCACATATTCAGAATGGGACACGCAAGTCCTTCTGTAGAGTTACAGATACAGTTGGTGTGTGTTGCTTGGATGGAAGTCAGTACACCTTCTTGTAGGCTTCCCTGTCCCTTCGCTGGGGCCCCAGACAGCTTGGCTCTGTTTACCATCCTGGAGGTTCCCATTTCCATGCATCAGCCTCCCACACTCCCCTGAATCACACTGTGGAGGAGGGAACTAGGTCAGCTTCCTATCCCTTAGAACCCAGTCAAGGGCAGCAGTAGAGCACTAAACCTGACCTGTGCTTGTGACCCTTGGATGTGGAGCACTCAGACTAGAGGGAAGAAAGCTTCTCTTGGACTTCTTGTACTATAACAGTATTACTGTAACTCCCTTTGTTACTCTAACCCTTTTAATGTTTTGAGGGATGGGTCTTTCTTTTTGAGAGTAGTGTTATCCCCACTGCAATGTTGAAAAAGTTGAGTAGAAACAACTCATCTTCTGGTCAAACTTACAATTGAGAATCCCTGGTCCTTCTGTATTTCTCCAGTCTAAATTATATTTTCCTCATTTTACTTGGGAAGTTGCTGTTTTGTGATGGGTCAAAATCAAACCTACTGTTCTGGTCAGGCTTTCAGGTAGGCTCACTCTCTACCCTTTTCCATGTGTGAATACTCAAAAATAACCCCCTTACGCTGTCACCCCGCAGCCAAGTCAAGTCTTCAATATTAGAGGCTCCCAGTGTTTGCAGACAGAGGAGATTTCACAAAGGGCTCCGCTAAGTTTGTCTGCTGGAAAGGAGTATATTAATACAGTCAACACAGATGGTTCTTAAGTCTATCTCTTTAGAACCAAGGAGATACAAACGGAGCTAGAAGTACTTTCCTGGTTACCTTTTCATCTAGTTTTTTCACCCCATTGATGAAAAGGATTTTCAGACTCGAACCTGATCTTTCTCATTTATACCCACAGAATTGGTTTCACTTCTAAGAATTATCAGCTAGTTCATATTTCATTGTAGTCCATGAGGAAATAGAGGGTACTTTCTCATCAAAACAGCTTCTTTTCCCCTCTGTTTCACCTGCCACCTGATTACTATCCTCACCTTCTTGGCCCTGCTTTCTCCTTGCCTTGCTCTAGAGATCAGAAGCAGCAGCACCAGTGGTTTCTTTCATCTCCTCCTCACCTCTGCCGCTGCCGCTGCCCCTGCCCCTGCCCCTGACCCCGCCCCTGCCCCAGCTCAGCTACCACAGGGGCTAGTCAGGTCCTGCCTTCTCCCTCTTCCCTTCTCCCTCCTCGGCCCTGCATTCCTGGAGGTATCTGAGCAAGCTCTGAGATCTCCACACAGGGTGGGTTTTCTGTTGTACATGCTCAGTCCAAGAATTTTGGGTTCATTAATATTAAATAATTAGACATCACAAGGCCTTAGCAATACCTTCCACCCTCTAAACATATAATAGCCCTTTTATATCATGGCACTTGACTTTGTTTATTCAGCATAATGAGGGCAACATTCAGGCTCTAGCTAACCTGTTAAATATTTACACATGAGGTGGATATTTATGCATGAATCAGCAGCGCTTATCTGTGTGTGACACTGAATGTTCGTTGCATACCCTTACAGGCTAAGAAACTATTGTTAGACAAAAGGTGAAATAAGCATCTCTCAAAAAATAAACTCAGTTAACACCGTGTTTGATAGTACTGAAGAGCTTCATGCACTGGCTCGCCATGCACAGCTGGAAAAGTCATTCAGAAGCAGACAGGCCCGTGTGGAGTGGTTGGCTCATCACATCCATGATAGAGAGAATCTGATGGCGGGTTTGGGGGGCACTACTGAGAGAGGAAAAACGTGAAGATCAATGCCTGCCTGCCTGGTTGCCATGCAGAGAGTTGCAAAGGGAGGTGAGATGAGAAAGTACCTTCTATTTCCTCACGGACTACAATGAAATATGAAATCAGCTGATAATTCTTAGAACTGAAACCAATTCTATGGGTATAAATGAGAAAGATCAGGTCAGAGTTTGAAAATCCTTTCCAGCAATGGGGTTAAAAGACTAGATGAAGAGGTAACCAGGAAAGCACTTCTGGCTACATTTGTGTCTCATTGGTTCTAAGAGATACACTTAAGAACCGTCATGGCATCTGCTTCAGCCATGGCCTGAGTGCCTCTAGGAGCCCTTTATCCTCCTTGGGATCTTGACTTAGCAGACTGGAAGCCTTGGACTGGGAGAGTACCTCAATGGTAGAGCACTTGGCTAGCACGCAAGAGGCCCTGGGTTCAATCTCTAGCACCGTCCACTACCCCCAAATCCTCCTCCCCTTAGGGAGGCAGCCTGTTTCAGGGAAAAAAAAAAAAAAAAAAAAGGTGGGCACAGACTGTGATGCCTGGCGGACAGACCTGTGTCCTATCTTGGTTTTACTCCTGACTTATTCTGCAAACCTCAGGCAATCTACCCTTCTCTCCAAACCTTGATTTCCTCACCTGTAAAATTACAGTAATTGCCACCTCATTGAAATGTGAGGTGGATTAAATTAGGTAATATGGGGGCTGGAGATTTAGCTCAGCAGCGCAGCACCTGCCTGGCAAGCGCGAGGTCGTGAGTTCAATTCCTGGTACCGGAAAAAAAAAAAAAACCCAAAAAACCTAAATAAATAAATAAATAAATAAATAAATAAAATTAGGTAATATGATAAAGCAGTTAGGAACACGGGGTATAGAAACATGGCCTGGCAGAGCAAATATTACAGCTAGGCTTTGGATTTCTTCACACCTCTGCTTCTTTCTTTCATTATAATAATTTTCGTTTCATGGCTGTTTTCAACTGACAGTTCAAACAGAGAGAGGTCAAGAAATGGGGGGAGCAGAAGTAAAGTTCAGAGTTGCCCATAGACTGTTTTCCTTCTTTGTATGTGATTTGATAAATGATTAAAACTTAGTCTATGTTTTATATAAGTCAAAGCCCATCTGTTGGCAGGGGGTGTTATAATGCCAAGGATTATTTCTCTAAAGTAAAGGTATGAGCAGCCTGAAGCCTGGCTTTGTTCATACTATACAGATATTTAAACAGTCACTACAAGAGCTATAAATGGATTTATTTTTCTTGTCTATATCTTCTTGAGCAGTTTTCCATTCTGATGGAATTGTGAGAACCTTCTGATGAGATGTTTGTCTTCTGTATACTTCCTGCATGCGGAGGACAGAAAGCCTGCCTCTGGCCCACAGAAAGCCATGCAAATTTTCCTCACCTTCAGAGTTTAGCTACATCAAACCCAGTATCTTCTCTCATCCTAGCAAAAGGCAGCAGTGGTCTTGCTGATTCTGTGCCGTGGCCAGTGCAGATGATTCACTACTGTCACACTGAGTCAAAGGCGGTCTTAGTCATGTTCTCAGTTGTCAGAGTTGTACTTTAGGTATCAACTGAGAAAAAAAAGTTTCTGTCAGACATTTCCTTTCCACATAGACTTCCTCACATCACCTGAGCTTTTGTTTGCTGGGAACTTTTTTTGTTTTTGTTTTTTTTTTTTTCCAGTACCAGGAATTGAACTCACGACCTTGCACTTGCCAGGCAGGCGCTGTGCCGTTGCGCTAAATTCCCATCGCTGGGAATTTTCAATCCCCTAAACAAGTGGAAAATTATCTTTACCAGAAAAATAATTTTAGAAGTCTGTGGTCAGTATAGGATGTCTGGTGTCCTTTTAGTCCTTAGATATGTTCTCTGCATCACAAACCCTAGACTGAGCCAACCTGGCCTCACCTCTTCAGAAGTGCGTTTCTAGGCAATCAACATACTTTTCTCCTATTTACAACCTTGTCATTGTGGGGACTTGGATAATGGATAATCATAGAGTGGAGGAATTTTAGAGGTTTTTAAAATATCTCATCATATTACAGGGAGCTTTTAATGGATTTATACAAAAATATACACTAAAATAAGAAAAACTGGGGCAAAAGGAAAGATTAAGGTTGATAAATGAAATGCATGCTGTAAAGTTTTGACATTTTTTCTAATAGTTATATGCTGCTTAACTGAAACTGAAAAATTTTACTTCTGAAAGTTGTGAAAACTATTTCTGAATCATCCTTGTATCTTAGTGTTTGGATCAACATTTTACTGACTATACTTTCTTGGTGAGACTACATTCTTGTTTACCTTTTAGATACAAGATTACAGAGCTGAGAAGCTATAGAACTAGTCTCTTGAGTATATTGTTAGAAGGTTGCATCAGCTCCTTTTAGTTCAGTTCATGTGCTTAATGAGTACCTTATCTTTGTCTGCACTGAATCAGACATCGTAAGGAAGACTAAAGGAGTGTTTCAGTAATACATACAGCTCATTACTGTTGGTAAGCCATCTCTCTGTGCTAGTCAAACTTTGCTAATTTGTACTTCTGGGTGATAAGATCCTTAGTTGTTTTTAATGATGGATAGCATGTACAGTATTAACAGAATGGATTAAAATACAGAAAATGCGTTTCTATATTTCTCTATGTTCCTCTAGTGTTGAGAAACCCAGAGGATAAGTAAGAATAATACAGGATAGATGATGGGAAGTGGGAAGAACATGTTCAAATGAGAGGGGAAACAGGAGAGGGAAGGGGAAGGGAAAAGGCAAAAAAGAGACGGAAAAAAGTGGAAACAAAGCTTTTGTAAATAGGGAGGGGAAGGAGGGTTGAAGGGAAGGGAGGGGTATAGGGAAAAAAGAAGAATTAAGATACATTATGTAGAAGTACAAATTCCTTACAATGAATATGAGACTTATGTATGACAGATATGTATTAATGTTTTTAAAATAAAATACAGAAATACAATGATAAGGTAAACCCCACAGTCCCATCATTGTCAGCCCAAGGCAGCGGCAGCCGGACTGTGAGGAGAAAGGCCGGGTGTGTTGGAGGTGTCATTTTCTAAGTTGCCTGGGCTGAGAGAAGTGCTCACTGTGCTCTTGTCCTTTCAGTGCGCTAGGAGGCTCTTCAGCTCTTCATATCCCAGCTTTTCCAGGAGGAGGCTGTCTCATTGACTATGTTCCTCAAGTGTGCCACCTGCTCACCAACAAGGTAAAAAGCGAGCGAGTCCCCCGGCCCTCCTGTCCCGTGAGGCAGGGGTCATCATGCATGCACCAGCCACCCTTGGCCTCCACCTGCGATCTGCCTTTCCTACTTCGAGCTGCAGTGCATCTGTGTTTTCACCCTATTTATCCTCTTCTTTCTTTTCTAAGGATTCTGATTTCCTATTCCAGTCATAGCTTCATCTCTTAACTTTATATCTGGCGACTTAAGTCTTCTCTTTCTTCACCCCCTCCCCAGTGTTTCAGCTACATCTTGCATTTCTTTTACAGCTCTAAAGTTTTGCCCCCTTTTATTTCCCACTGATCTGGTGTGTTCATCCATCTATCCTTGTGTTTGCTGCTGGTTGGTATCAGGGTGATTCTTTAAAACCACCTTCATTTCTTTCTACTTTCTGTACAACGCTTTTAATAGTTCCTAATTCTTCCTGTCCTGTCTGGAAGCAGTTTGCCGGAGCTGTGCTCCTAGGGGCAAGAATTCCAGGTCAGCTGGTCGGCCCATCAGATTGTTATCTAAAGCTTTCTCTTTGCTGTATTAATGAACCATTACACTGACAAGTAGCTGACTTTACTATAGTAGTAGTTGTCAGATATTTCCAAAAAGTATAAAATATGCTTGTTAACATCGACTGAGTGTCTTTAGCCAAAATCTAGAGGTATTAATGCACAAGCAGCGATTCTGTCCAACATGGGCTGTGGCTCAGTTTATTTCATTGCCGAAGTGCTATTTTCCTTGCTCCTGTTGACTTGTTCACATTGGCTTGGAAAAGGGATCTTTTGTTTATCTCTCTCATTCAAAGGGTAGCTCATTTTTATATAGAAAATATTTTAATAGCACAGTAATATCTCAAAGGCTTCTGTATTATTTTTTCAAATGTCAGAGAACCTAAAACCTGGCGACTCTGCAGTCTGTGGGCCTGGCCTAGATTCCAGGGCCTTGAATGCTCACAAGTGGCGACTTCTCATGAGATTCCCCCAGCCGCTATCCTCCTCCAAGACCAGTCAGAGGGCAGAATTCTTATTTACATTCCAGGGCTTTGCACTGCCTTCAAATCTGTGTCCTAGAATTATAGAGAAGAATGCAAATTGGGTCTTCCAGAACTGAAAAGAAAAGCCTTTTTCAAGCTCTCCAATTGAGATTAATTTCTAGCCATACATTCTCCTCAAAAAAATTATAATATCATTTTCCCAGAAATACAAGAATCAGTCAGCTTTTCTTATCTGGTTCTCTTTCATTAATTTTACTTGTCTTTTCAGATTGGTGTTCTTCTGTTTGCTCCAAACGAGGACAGTATGGGCTGCTTTTAGGAACAATCTCTTCAAATGAATTTCCATAATTACATTGGAATCTATCTTTATAGCCAGTTTTGTTGTTGGTTTCTGTTAAAATGGTTTTCTGTTTTTAAAACCAAGTACACAGAACTGTTTTCATCCCCTTTTTAAACAAAGCCACTTAAGCAAACTTATCATCTGTTTTTCTTTTCCGAAAATAACATTTCTGATCGTGCATTGAGCCTGCAAAGTAAGCACTGTTTTTATAAATTGACATAAACCCTTATTACATAAATGGAATTGTTTTACTTTTAAAGCGTGCAGTGTGGCCATCAGTATCAGTTGTGTCAAGGTTACTCCAAGTATTTTATCTTGAGCTTTGGTTAGCCGTGGAAATGCAGTGCAGCTACAGCCAATATGAGCAGTTTTGAGGGGGTCTCTCTTTCTTGCTGTTTCTTTCAGCTGTTATAAGAACACTATGAAGAGTGGGTTTTCATGTTAGAAGCTGGTATGTAAATGGCTAACTTTCAGATGCATAGCTTAATGAGCTCACATTTTTTAAATGGAAATTGTCAATTCAGTGATAAGGCAATATAAAGGGCAAAAATAAAATCTATTGTAATATATTACTTCTTTTTCTGAATGTTAGGATTTTAAAAAGAAAGATTTAAGCATTATCCTGTCTTTTCAATAGGAGTTCAAGAAAACAAAGGGAAAAACCACATGATGAGAGAAAGATTTTTTGTTTTTATTTTTATTGATTTTGGAAGGAGTGGGTATCAGGAATCGAACTTAGAACCTCACACTTGCCAGGCAGGTGCTGTGCCACTGAGCTAAATCCCTGGTGAATTTTTATGGAGAGTATCGGCTGATAAGTGCAAAAAGAATGATAAGATTAAAAAAAAAAATCATGATTTTTCAGCCCCTAATAAACAGTTGATTCAAGGGGTTGGGGATTTAGCTCAGTGGCACAGCACCTGCCTGGCAAGCGAGAGGTCGTGAGTTCAATTCCCGGTACTGGAAAAAAACCAAAAAATAAATGAATAAATAAACGGTTGATTCAAAGAAGACTGTCTCAACAGAGTAGGTGAATGCCTGATAGGGAATTAACTCTTCACATGCTTTGAGAAATACCCCATAGATTACTCACTAGGGGCTGTGGGGAGGGAAAGATGGTACAGGTATGATATATACTCAGTATAGCAAGGTGGAGCATCTCCTTCTAATGGAGCAGTCTGGCTGTAATCTCCTTAACCAAGTGAGAAAGCCCAGTATCACCGATGGAATCTTCTTGCTAAAAATATTTAACCCAAATCTAACCAGACCTTTGGCTCTAATTTCCACTTTATAGGCAATATAGAAGGTAAAGGGAAAAAGGTGGAAGCAATCAGATAGTTGAGACTCGAAAACTAAATCAGTTGCACTGAAAAGTCAATGTCACATATGCATGTGTGGGAACACATATTTACACATGTACTCACACTTAAGGATGTGCTATCATTATTGTTATCCTAGATTCAAAATATTTAAAGGGCATAAAAACAACTAAAGTCCCTGATCCTTGATTCTACATTGCTTTTTAAAATGTTTTGCAGATAACTGGGAAATTTTGAAAATGAATAGAGTACTAGGTGATCGAGAAAATGATTGCTAAGTTTGTTGGGTATGATAATGGCATTGCAATCCTGTAGGAGGGTCTTATATTTTGGAGTTACATACTGAAGCATTTAAGGGTGAAGCCATCATGAGGTCTCTAATTTCCTTTCAAATGTTTCAGTAAGATTGATTGTTAGGTTTATAGATTTATAGAGGGCTGGATGAAGCAGGGAGCCAGAGTAGTCATAGTTGTTGAATATAGGTGGTGAGAGCATGGGTATTTGTTTTCCTATTCTTTCTAGTTCTCTGAATCTTTGAAATTTTTCGTAATAAAACATTAAAAACTTTTTGTACACTCAGCTTTGGGTTCCTATTCCAGGTGCAGTATGTGATTCAAGGATATCACAAAAGAAGAGAGTATATCGCTGCTTTCCTCAGTCACTTTGGCACGTAAGTTCTGCTTTGTTTCATCCACAATCCCCCACTTGCTGATGACCCTAACGTGGGGGCTTGATTAAGAAAATAGCACTCATACACTTTTCAATGCCATTTTGATTGTTTCTGGTATATTGCTCCCAGGATGAAATTTTTCAGACAATAAAATCAAGCGTCTTCTCTGTAGCAGCATCGTGCCTGGCCCAGACACAGCAGTAGTGATAGTAATCCCCACCTACTGAGCTTTTTGCATTTGCACATCACTTTCACCTCCGTCATCTCGGCAGTCAAGAGGTAACCCCAGGCAGGCATTTGGGACACATTTTGTCGCAGACGGCCTTAGGACTTTGGAAGTCACACACTAGAAGAGGAGTAACTGACAAGACAACACTACCAACAGGGCACACAAATTTGGGAAGAGAACCTAACATTAGATGTAAAAGCAGTGACTCATTGTTGGGGAGTTAGAAGATGTGGAGAGCAAAAAGGGAAATGCGTAATGCAGCTGCAGAGCAGCCCCTCCTGCTGCTGCACTCCTGTGCTTGTGTCCTTTCCTCTGGCTGCCAGAGGCCGTGCTGCTCAGTGGCTGTGTCCTTTCTCGTGCCATCCGGGCCTTATCAGGCTTCTACTGGGGCGTGGCTGTGTGGGAGAGGCTGTGTGTTTTCTCTGGTCTTAAAAGGTTGGCGCTCTGCCCGCTGGGTGGGACTGAGCACTAAGGTTTCCGTGGACTGGTCATGACCCACCTTATTTCAGAGAAGGTTGATAAATAATAAGAGCATATACAGGAACACAAAAGTGAATTTTAACATAAGTAAATAAAAGAAATTGGAAAATTGGGACTAGAAAAGAGAAAGTGAAGTCAAAGATAAGACTGGTGATTCTCTGGAATATTATTTTTAAATTGTGGGATAGGTATAAGCAAAATTTCTGATTCTTCAAAACTAGTATTAAGCAGTTTTTCTCATTATTTGGATTATCCAGTATAGACATAGCAGTATCCAAACAATAAGACTTCCACATGAATCTTTAATACTTAAGTTTTTTCAGCTTTACTTATGAACATTTTGAAGAAGTAATTTTGATATAGTGACTAATAAATGGTACATTAATCTTCTAACATTTGTATAAGATTATCTTTAGTATATATAATTAAAGTAGAGGAGCTAATAAAGTGACCTGCAAAGTGGGGTGTACCACCCCAAGGCCTACACACTTTCAGTGGAGTACAAGAAAAACATGAAAGTTGTATATATATATTTGCTTTTAAATAACATTCTTTTTAATGTACATGTTTGTGTATGTTATGCACATAGTACAATAACCTACTTGTATATAATCACTACCAATTATACTGTTTTGCTATACTGTATGCATGATAAAAGGCTATGGGATGCAGATACTATCGTTTAGATACTATCATTACCTAAAACATTTAGCTATCAGTGTTATAACACTGAGTAAATTATAAATTCATAGAAAGAAACAGAAACTGGTACACAGCATTGTTGAATGAAGGCAGAAGTTTCTTGTTGCTGTTTTTTATTTGTTTTCCACTTCCAGGGATTGAATCCAGGGCCTCGGTACAGAGCTACATTGGCAGCCCTTTTATATTTTGAGACAAGGTCTCGCTAAGTTGCTCAGGCTGGGCTCAAACCTGCAATCCTCTTGAAAGCAGAAGATCTGAATGATGTATTAACTGTCGTTGAGCACCTGACTTAGCCCTCATGCTCCTAGCTCCTTTACCTTTCCAAGGGTTGTAACTGTCCCTTCCTCATCAGTATAAACAGTCTGATTGGCCAGATTTGGCCAGGGAGAAGGCAACCCCCAAGACATCAAAGGCCTCCTTGTAGGAGAGGATGCTTCTTGTCTTCAGTGTCTAGTTAGTTTTGTCGCATTACAATGGCATTATCTCTCAGGCATGCTGCTCTTGGGAAAATGAATGAGGCAGGCCCACTAGAATTCTGCTGGAGGTGTGTCTCTGCCACCTGAACTCAGTGCACACCCGTCTGACGTTGCTGCTCCTTCTTGAACCCTGTGGGGAGGGGGTGGGACACACAGGTGAAAGGATTCCATGTACTTTGGAAGAAAAGTAATATATAACCCCGCACTTAGTGCTATTGTTACTGCATATGAAAGTGAGGTTTAATGATCGTTGTACAGTTAATATGATGATATTTGGTATTATGTCATTGCTAACATGACTTCTTAATTTGTCCTTTTATTCATAACTAATAATGTTTACATTTTATAGTTCATTTTATTTTATTTTTCACAACTCTGTAGTGAAGTGTGCAAATATTATATTTGTTCCACACATAAAGAAACTGAGACTCCAAAACTTAAGTGTTTACCTCATGTCATAACAGGTAGTAAATGATAAAGCTGTGGCTTAAACCTACATGTTTGCATTCCAAATCCCACATCCTTCGTGTGGTAATACATAGTTACCTTAAATCCACATGCGATTCAATACCTCAACCTCACAAATACATTCTTTACCTGGTTCCATCTTTCTTATGTCTTATTTTTATGAGGTTTTTCTGTTTGTGTGTATATGTTTTTGTTACTTAGAGGTGTCGTGGAATATGATGCAGAAGGCTTTACAAAACTCACTCTGCTGCTGATGTGGAAAGACTTCTGTTTTCTTGTGCACAGTGAGTATACTTTTGCTGTCAGCATTTTAGCATACATTTTAAAATGTTCTAAATGACATGTAATAACCAATATGAGAAGCTTTACTGTCCTGATTTGGTAACTTTTACTTTAGCATATGTATATTTATTGTGTGATCTTAAAGGCAGAATATCTCTAGACAAGTGGTTCTCAGCCACTAAGGTGATGTTGCCCTTATGGGCTGTCTGGCAATGTTTGTAGACATTTGGGGGGGGCGGTGGGTACCAGGAATTGAACTCAGGACCTTGCGTTTGCCAGGCAGGCACTTCTGCCCCTGAGCTATATCCCCAGCCCCTGGAGACATTTTTTTTGTTTTGTTTTGTTTTCTCCGGTACCGGGAACCGAACTCACGACTTTGCGCTTGCCAGGCAGGCGCTTTTGCCGCTGAGCTAAATCCCCAGCCCCTCCTGGAGACATTTTTGATCATCATGACTAGGGGAGGGGTATCATCGCTGCTAAATAGAGGGTCAGCAGTATAGCCAAACATCTTAACAATGGCAGGTGAGAATTCTACCACTGAACCACCCATGCAACATCTTAACAACGTACACAACAGCCACTCACAACAAAAAATTAAGTCCAAAATGTCAATATTGCCAAGCTATAGAAACCTTACCCAGATAGCGGTTTCAAAATATTTTTCCGGTGTCAGGTCTCAGAAATTTCAGAATTACTCAAAACATACTTGCTTTGATCATTTGGTTATCATCATTTTACATGAAAAACTTACAACTTTGATAATACATACTGTATAACTTAAGATGGAGCAGCATTGTAATGTACCTCCAATATCCATTCTCACTGTTTCCTACAGAGTAGCCCTACTTAAATGGTTGTGTTGTATTAATCAGCCAGTCAATAAATATTGGTCCAGCTTGCTTTTGCTAGAGAATTTAGATTCTCTTTTATTTCCATTCTATATAAAAAACAGTGACCAGTCATATACAGTTCAAATTGCAAGTCAACCAAGACCTTCATTCTTTAGTAATTTGGTACCCAATTTGCCTGGTCTTAAGTTAAGGGCCCAGGATTGGAGCTTTCTTAGATTAGGCTGACAAAAAGCAGTGGGTTTCAGTTGGTTTCACTCACTAAATAGAACTTCCCCTGCACTTCAGTAAACTATGTCAGGAAGGCCCTTTGTCACATACCAACTTTGGAAGAGTCTTCTTCCCCAGCAGACTTCCCTTCTTGGTTATTTACTTAGAATAAAATAGTTTCTTCTTTTTTAACCTGATTTCAAACCAACAGGTAATAAGGGAAGAAGCCCCAAACCCCATAGCATCAGAGGGAAGACCTCTGGGTGAAACCTATACTGGCATTCTCTACCCCCAGATATTTGAGAGTTGAGGGGAGCTGGGCCTCCCTAATCTTTTGGTGTTGCACAACAATCACCACCGTGTCATTTAGCAAGGGCTTTGTATTGAGCAACTACTTGGTAGCTCGTTACACATTGATGCATCTGAAAAAGGTAAGAATACCGCTTTGCAATAATTATGTGCCCAGATAAATAGAGATTTGGAGAGAAAGATTTTCAGCTTGGGTGTGCCTCCAACTACACCTCGTTCAAATCTCTAGGACAAGCCTTCCTCCACTGTATTTTCATCCGATGTACGTGAGGGAACCTTCCTGCTTATCAGGTCTCATGGAAATACCAGTGTAAGGAGTTGAATCTCCACTATAGGGCCAGGTGGAGGGGGAAGCCCCACACTTAGGTCTCCTAGCAAACTGCTTTTTGTCTACTGACTTCTATTGACCTGAGGCAAACATGGATACCTCCCACTACCACTTTTGGTTCTGGCTAATAGTATATTAGTCTGTTTTCTGTTGCTATAACAAAATGGTTGAGGCAGGATACTTTATTAATGAGCAAGGTTTGTTTAGCTCACAGTTTTGGAGGCTAAAAGTCCAAGATCAAGTGGCCCTACCTGTTCAGGGTCCCTTGTCTGTGTCACAGTATGACAGAGAAACAAACAGGGAACCAGGCACATGCAGAAGGGTCCAAGTGTTTCGGGTGGCCTTACTTTATAACAACCCATTCCCAGGACAAGTATATTAATCTCTTCCCAAGGCAGAATCTCCAGAGACTTAACCATTTTCTACTAGGCTCCGCCTCTTAAAGGTTCCACCATCTCTTAATACTGCCGCACTGGGGACCAGGCCACCAGCACATAAACCCTGAGGGGTTATGCATACCTTCACACACCCTAGCTGGCAAGAAGAAATTGTCACTGGCATTGGCGTCCTGAAGTAAAAACTCTTCACCTCTCTGTTGCTGAAACTCACTTGCCAGTACATTCAGCATTTATATTTGTCGCTGTTGCCTTTAAAATTTCCTACAGAATATTTTCTCCATGCTATCATGTACACAGTATTTCTTACAGTTCTTTCTCTACTATCTCAGCTTTTCCAGGTCAGGCATGCAAAAACTGGGTCCCTAAATCATATTCTTGCTTTGTTTTAAGGCATCTGAAAAAGGCAAGAACATCGCTTTGCAGTAATGGTTTGCACAGACCATGCCTCTTCCCAGGCTTCTGTTCCCTACCTGCTCTAGCTGTTTGCTGCTTGTTCCCTGGTGTCACTGCCCACACTCTGGGCTCTTCTGGCAGATCAAATGAATCAAGGAACTTTGGTGCTATTTCCTGTTCCATCACTAACTCTTAGCCTGTCCCTAAATAAATTATTTCCACCCTTTTGTTTCTTTCTTATCTAAAATGTGGGACTTGCTACATCAGAGTGAAGCTTGGTTAGATAATGTGTTTTCTTCCATCAGGCGGTTACGCATCTGCCACTTACCTTCCTTTGGAAGCATCTGCTTGCTTGGTTACAACGCCCAAGGGACCATTTGTTCCTTTTTCTCCTTCCATAAAGATGAGGAGGTGAATATGGGGTGGCACAGACTTGACAAAGAACATTGCAGTGAATTATTCTGGGATCTCAAGATGTGAAAGAGGAGGACGGAAGTGCCTGGAGATAGAGCCAGCATTCTGTGGGTGGCTCCACTGCTTTGTGGAGGTTGAAGACCAAGCAGGACGTGAAATAGCATCTCTGCTTCCCCTTCCCTCTCTGTTCTCCCAGGCCTAGCAAGACCGCTGTCAACAGGGCAGGTACTGACGGTCATCCTGGGCTTTTTGGATGCTAGAGGAAAGAGTCGCCCTTTTCTTAGGGCAGGTATCTCTGACCTCAGACTACTTGAGCTGCAGAAGCAAGAATGCCTTTGGGAAAGCCACTGCACAGGTTCTGAGATCTCTCAGGAAACAATATTCTGGCATTCGGGTAGTTCCAGGATGGGGGCTGTGGCCATGATTATGGATGGGTATGGAGCTTCCCATACATTTATTCCTTCCTTCCTTCCTTCCTTCCTTCCTTCCTTCCTTCCTTCCTTCCTTCCTTCCTTCC
>NW_004955469.1:10172205-10177724 GCF_000276665.1 Chinchilla lanigera
CCTTCCTTCCTTCCTTCCTTCCTTCCTCCCTCCCTCCCTCCCTTCCTCCCTTCCTTCCTTCCTTCCTTCCTTCCTTCCTTCTTCTGTCCTTCATTATTGTCACTGTCTCAGGAGTTAGAACTACAGCAAAATCAAGAACTTGCTTCCATTCAGAAACTGTCCAGGAGGCTTTCCTGGCCATTTCATGAGAAATAATTCATAGCACTTAAGTAGGAATTCCATATTTGCCAGATTACCCTTACCTCTGTAGGTAGATGCTGCCTTCAAGCCCGCAGCCTTTGGAACGCAGGGTGGCAAAGGAACCGCATACTCAGACCAAGTAACACAGAACGAGGGAGGCCCCTGGGGAAGGGTGCACTCCTTTTCTGGGCTGTCTGTTCAGCTGTGCTGTGAGTAGACAGGCAGGTGATCTATGACCTGCAAGGCAACATGAGAGAGCCTGACTGAGAGAAGCTCTTTCCCATTACCTGTAAACCCTGGGGTTCTCTAGCCTGGACTGTAGGCTGCCGTGTCTCCCGTGTAATGCCTGCCAAACCCAATCTGACTTTTTTTCCTCTTCTCTGTCTGCACCCCCAACCATTTTAACTGAGTTCTGTGTTTGCTAAGAACCTACTATATGCTTAGTACTGTAGTAGGTATTAGGGCATAGAAGTAGATAACTCAGGGTTGAGCTTACGATGCTGACAGTGGAAGAGCTCAGGAGGGAAACTGCAGCCTGTGAGCAAAATCCTACCCTCAGCCTGCTTTTTTTGTTTTGTTTTGTTTTCTTTTCCATTCACCTGTTCTTGTATAGCTCTCTGGCTAAGAGTAGTGTTTATCTTTTTAAAGGATTGCTAGAAGAAACAAAACAAGCTGTGCGTGGTAGTACATACTTGTAATCCCAGCACTCTGGGAGGCTGAGGCAAGAGCATCACAAGTTCAAGCCCAGCCCAAGCAACTTAGCGAGACTGTCTCAAAATAAAAAATTAAGAAAAGGACTGGGGCTGTAGCTCAGTGTGAAGGCTCTGATTTCACTACCAGTGCCTCAAAATAAATAAAAAGTACTGTACATAAATGCATGAAAACAGAATTGGCAACCTTGTATATGTCCTACAAAGCCTAAAATATCTACTGTCTCTTTTCAGAAAAAGTTTACCAACCCCTGGCATAATAATGAGAAAAAGAGATCAGGTAAAGGTAAAAGGCAGTGTATCACTTAAAAACAAGTATTTTGTGATTAGCTTATTACATGCAAGGCACAAAGCAATGTATGAAACCTTCATATTACACACACACACACACACACACACACACACACACACACAGGGGGAAGAGAGAGAGAGAGAAGGCAAAGAGAAAAAGCCTTTATAATGGGTTCTCATGAGAGAAAATGATAGAGGTTAGTGAACAAATCCATAAATTTCACATGGTGATAAGCACCACTGTGGAGCAGAGTTGAGGGCCAGGCTTGAGACCAGTAGGGACTAGAAGTTTAAGGTGCTTAGGGAAGACTCCTCCTTGCAGATGTTTCTCCCAAGCCAAGGATGAGATCGCTGGGAAGGGAGACAGCTTGGGCCATGTGGCCAGGCCGCAGTGAGCAAGGCTTGAGCCATGTATTGATTTTTTTTTCTTTCTTTCTTTCTTTTTTTTAGCTACATGTTTTGAGTTGGTTTCTTAGTGGTTTGTTCTAGAGATTGCAGTGTGCTTCTTTAACTTGCAACAAGCTCCTTCAGGTTCATCTCAACTTAATGCTGCAGACATAGGAGGGCACTGCTGTCTCCTCCCCACTTTTTTGTGCTGCCAGTTGTCATACGTTACATCACTGTTATGGTTGATATATTGTGTCTACTTGAGGCTCTAGGGGCTTGGCTAGCTGACTCAGCCGTTCTACATCCCGGGATGAAAAGGACACGCCCTCACCACTCCGGGATGTTGTTCTTGTGTCAATTTGAGAAGTTTAGAAGGTTAACTGAGTGCTGAGCAGGGGCCTGGGTCCTTACTTTGTATCATCCTGAGCCTGTGCGGAAGAGGACATGGAGATTATGTGAGCTCACCCCTTGTGTGGGGGTAGCCTGCTTACAATATAAGGAGGGAAAAGAGGCTTGCTGCCCACCCCCTTTTTGCTTTTGCTGCTTTTGCTGTCTTGTGCCACCTTGAACTGTTGCCCCAGTGCCCTGCCACCCTGCCTTGGAGCTAGCTGATTATAGACTGAAACCCCCACAAACTGTGAGCTAAATAAACCTTTCCTTCCTTAATTCTGGGCATTGGGTACACAACGAGAGAAAAGTAACCAAGACAATCACTGTGGGTTATAACATAAAGACAACATTAGAGATGTCTGTTATTATGATAAACAATCTTACACTTTTAAAAGAAGAAAAGAGAAGCCTTCTCTTGGTTGTTTCCAGGGACCCCTGCAGGACTGCCACTCCCATTCATAGCGTCCCAGTGTGGGCATGGGCACAGCTAGTGGAGGATGTTTCTTACTCTAATTTTTCTCTATATTTTAATGATCAGTGTTCATATAAATTTCTTAATAGTCTTTCTGTATCAGTCTTTATCTTTCTATCTTTTCATTCATTGGTGGTAAGTGTACATTAAGTAGAATGCAGTTATTTTGTTTTTCAGATGGCTCAGTTTCTGCTAGGACTTTATTTTCTAGACTGGAAGAAACTGATAATTTAAGACATTCTACTAGACATTTGAACAATTGTTTCTTTAATTAAGGCCAAGACATTAGAAATTGGGGCAGCCCATGAACTTTTAAGTAAAACTCACAGGCTTCTCTTTATTATCACAAATACCCCTGCCAAGTTCTGATTTCGTACATCTGCAAAATTCCTAGTATAACCCAGGAAATTACGTGTGTTGCTGTTTCACGGTAACCTTACTATGAAGAGGTAAAGGCATCGCCAGAACAGCCACTCAGTTCCTGAGCACTGTGGCTCAGACTCTCATGTCCCTGCCGCAGAGCAGTGTTTGATTATAGAATGTTTAGCAGGCAACAGGTAAGATGGATAACTCAGTAAAACCAAAACCCATGCTTTGTAAAACTTGCTTGGTTTTTGAGCTACAAGTCACATTTTCATTTTTATTTAAATGAATATATTTGAAGAGCAAATTGGAATCAAGTTAGGAACCACAATGGTATTAAAATAGATTTCAAACCAAATCTTTATAAAATGTATAAAGCTGAGTGATAGAGTGCTTTCTGAGCATTAATGAGTCCCTGGGTTTGACCCCACAGCACTGAAAATAAGAACGTAGTACTTACTTTACAATTAGAATATTTACCTTATATCAGGGATATAGAAAGAGTCTTAGTTTAATTGTATCATTTCTAGTACAATTATAATAACTATCAAAGTAACTGGAATTGAAATTGGTAATAGACAAGTAAAACCAGTGCATTCCCTATATTGTCCAAAATGATGAAGAGTATGGAAAAAGAGAAAAGCAAGTCTTTCCAAATGTGTTCTTGCTTTAATTACGAGAACTCCTGGGTCCTTTTGGTGCTTGAAATGTTTTGGTTAATTTTTATCCTGAGACTTCACTAAAGGTGGTTACCTGCTAAGCCCCATGGTTTTCATCCCTTGATCACACACATATGTATAAGCACACCCGACTCACAGTTCACAACACGGAGAGCGCAGGGCCTCTGGCAGTCACTGGCACTGATTTGATTCAGTGCCATCTTTAGAGTTTACTTCCAGAAGGTCTGTTTCGTAAGTTCTGATGCTGGATTGAAAATTTATTTCACTCATCTTCATTGAGAATATTCTCTCTATTGCAACACATTGGATTTCATGGCAACTTTTTAATGATGGTAAAGCATTTCCTGGAAGGAAGAAGTTATGAATCAAAAGAACAATCATGTAATGATTTTTTTCTCTACCTTTTCACATCTGTTGTAAGTTTTTCTCCATTATTTTTATGGGATTCAAGTAAGTTTTGCGTTTTGCTGATCAACAAAAGGTCATGAAAACTTTCAGTGATCTTGACTTTAAAATGTGTGCAGCTGCTTTCAAATAAACAAATTATAACCAGAGAAGGCACCTCCCTCAATGAAAGAAATGAAGCTGTGTACAGAGAGTAACCTATGATACTAATCTAGGCAAGCAAAACTTTTCTTATAATTAAAATACTACTGACACTAGTGAAGCAAGGTCATTATTTTGGTGTAGAACTCTTGCTGTTGAGGATAGTAGCAATAACAGTTACCAGATACTCAGTGCATACCATGCCCGGACACTCTTCTCAGTGCCCTGCATATATTATATTGTCTGATCTTCTCAACATCCTTCGAAGGCTAATCACTAGAATTACCCCATGTAACAAAAGACAAAAGTGTGGCACAGCAAGATTAAGTGACAGCTAGGACTTAAATCTAGGCACTAATTCCAGATCCCATATGCTAACACATTACGATACTGCTTCACATAATTAGTTGGCAGACTCCCTGGGTATGCGCGGTGACTTTCAGAAGCCGTCAGAGCTCTACAGAGAACCCATAAGCCCCAAGAACAAGAGCACAAGGGCGAGTATTCCCCCCACACACGACAGAGATGGGGGGGCTGTCCTTACTTCTAAGGAATTTGAGTAGACAGCTTGCCTAGATGACATTACTAGCCAAGACAGCAAGACATGAGCTAAAGTTGTTCTGCAGGGATGGCGAGAGGTCATCCAGCTGTAATTCCTTGGCCAGTGACACAAATATACTGGCTCCAGGTGAAGAGTCCCTCTGTGGCATTGAAAGAACAGAACTAAATGGCTTAATTAAAAAACTGACCAGAAACTGAAAGAACAAAACTAAATGACTTAATTAAAAAACTAACCAAAAACTGATTACCAAACACCTGATTGAATCTATTTAAGCATAGCAAATTTAGTGAAGGAGAATAGTTTGTCATACAAAGTCCATGTAGTCCTGCAAGGTCAAATGGCTTAAGGAACACAAGTGGTGCTGCAGAGGTGGGGCCAGGCTGGGATCTAAGACAGACGGTGGGGTGGGGGAGACTGGCAAACTACAGCCCCTTGACATGTTTTTCATGCTCCCCACTGGTGTTTTCTTTTTAAGTATAATCCACATTTCTGTGGGTTGGACCTATCCTGAGTGCCTATGAATCAGTCTTTTTTTTTTGTCTTTGTCTTTTTGAGACAGGGTCTCACTATGCAGTTCAGGCTGGCCTTGAGCTCACTTTGTAGCCCAGGCTGGTCTAGAACTTGCAATAATCCTGTCTCAGCCTCCTGAGTGCTCGGACTACAGGCATGCGTCACCACACCCGGCAGTCTTTTTTTTTTTTTTTTTTTTTTAAGCACTTTTTATTGTAGAAATTTTAAATGCAAAAGTAGAGATTAAAAATAGCCAGGCATGGTGGCTTATGCCTGTAATCCCAGCACTCAGAAGGCTGAGGCAGGAGGATCACTGTGAGTTCGAGGCCAGCCTATGCTACAAGGTAAGTTCAAGGCCAGCCTGAACTGCATAGGGAGACCCTGTCTCTAAATTGTGTGTGTGTGTGTGTGTGTGTGTGTGTGTGTGT
>NW_004955469.1:10177824-10190086 GCF_000276665.1 Chinchilla lanigera
ACACACACACACACACACACACACACACACACACACAGGGGGAAGAGAGAGAGAGAGAAGGCAAAGAGAAAAAGCCTTTATAATGGGTTCTCATGAGAGAAAATGATAGAGGTTAGTGAACAAATCCATAAATTTCACATGGTGATAAGCACCACTGTGGAGCAGAGTTGAGGGCCAGGCTTGAGACCAGTAGGGACTAGAAGTTTAAGGTGCTTAGGGAAGACTCCTCCTTGCAGATGTTTCTCCCAAGCCAAGGATGAGATCGCTGGGAAGGGAGACAGCTTGGGCCATGTGGCCAGGCCGCAGTGAGCAAGGCTTGAGCCATGTATTGATTTTTTTTTCTTTCTTTCTTTCTTTTTTTTAGCTACATGTTTTGAGTTGGTTTCTTAGTGGTTTGTTCTAGAGATTGCAGTGTGCTTCTTTAACTTGCAACAAGCTCCTTCAGGTTCATCTCAACTTAATGCTGCAGACATAGGAGGGCACTGCTGTCTCCTCCCCACTTTTTTGTGCTGCCAGTTGTCATACGTTACATCACTGTTATGGTTGATATATTGTGTCTACTTGAGGCTCTAGGGGCTTGGCTAGCTGACTCAGCCGTTCTACATCCCGGGATGAAAAGGACACGCCCTCACCACTCCGGGATGTTGTTCTTGTGTCAATTTGAGAAGTTTAGAAGGTTAACTGAGTGCTGAGCAGGGGCCTGGGTCCTTACTTTGTATCATCCTGAGCCTGTGCGGAAGAGGACATGGAGATTATGTGAGCTCACCCCTTGTGTGGGGGTAGCCTGCTTACAATATAAGGAGGGAAAAGAGGCTTGCTGCCCACCCCCTTTTTGCTTTTGCTGCTTTTGCTGTCTTGTGCCACCTTGAACTGTTGCCCCAGTGCCCTGCCACCCTGCCTTGGAGCTAGCTGATTATAGACTGAAACCCCCACAAACTGTGAGCTAAATAAACCTTTCCTTCCTTAATTCTGGGCATTGGGTACACAACGAGAGAAAAGTAACCAAGACAATCACTGTGGGTTATAACATAAAGACAACATTAGAGATGTCTGTTATTATGATAAACAATCTTACACTTTTAAAAGAAGAAAAGAGAAGCCTTCTCTTGGTTGTTTCCAGGGACCCCTGCAGGACTGCCACTCCCATTCATAGCGTCCCAGTGTGGGCATGGGCACAGCTAGTGGAGGATGTTTCTTACTCTAATTTTTCTCTATATTTTAATGATCAGTGTTCATATAAATTTCTTAATAGTCTTTCTGTATCAGTCTTTATCTTTCTATCTTTTCATTCATTGGTGGTAAGTGTACATTAAGTAGAATGCAGTTATTTTGTTTTTCAGATGGCTCAGTTTCTGCTAGGACTTTATTTTCTAGACTGGAAGAAACTGATAATTTAAGACATTCTACTAGACATTTGAACAATTGTTTCTTTAATTAAGGCCAAGACATTAGAAATTGGGGCAGCCCATGAACTTTTAAGTAAAACTCACAGGCTTCTCTTTATTATCACAAATACCCCTGCCAAGTTCTGATTTCGTACATCTGCAAAATTCCTAGTATAACCCAGGAAATTACGTGTGTTGCTGTTTCACGGTAACCTTACTATGAAGAGGTAAAGGCATCGCCAGAACAGCCACTCAGTTCCTGAGCACTGTGGCTCAGACTCTCATGTCCCTGCCGCAGAGCAGTGTTTGATTATAGAATGTTTAGCAGGCAACAGGTAAGATGGATAACTCAGTAAAACCAAAACCCATGCTTTGTAAAACTTGCTTGGTTTTTGAGCTACAAGTCACATTTTCATTTTTATTTAAATGAATATATTTGAAGAGCAAATTGGAATCAAGTTAGGAACCACAATGGTATTAAAATAGATTTCAAACCAAATCTTTATAAAATGTATAAAGCTGAGTGATAGAGTGCTTTCTGAGCATTAATGAGTCCCTGGGTTTGACCCCACAGCACTGAAAATAAGAACGTAGTACTTACTTTACAATTAGAATATTTACCTTATATCAGGGATATAGAAAGAGTCTTAGTTTAATTGTATCATTTCTAGTACAATTATAATAACTATCAAAGTAACTGGAATTGAAATTGGTAATAGACAAGTAAAACCAGTGCATTCCCTATATTGTCCAAAATGATGAAGAGTATGGAAAAAGAGAAAAGCAAGTCTTTCCAAATGTGTTCTTGCTTTAATTACGAGAACTCCTGGGTCCTTTTGGTGCTTGAAATGTTTTGGTTAATTTTTATCCTGAGACTTCACTAAAGGTGGTTACCTGCTAAGCCCCATGGTTTTCATCCCTTGATCACACACATATGTATAAGCACACCCGACTCACAGTTCACAACACGGAGAGCGCAGGGCCTCTGGCAGTCACTGGCACTGATTTGATTCAGTGCCATCTTTAGAGTTTACTTCCAGAAGGTCTGTTTCGTAAGTTCTGATGCTGGATTGAAAATTTATTTCACTCATCTTCATTGAGAATATTCTCTCTATTGCAACACATTGGATTTCATGGCAACTTTTTAATGATGGTAAAGCATTTCCTGGAAGGAAGAAGTTATGAATCAAAAGAACAATCATGTAATGATTTTTTTCTCTACCTTTTCACATCTGTTGTAAGTTTTTCTCCATTATTTTTATGGGATTCAAGTAAGTTTTGCGTTTTGCTGATCAACAAAAGGTCATGAAAACTTTCAGTGATCTTGACTTTAAAATGTGTGCAGCTGCTTTCAAATAAACAAATTATAACCAGAGAAGGCACCTCCCTCAATGAAAGAAATGAAGCTGTGTACAGAGAGTAACCTATGATACTAATCTAGGCAAGCAAAACTTTTCTTATAATTAAAATACTACTGACACTAGTGAAGCAAGGTCATTATTTTGGTGTAGAACTCTTGCTGTTGAGGATAGTAGCAATAACAGTTACCAGATACTCAGTGCATACCATGCCCGGACACTCTTCTCAGTGCCCTGCATATATTATATTGTCTGATCTTCTCAACATCCTTCGAAGGCTAATCACTAGAATTACCCCATGTAACAAAAGACAAAAGTGTGGCACAGCAAGATTAAGTGACAGCTAGGACTTAAATCTAGGCACTAATTCCAGATCCCATATGCTAACACATTACGATACTGCTTCACATAATTAGTTGGCAGACTCCCTGGGTATGCGCGGTGACTTTCAGAAGCCGTCAGAGCTCTACAGAGAACCCATAAGCCCCAAGAACAAGAGCACAAGGGCGAGTATTCCCCCCACACACGACAGAGATGGGGGGGCTGTCCTTACTTCTAAGGAATTTGAGTAGACAGCTTGCCTAGATGACATTACTAGCCAAGACAGCAAGACATGAGCTAAAGTTGTTCTGCAGGGATGGCGAGAGGTCATCCAGCTGTAATTCCTTGGCCAGTGACACAAATATACTGGCTCCAGGTGAAGAGTCCCTCTGTGGCATTGAAAGAACAGAACTAAATGGCTTAATTAAAAAACTGACCAGAAACTGAAAGAACAAAACTAAATGACTTAATTAAAAAACTAACCAAAAACTGATTACCAAACACCTGATTGAATCTATTTAAGCATAGCAAATTTAGTGAAGGAGAATAGTTTGTCATACAAAGTCCATGTAGTCCTGCAAGGTCAAATGGCTTAAGGAACACAAGTGGTGCTGCAGAGGTGGGGCCAGGCTGGGATCTAAGACAGACGGTGGGGTGGGGGAGACTGGCAAACTACAGCCCCTTGACATGTTTTTCATGCTCCCCACTGGTGTTTTCTTTTTAAGTATAATCCACATTTCTGTGGGTTGGACCTATCCTGAGTGCCTATGAATCAGTCTTTTTTTTTTGTCTTTGTCTTTTTGAGACAGGGTCTCACTATGCAGTTCAGGCTGGCCTTGAGCTCACTTTGTAGCCCAGGCTGGTCTAGAACTTGCAATAATCCTGTCTCAGCCTCCTGAGTGCTCGGACTACAGGCATGCGTCACCACACCCGGCAGTCTTTTTTTTTTTTTTTTTTTTTTAAGCACTTTTTATTGTAGAAATTTTAAATGCAAAAGTAGAGATTAAAAATAGCCAGGCATGGTGGCTTATGCCTGTAATCCCAGCACTCAGAAGGCTGAGGCAGGAGGATCACTGTGAGTTCGAGGCCAGCCTATGCTACAAGGTAAGTTCAACTATTGCAGTACGACCTTGGGGCTTAAAGAATTTTTCTGTGTGTGTGTGTGTGTGTGTGTGTGTGTGTGTGTGTGTGTGTGTGTATAATGAATCCCCTTGGGCCCACTACCTATCGATCATCTAGAGTACAGTTTTGTCTACCTAGTTTCTTCCTTCTCTCTTTCCTTTTTAACCTAATTTTTAAAAATATTTTGAAGTAAATGTGAAATACCATATCATTTCACCTATAAAAACATCAGTATGTATTTCTAACAGGCAAGGATTTAAAAAAACATGTAGTATATTCACAACATTACTATGTCTAGTTCTTTACCATCACCTAATACCTAGTCTATCTGCAAACTTCCCAGATTGTTTCAAATATTTCCTTTTATAATTGATTTGTTCAAGTCAGGATCCAAACAAATCAGGATCCATTAATCTTAAAAGAGGGGCTGGGGATTTAGCTCAGCAGCAAAGCGCCTGCCTGGCAAGCGCAAGGTCGTGAGTTCGGTTCCCGGTACCGGAGAAAAAGCAAAAAAAAAAAAAAAAAAAAAAAAAAAATCTTAAAAGAGTTTCTTTAGGAAGAAAAACTGTGGCCCCAAATAACAGTGATACAATATCAATAACATTGATACCCATTTTCCTTCTCTGTAGTTAAGAAAATGGGGTTAGTTAAGAAACTGTCAGCATCAACTCACCCATGGGCTTCCAGAAGTCAGCATCTCACACTTACAGTTTACCTAAGACTCAAGGTGCTTGTTGTAGTTATTGTGTAGGATATACTCCATCCAGTCTGTATGCCATCCTTAACACTAGAATGGTTATAGGTCATCTAGCTCAGGAATTTTTAACTTATTTTTGGGCCAAAGACCCCTTTGGCACAAATTTTATGAATTTTGTCTTTTGGAGGAAGGAAGTGTACAAACCCAGGGCCTTGTGTATGTTAGGCAAGTGCTCAACCACTGAGCTGCATCCCTAGCTCTAGATCCATTCTTTAGGACATGTTTTTATGTGCACAACACTCTGGGTTCAATCCCCAGCAGTGCAAAAAAAAAAAAGCCTTTTTTTGGTTTTGTTTTTGAGACAGGATCCCACTATATAGTTTAGGCTGGCCTTGAAATCACTGTATGGCCCAGGCTGGCCTTAAACTCATGGCGATTCTCCTGTCTCAGCCTCCCAAGTGCTCAGATTACATGTATGCACCACCACACCCAGCAAAAACAGTACTTTTAAATGCATAAAATAAAGTACTACAAAGGAAGCCAATTATATTAAGATATTATCAAATTTTTTAAAAGTTGTGATAGAAAGATAAAAACTTCTTTGTTAACAAATTAAATAATATCTAATGACAAATCTAATAACCACTGTAACTTTGAAAAAGTGATGATTATAAATAGTATTTTGAGATATGCTCAAGAATACAATATAAAATGTCCAGCATTTCTACGGGTAACAAAGTCAATGTCCTGATAACACTATTGCGGAATGTTGCCTATATTCATAATTGAAAGCAATGCTAAATTTCATTTAAAAGGGAGCACTAGTAAAGATGTATATTTTGGATTCTCAGATTCCTAGATGCCCTGAATCTAAGGACCCTTGCAGGGTGGAGAGGCATGGACCTCAGATTGAGAATCTGAAAATATGTCCTAGAGGTAATAGTTAAATACCTGGCCCAAGGGATACATGATGTTAATAGAATAGAAGTGGAAATAAAGCTTCTTACAATCTAATTGGGAGCCCAGTGTAGCAGCATACACCTCTAATGCTGGCATTCTGAGAGGCTGGGCCAGGATGATTTCCAGTTTGAGCCTAGCCTGGGCAACTTAGTGACTTAGTAAGGCCCTATCTCAAAATTATAAAAATGGCCTGGGAGATTTAGCTCAGAGCAAAGGTATTAGGTTCAATCTCCAGTTTTTCCTGTGTTTGAAAGACATGATTTGAAGATTCTAGGACAAGTAAATGCTTTTATAATATGTGTTCAGTGTTATGCTGTTGACATCTCAATATTGGCCTAAAGTACTAATTGGAAAATACCCCAAAATAATGTTCAGGTTAAGGTTTAATGGATTTTCCATTTGAACATTGTATGCTTCCTAATTGAACAAATACAACTTTCATGAGACCTACAGGCACCTTTCCCCTATCTTTTTTTGAGGTATAATGCATATGGAGTAAAATATACCCATTTTAAGTGAACACTTTAATGAATTTTGGCAATGACATACAGTCATAGAACCAGCATCATGGTCAAGATGTAAATCTTGACTGTGTAGCACAATCAAATATATTGGAAGCATAGAGGAGACACCCAGCATACAGGGCAGCAGGGCGGTGAGAGCATCATTTCAGGCTGAGAGGCTGACCTAAGCAATGCACTGGGGAAGAAATAGTATATGTGAAGAGCTCTTAAGTGGTTTAGACTTTCTCAGATGTTTAGTAGATCCCAGGAAGTGGTGAGAAACAAAAGTGGAAGAAGTAGTCAGAACCCCAAACACAGACAGCATTTCATTGTACACTGGGCTGACGAGTTTGTCTTTGTGCTGAGGCTAGCAAGGAGTTATTAAGGAGTACTCAGTAGACAAGTAGAATATATTTGCTTTTTTTGTTTGTTTGTTTGTTTTCTAGTAGCAGGAATTGAACTCATGACCTTGCACTTGCCAGGCAGGTGCTGTGCCACTGAGCTAAATCCCCAGCCCTATATTTGCATTTTAAAAACAGATTATTCTAGTAGATGATCTGGAATAAGGAGCAGGAGACCTAAAAAATATAATCTAGATTATACCTAAACAAAAGCAGTCATAAATAAGGGTTGAAGAAGAAAAGTTTTTCAAGAAATATTTTGGAAGTAAGCAGGCAAAACTTAGTGATTGATCCCAAGTCGAAAATGAGAGTGTAAGAAGAATTAGGATGATTCCCAGGTTTCTTCTTTAGCATCTAGGGAGTCGAAGATGCCAATAGCAGCAGCAGGGATTATATTAAGAGAAGCAGATTTGGAGACAGTGAGCCCAGTCTGGGATATATTGAATTTTAGGAGCCTGTGGACACCTAGGTGAAGAATGAATAGGTGAACATTCATGTAGAACAGTGTGTGCTCAAGGCCTTCATGTCAACATGGAGTCCATTCTAAGCCAAAACTCCTGGGCACCCCTGGTCCAAATGTTTCTAAACCATTTGGCCAGACTGAGCCCTCTGTCTATCATACTTCACATGGCTGGGATCTGTTTGGAACTCCAAATTCTGTTGATACACTTTTCCTACCAGTGAAGGCCAGATTCTTGAGATGGTCTAATGTAGGAGGTACTGAAAGAGCTTTTGGGGGCCGGGGATATAGCTCAGTGGCATAAGCGCTTGCCTGGCAAGTCTGAGGTCATGAGTTCGATTCCTGGTACCAAAAAAAAAACAACTGAAAGAGCTTTTGGGAGTGACCTCTGGACTAAGAATGACCTTTGGCTAAACTTACACCCTCATTCTCCAGTGGAAGAAGGGTGAAAGGGATGTTGAAACACAACTCAGCTCACCAAAGGACAAGTGCAGTATGATTTGGTGAGGTGACTAGAGTTGTCATACTCATAGGGATAGAAAGTAGAATGGCACATGCCAGGAGCTAGAGGAAGAGAGACGGCAAATTGTATTTAATGAATATGAAATATCAGTTTGAGGTGAAGAAAAGGTTCTGGAGATGGATAGTAGTGATGGTTGTACGACAGTGTCAGTGTACTTCATGACCCTGGTTAAAATGGTAAATTTTATTATGCCTTCCTAGATTCTTTTTTTTTTTTTTTTTTTTTTTTTGGTTTTTCTCCGGTACCGGGAACCGAACTCACGACCTTGCGCTTGCCAGGCAGGCGCTTTTGCCGCTGAGCTAAATCCCCAGCCCCTGCCTTCCTAGATTCTTAAAGAAATGAAAACACACCTGCATGCACGCACGCACACATACTTTGTCAGTAGGGCCTAGCATCTTATTGGCAGCCTTCTTCGGTCCCAACAGCCTGGTGTGTTTTCTCACCTAATTCATTTAAAAGTTATTAGAATGATAAAAAGTGACTCCAATACAGGTTATAATAACAGTACCATTGTTATATATAACTAATAGCATCTACTGAGTGCTCGCTATATGTAAAGTACTGTGTTAACTGGTTTACATTCATAATTCCATACAGTTTTCTCAACAGCCCCATGAAGTTGGGCCACTTATAGTCCCATTTAAGAGGAAATGAAACCATTTTGCAGAAGTCACATAGCTAGTAGTTGAAGGAAATAGCATTTGAGCTAAGACCTTTTTATTCCAGATCTGCACAAGTTACTAACGCTTCTAGTCCAGAAGCTGGACCTCACTGCTGGGCTAGGGGTAGCCTACCTATACTCTACTGATCTTATTAGTTCTTGGGGAAGCTGGAACCTACAGTGACCTCACCAACCTCACCTATTTTTCCCACTGTGCTATAAAATAATACTAACTCCTTAGTAAGTACCATCATTTAAAAGAGGTTGGCAAAACAATGCAACCATAATGCCTCTTCTATAACTGTTAGAGGCCCTAGATAAGTATATAGTCAAGAAGATCCTAACCTCAGTGTATGTAGTAGGTAGGGATTCTAACTTCTGGTTCCTTTCTGTAAATGAAGAGCTAAAAGTTAGAATCCCTACAGTGTTCCCTCTGGTGCTCCCAACTATGGAGCTGTTCCTTTGTATTGTGATTCTTTTGAAGTCTCCTAGTATTGAAAAGGTGGATTAAGGATTCCCCATCTCCAGGGAAACCATAGTAGCTGCCTGAGAACAGCAAATTTTGCATACAGGTGAGACTAGTGAAGACAGTTGCCAAAAGGAACCTATCAGTGTGATTGAGGCCTGGGAAGTAGCTATTACACTCACACTTTAAATGCCAGCCACCCAGCACTTCTGATCCAAACCATTGTCTCCACTCAGCATTGTGTCCCAAGAAAGCTACAAATGTAGTTCTTTGCAGTTTCCCAGCTGTTCTTTTAGGGGGAGATACAGAGGTTTAGTTAGCTCCGAGGCTGTAGTTTTTGTAGAGTGAGTTTGCCTTTTATGTGCCCCCTACCCCAGGTGAGGGCAGGATTTGACTGCATGAACATTTTAGCATACTGTGTGCTAGGTGTCATAATGAACACTAAAGGTAAAGGGCTGACGGGGACCGTTGCTGGAAGTCCACACAGTCTAAATATACTCAGGTTCCCTGAGCCTCTTCCCAGTGAACATGGTCCCTTTTTTGAGTAATCTTTGACTAAGCTAATATTCCTCAGCTTTAATTTGGATACATGCTTGCAAACCTCACTTGTACTGTAAACTGTCTCCTACAGTTTGCAAAGTGTAAGCTCTTGTTTGGTTGAGACCTCAGAAGTGAACTGTGGTCTCAGCAAAGCATCTGTAAATAGCACGGCCTTTGTTTTATGTTGGAGAATAGAGTGAGCCAAAGCCTTCAATTCAAATGTTCCACCACAGCCCGTCAATGAGAAGGTAGAATCCACTGCCGGGGGGTGGTGCAGGGGTCTGTATTTATCAGAAGATGAAAACGTGCTCCGTTGGCCTCTCACCAAGGGGACTTAGTACTTCACAAGACGCGTTCTTGTGGGAGGTGAACAGCGCCCGTTGCAGACTTGGTGGACTCCAGAGAGAGTAAACAAAAGGAGCCGTACACCCTCGTGTTCAAAGACAGTTTACTTCAGCACCATTCATTGTTTCATATTATGGAGGTCGCGGGGGCTATAGAAAGCCAACCTAATTAGAAAGATTAGGTTGCTTCTTGAGTTTAGCTTTTCAACTAGTAGAAAGTCCCTTGAAACAACCCAGATTTAACGCTGATATTCTGACACGACCCAAGTGTGTACTAAATAGTGCCTGCAGTGAAAAAGTGGAAGTAAGGACCTCTGTTCTCTGTTTCTGTTTCTGTTCTCATTTTGTCCTGAAACGTGCGTTCAGCCAGCCTCGAATAAGGTAATCATAGACTTAAATCAACTGGTGTTTCTTAAACAAAGGGACCTAAAAGGCAGAAAACTGAAATGCTCTAGTGTCCTCTCTCCATGACTTCTGGATATTTCCAGCTTAGAGTACAGGAAGGATGTAGAGCTCAGCCACAGATCTGGCAGGTGCAGATTTATTCATGCACACATACACATGTATATGTGCATACCTACGCCACACACTTGCATAAACCCTAGTGATAACACTGCTAGCTTTATGTTCCTAGAACTAAGACCTCGAGAAAAACAAAAGATGGCTGCCCTCCCTAAGAATGTTCCTTTTGTCATTTTATTGTTTGAACAGGTAATATATTCACTTACTTTTTAAAAATACACAATATGAAAAGTCCCACTTCACCATGCCCACTCCACTCTGTTCTACTTACCTGGTTTTCTTTCTCATGTAAGAATAGCATATTACGTACCACATCTGCACCTGGAGCAAGTACATGATAACTGTCTTGTTCCCATGCATGTACAATTCCTAACCTCTCCTCCACCTTGTCACTGAATTAATGTAGAGGCCAGAACCTACAGCTTTGCAACTCTTCTTTACTAATAAACTTTAATGGAATTGATGCCATGTTTCTGTCATTCCTCGGGTGTCTCCTAAATAACAGTAACCTGACCTTACTATATTTCACAGTACTTTCCCATTTATCACTTCATTTAATTTGATCTTTCTAAAACCCCGTGAACTGGGAGGGCACATGTTGTTCTTGTTTTTAAGGTAAGAAAAGCGAAGGTAAAAGGTTGGCATTGAGTCACACATCTGTGCCTGATGCCATTTTATGTGTGCCTTCTATAGTTTTGTTAATATTACTCTATATTTATTATACAGCCCTTTGTGGTTTTTAAGAACTTAATTTTGAGGTAATTGTAAATCGCATGTAGGTTTAACAAATAAAACAAAGAGATCCTGTGTACCCTTTGATCATTTTCTCCCAATGGGACTGTATGGAACAACTGTAGCCAGTAATTAACAAGCAGGATATTGACATTGACAGAACCAAGAGGTACAGCACCACCACTAGGAGGATCCCTCCTGATGCCATTTTATCACCGCAACCCCCTGACTGCCCCATAAATGCATGAGTAGAGCCTTCCCTGACCCCCAGCTCCAACTGCATCACATGTGTGTGCGTGCAGTGAAATGAAGGCTGTATTCGGAAAGTCTAACAGCTCTGACAGACGGCTCCCAATCTCTGGCTAACGCAGTAAAGATTTAGTTCTTGTGACATTAGTTAAGTGGGAGTGGGAAGGTGGGGATGCCGTCTGCCTCGTGAGGCCTTCTGGGACCCGGGTTCTTCTCCATAGTGGTTCCACCATTCCCTGTGGCCTCTGCATCCTCCACTACACCTCTGCTTCCAGCTGGCATGTCAGGGATTGTACGGGTCAGGTCTGGGAGTGAAATGTATCCCCCTCTTACACAGGCCAGTGGTCAAAATTCAGTCATATGACTGACTCCATTTTGCTCCAACAAAGCTGGTAAATTTATTTGGCTATATGCGGCAGGAAAAGGGAGATATTGATGAGCACACATCCAAGAACCAGTCACGTGCTGGCGGTGGTGACGCAAGCCTGTCATCCCAGCACTCAGGAGGTTGAGGCAGGAGGATCACCGCAAGTTCCAGGCAGCCTGGACTACACAGCAAGACCCCATCTCAAAACAACAAATAAACAAGAACAGCACCATCATTAGTTAATGTAAAAACTAGAAGAAACCCAAATGTTCCTGACAGGGCATTAGATAAGTAAACAATGTTAAATTCACTTTTTTTTTGGTACTGGGAATTGAACTCATGACCTCAGGCTTGCCAGGCAAGTGCTTATGCCACTGAGCTATATCCCCAGCCCAAAATTCACACTATTAAACAACTGTGAAAATGGTAAACTTTATCTGCACAAAATGAAATTTAATATTGACCAAAAAGAAGGTTACAGGACACATACAATGCAAGAGAATTATCATATATAAAAATCAAAAACAGTAAGACAATTTATTATTAGGGATATAGAAATCTACATTAAAACCGTGATTTTTGAACAGCAAAAAAATGATAACCAATGTGGCCAGGGATAGAGCTCAGTGGTATAAGCGCCTGCCTGGCAAG
>NW_004955469.1:10190322-10202982 GCF_000276665.1 Chinchilla lanigera
GGTCAGATTGTGTCTTTGTTCTGAGAAGGAGTATAGATTCATGAGTATAGATTCATCTGTTTTTTCACCTTGTTTCAAAATGTGGGTATGTTTTTAAAAATATTTTTGGTCTGTATCAAATATTGCATAATAATTTTTAAGGGAATGAACCAAAACACTATTGTGAGTAGTAATAAACATCTATTAGTTGTAAGAAAGCAGCTGGAAACAGACTTCTCACTTGGAAAGGTGATTCTTTTCCCCCTAACGCTGTGGCAGTGACCACTTTGGGGCTGAGTATACCTGAAATCACAAATGCTGGCCCATTGTTTTGATGAGCTCTAGTACCCAGGCCATAATCCTATCTGGTTTTGCAATTTTCTTAAAGTTTCCCCGAGTTTCCATAAATCTGTTACAGTCATCCATTGGCTTAATCATCTTCAGGATTTGAGTGTGTAGTATGTCTTAATGTCTACCATAGAGATTATTTGCCTGTCGAGAAATCCTGCAGAAACTACATTGTAATTTCCAATGAAAGCCAAGTATCTCATACCTACAAAGATGCAATCAAATTCAGCATTTTAGCAGACCAAAGCTGAGGCTTGTAGCCAACAGAAATAATCAGTATACATCTGACATCAGAGGTGCCTACCCAACTTTCAGAGCAACCAAATTACTTAATAAATATATCAAATCTCTTTTATCTTCAAATGAAAGACCTAAAGTACCCACACCATAATAGTTACCAGCCAGGATCCAAACTTGAGCTGGTGGCTTGCAAACTGGCTGCATAGAATCTATCCTGAACAACACTCAGTGTTACTGTTCTCTTTGCCTTTCTCCAACCCCCTTGTCTTGGAAGATTTGGCCTTTGCAGTCCCCACCCCCTGTAGGGGATTCTGTGCTCTCTGCACCGGGCATGAGTCAGCATATGGATAAATATCTGCATTTTTCAGGGAAGTAGACTGTTTATCAAAAAGCCCAATCTGTCCAACTTTAGATAAAAATCAAGGCATTTTATGGCCGCCCAGATAGTTAGCTCAGCAATCAGGCTCTGGAACATACAGTACAAGTCCTTTGGGAAATACCTAGCTGGGGAGTGACTTTTGGCCTCTTGGGTAAAGTGTTCACTTCACAGACAGCAGATCCTTTGTAAAAGGGAAACGAACTCCGTCAAAACTGGGTGGTAACAGATAAAGGCAGGCCACTCCTGTTTGAATGTTTGTCATTTTGGTGGGGATTTTGTTTAACAAGGTTCCTACCTTATCTGTCTTTTTTCAGATTTATAGCTCCAGAGCCCATAAAAGGGAGGCCACAGATGTGAACATGTGCTCTGGAAAGATTAAAAACAAACCTAGACTATTTAGTAAAAATAATCTTGAGATATATTTGGAATTTTGATGTTACTGACTTTTTAAAAAAATTAATACTGAAGATTACATCAGGGGATCCAACAGTATTTGACTAATAATACTAGTAGTACTTGGCTGACCACACATATTATGAAAATCCTGGAAGACATACTGCCTTGGCTTTTTTAAAGTATGTGTGCTAGTCTCCATTATTCTATGCTGGGAAACAGGGTTAAGGTCACTATTTAATTAGAAATTGTTTTATGGAACACCTGTCTTGGACCACTCTGTCACGTGAATGAATAAGATGTATGGTCGCTCCCTCATGAAGCTGAAAGTCAGAAAATCATTATGTCTCACTATTGCAGAAAGTAAAACTTATATCCTAAGAAATGATCCTATCTAGGAACAAATGCTGTAAGTGGTGGTATCTGTCACCTACGTGCGCACCTGAAGTTTCTCTGCTTTGGAGAGGGTTTTAGTCATTGCTGCTAAGTATTTGATTGTGCCTAAACCAGGTCCCACCTTACTGTGAACCAAGAGTTAACCTGCTGTTTGTGTGGGTAGTCTGACTGTTCCTTCAGCCTATCGCTGTCTATCTTCTGCTGCTTCTGTGGAAGAGAAAAGAGTCTTGGCCCTCAATCGAGTCACACTAATAGTTGTCATTTATGATATACTACAAGATAAAAATCATAATTGACATCCTACAACTGGGAAAGTAGAAAGCAGAGAATAACTTGCCTAAGATCTCACAGATGATAAATGCAGAACTGTATTTAAACCAAGTCCCAAATGTCCAAATTCAGACTCAGCTTTCTGATCTGCCTTGCTTTGCCTTACTCACACACAATGATGCAATGCTGTTATTTCTTGATCCTTTAGTGAGGTGACCTTGCCCTCTTTCCCTGGCACTCAGGAGTCAGGTCTTCAGGGGATGCAGGCTCACGAAGTTGATACGTACAGACCATGCTCTAGTGCCTTATGGACTGTCTCACTTGGTTTTCCCAGTTTAGAAGATGGCTGTCTGTAAGCACACAGCTGAATATCTGTGAAACGCCTGGCCATGCTAGATACGAAAGGAAGAAGCTGCTTCCCATACTTGGGCTAGTTCAGGAAAACATAGGCCTGAGTCTTAGGATTTTCACCCCCCATCCCCAGTAAGTTTTGAGTGTGTTTGCTTTGGTGGGGCCGCAAGCTGGACCAGAGCCACCACCTGCCACCAGGGCAGCTTCCTGCTGCAGCAGAGAAATTGTTCCTTCAAGGTCTCCCCACCCAGGTAGCGAACCAACATGACCTTCTTGCCTTGTGACACAGGCTCACATAGGGACAGCTGCACTTCCAACTGCAGTGACATGACTTGGTTATAGTCTTCAAATTGTTTCATTTTATTTTTTTTTTTTAAGACAAATTTTGAGAGATCTGTGTGTGGACACATTGTGAAGGAAACAAACCTCTTAAAAATCCTTGCCTTTTACAGTGAGTGTGTTCCACTGACATACCAAAACAGAAACAATTCCATGAACTTAAAAAGCATTTTAGATCAATTTAGCAGGCACATATCACCCCAGATTCATTCTTTATGAAGCCATTAGTTAAAAAGAAAAGAAAGGGCCACCCAGGCAGGATAGCTATACAGTGCAAAGTCAATAACTATGTATACCAGTTTGAAAATGGTATGTTCAAAATGGGCTCTTAGGTTTCATTGTATGTATATATTTATGTTTAAGCTTGGTAATTATCCTTTGCTTGTGACATTTATACTAATCAGTAATGTTAACTATCTCAAATGCTCACTTAATCAGTTCTATGCAATTGGTAGAATCTAGAAGTTGTTCCTACTTTCAAGAGCACAAAGTTTTAGTTGGCCTATGTGTAGAGGGAAAGGATATATAAGTATGATAGGTCCAAATATGTTTTGAGAGTGAAGGGGAAGGGAGATTTATTTTGGGTGGTGGAGAATTCTTTTTTTTTTTTTTTTTTTTTTTTTGGTGGAGAATTCTTTTGACAAAGCATCCAAGGGGAGGTGGTTTTAAGATTCCCTTTTGAACATGGAGTATGGTATGATGAACAGGAGATGAAGGATTCTTTCTAGTGTTTAGGCCAGTTTACTCATAGAAGCAGCAATTGTGACTATACTGTGTTCAAAACTGTAATTCAAAAGCCTGATAAAATCAAATGCTTATCTGTGATAGAATTGTAAAAACTAAATGAAATACCAATTTTATTTGTTTGGGGTTTAGAAATCTGTCTGCTGTCTCTAGGAATTAGGATGTCCATGTGAGAATGGTCTTTAAGGCAAAATCTTCTAAAAACTGTAGGTTGAGGGAGGGAAGATAACATGAGATGAGATGACATACGATATGATAAAAGGGGCAGCTTTTTACCTAAAGGATGACTCAAAGATAGTGGAAGGCGGGCTTGACTCAGTTCAGGGATTCAGATCTTAGTAGAAGTCAGACCAATCAAAGGACAGTGTGGTTGGGTAGAAGTTTACATTTGCTCCAGAGGGCGGTGGGGTAGCAAAAAGCTGAGGTTGGGCAGATGTTTACTCAGGTTGACTGCAGAGGACCCCCTCCAAGAGTAGACAAATAGTCCTGCAGCTTCTCTCACATAGAAAGTATAAGATGATCCAAGTTGCTCATTGTCTAGTGGACAAGTCTGTGCGCCCGACAGTGTGTGGAAAGCAAAAGAGTGCCTTTGCCTGAGGAATCTGGGGATGGCATCACAGAGACACCAGCCTGGGGACTGTCTTGGGTGAAATAGCCTGTGGGAGGGGAGCTGGGGAGCTGAGGAGCAACACCAGTGCTCACCAGGAGCAGGACACGCCCTCACCACAGAAGACGTCCTCACATCTGTAGTGCTCTTGGTTAGTCTTCCAGAAAGTGACACAATTGTTTTGCTCTGGCTGGTAAGGATAAAAGATGAGCACTAGCACCGGGCACATGGAGCTGGTGTGACATGTTGGTGCAGGAGACAGTTCTTCCTCAACTCCCTGAACTGAACGTCTGCTGCACCCAGTTTTTAATGGTGGTCTAGACTCCTAGGTAGAAGAGCACAGTGCAGGGCAGGGTGGTGCAGAGGTTACTGCCCTGACTGCATATGGCACCTTCAGAGCCTTGCAGAAGTCTGACCCTCCCCAATCACATTCCTTCTCTGACCATTCTGAAGCCAAAGGGCACCTGGCCCAATATGTGTGTTGTAGAAATAGCTTCCTACCTAAGTCTTGAGAACGGCTCAGAGGGCAGAAAGAGTGCTTCACCCATAGTCAGAAAACAGGATTAGGTCCTCAGGGTTTTTAGCCTGAGACTCTCTCCTGTCTCTGAAGTGAGGTGCTACGTATCCTACCTACCTCCCAGGGGGTTTGTGAGGATTAAACCAAGGGAAAGTATGTCAGAATCCATCCCACGCCTTAGAAATGCAACATTTTAGTTGCTTGGGTGTTGGCCACTCCCGTGCCTCCTCCTTAGTTTACAGCCCATCACTTCACTAAAGGATCGTTTCACTGGCCAACTCTTACGCCCTGCCACTCCTTCATCTGAAGGAGACATCGCTGTCACCCAGTGGCCTCCCAGGAGACAGTCTCATCCTGCCCCTGGCTTTCTGTCCCACTCAGCCGTGGTCTCCTTGCTGGCCTCCCTTGCCATCTCTTTTATCTCCTTACCTTTCTTACACCATTTCTGAAAACCTTTCTGTCATCTCTATAGCACTTGATCTGTGTAACATGAGATTGCAGCATGTATTACCTTGGATGGATCATTAGTTGTCATGTGTGCTTGCTTCATTATTCTGGTGAAGGTGTACACTGAGGCCCAAGACTTAGGTGTGAATCTTAGGCACACGCCTCATAGGCGCAGTGGTAGGCACTGGGCAGGGGCTCAGCGACCACTTGCTTTGGTGGGAGGCCTGGAGGGTCTGAGGACCTTGCAGCCTGAAGTGCTCACATCTACAAGGGCTCTTTTCCTGAGAGGTAGTTGGTTCTCCTCATTTTACATTGAGAAAAGCAAAGTTTAGAGGACATGAAAGGTAACAAAGAGGCTCTGTGTCCAGGAGGGGAGCCAAACTGTGGCATAGTCCAGGGAGGAATGAGGACATGAATGAGAGCTGCTCCTGCGTGCAGTGCACAGGCCGCTGCTGGGGCTTAGCACCCCCGCTGAATTAGTGAAGACCATGCCAGTGTGATCAGACCCAACCTGCCACAGCAGGGGATGGCTGCTCACAGGGATGAGTGACTTGAGTGATCATCGTGGTACAAATCAAGTGAATAAGAGTTGGGAAGAATGTAGGTGATCCAGCTACTCATGTGGCTGGATCTGGGCAGTGGGCTTTACAGCCCATTTCCTAGAGAATTTTCAGAGGGACCAATGAGTTCAGCTTTCTGTATGTAAGCACCCTCTGCAATTGGGACTGTTCACAGAACTGGATGAGGCCAACAGTCTCTTAGAGAAGCTGGGACAGCAGTGGAAAGTTTCTAACCTCACAGTGTTGGTAATTCCATTCTTGGTCAAACATGGATGAGAAACCTTTCCAGTCTTCTCTGATCAAAGCTGAACTGCAGATGACTGTGCTTTGGTATTTCTCTATCGCTTCTTACTTTATGAAGGAAAAGCTCCATGCTGGTAACCCGCTCCTGCCCCCAGTTGAATTTATTGTACTTATTGCCTAACTGGGACAGGTCTGGGCTGGGCCCGGTGAGAGCCAGCAGTGCCAGGTTCAGGAAGGCAAGCTGAAGACCAATGGGCAGGCCTGAGGGTTGGAAAGCTGTACAGCAAGTGGGTGAGGCACCAAAGCTTAGCTGTGTGTCTAGAGAATTCAGGGCGTGGTGCAAGATCAGCTCCTGGGACAGCATAGATTAATATTTAATACATATGCATTTATTAGCATGGCTGGCTCTTTTGTCAAAATGTTATAAATTCACAGTTCAGGATTTTAAAGTAAATAGAATTACCAATACTTCTTCAAGAGGCAATATGCACTCTTCACTAAATGAAAAGTCTTTGATCAGTCTAGCCTAAAAAATGAAAATTCTACTTTTCATAAGCTGTTTCATAGCTTTCAAAGAATTCCTTCTGTGGTCCCGGGATATAGCTCAGTGGTGCAAGCGCCTCACTAGCAGGCACAAGGTCATGAGTTCGATTCCCAGTACCACAAAAAAGAAAAAAACAAAAAACAAAAAACAAAGAATTCCTTCCTCCACCCCCATTCCATGCCCCTGCTCATGTCAAAGGTTAGGAGTAAGCCATATTTTCTTTAAAATATTTGATGAAACCCTCCTCCCCTCTTCCAGTCTACCAAATTTTGATCTAAAAGAGAAAGAAAAGAAAAATGGAGGCTAATATGACAACAAGATTTGTACCTTCACAAGTAAATATTATAGTTGAGCTGGGTAACTACTTGTGGAAGCTTGTTAGGTCAAAGTGACTCACTTGCGTAGATGAGGTTATTTTTAGAGATGTAATTTGTACTGTTTAGAAAAGAATAAAGAGATGGTAAAAGGCTAGATCGCTCATTATAGTTTACAGAGCTCATGAACCCAGCATCCATGCAGAAGATGACTCAGCAAGGGGTCGTTGGTACTTTCTCTCAGAATTTCACAGACGTGAGTCATCCGCTTTCGTCTGCAGACACAGCACTGAGGTACCTGTGACTCAGCTCCGATTTAGAAAGAGCACTAGCATTCAATTCTGATATACTTTTGTAGTTAAGTAGTGAGGAAATTACATACTAAAGCAAAATAGGCCTTTGTACCATGCAGCCATTGGATGTTTTGAGCAAGGTTGAGCTCCACCTATGGCCTTTGAAATAATCTATTTGTGACCTGTGGTGGGTAACATGGCCATTCATGCTGCTGCTGTATGTTGCCACACTGCACTCTTTGTGTTGGCTTCACTGAGCCAACTAGACTTCACTGCTAGAATGGCCTTGGGAGGAATCTCAGCCTTACTCTTCTGCACTCCAGTATCCAGCATGAAGGCCCATGTTCTTTCCATAGGATGTGTTGTGTGTGTGTGTGTGTGTGTGTGTGTGTGTGTGGTGTGTGTTTGAAAATCCTCAGCCTACAATGTTAAAATTCTAGTTTTCATAAACTGGCAGAAATAGTTTCCAAAGTCTTCCTCTTCTCCTCCTTTCTCCTATGGGAAAGGTTAGAAAGAGTAAGTCATATTTTCTTAAGGAAAAGAAGACAACCTGTGCAGAGATTTCTCTCTCTAAGCAAGCAGGCTTGTCCAAGAAAATGCATGTTCCCCTGCAGGGCTGCACTTTGTTCTCAGATGCAGGGCTTCATTGGCCAGTCGCCCTTGAGGAGCAGCCTCACATGAAGGCTTTGTCTCAGGAACACACTGTTGATACAGCTGGTTCAGATTTAAGCCCTCCGAATATAACCTGTCCTTTCAAATATACAGACCAGGCCAGGCGTGGTGGTGCATGCCTGTAATCCCAGCACTCGGGAGGCTGAGGCAGGAGGATTGTTGCAAGTTCAAAACCAGCCTGAGCTACAAAGTGAGCTCAAGGCCAGCCTGAGTTGCATAGCAAGACCCTGTCACAAAAAGACCAAATAAGTAAATAAATAAATAAATAAATAAAATATACAGACCATGGCTTTGCATTTTGCAGGCATATCAATATATTCATAAGCAACAAAGAATTTTGTTTATTCTATTTAGCAAAGGAACATGTACATGGCTACAAAAGCAAATAGCCCAGACGTACAGTGGAAAACAAGAGTACCATTGCCACACGCCTTCCCTTTGACAGCCTCTTAACCACTGCTGTCACTTGGCTCTTGCCTCTACCCAGCCATTTCCTCCTTCACCTCCTCTGGCTGTAGAGCTGTATTACTAAGAACTGCAGGGTATGCAGAGGGTAAAGTGCTATTGCCAGACAGAAAAACCTGTATACATTCGAGTCAGCTTAGCAAACACTGAATATCTGCTATCAGCCCAGCCCTGTGTAGGCCTCGTGTTCACAGAAGTGGGTTGGTGCACAGAGGAGTTTGCACTCAGGTGGGAGAGACAGAACTGCCAACACCTAAGTACAAACATCATGGAAATTGCTCTAATACAGGTGTATAATACAAGTGTATGAAACCTCTCTGAAGAGTTTCATAGAAATGCCCTAGAGCTTGGTTTTTAAGTGCAGATGGAAATTTTCTAGGTAGAAGAAACACTCTCCTAAACAAAGAGAGCAGCATGCTTGTAGACTGTTGTAGTACATTGTGAAGATTGATAAGTATCCATAAAATTGAATTTGTAGGATTCACGAGTGAAGGGAGTAATGAGATGAGGCAGGAAAAAAATGTACATGATTGTGAAGGGTCTTGGGTAGCAGTTGTTCAAAATGCATCCCATTACTGATGGCTGTGCTGGAAGGATGCTCTGTAGGGCTGTGCCAGTGCCTCGGACATGCCCAGCTGAGGGCAAGGTGGGGGTGAATCCAAGCAGGAAGAGGCCAGGGTTTGAAAAACCACTTTGGTGACTACTTCAGGCAGAAGAATGCAAGGTAGTAAAGCTGTGGGAGTAGGGAGGGAGAGGAAAGGACAGATTCTAGAAATACTTATGAGTAGACTCAGAACATGGTGAACACTCGGATTTCAGGGGTGAGGGAGAGGGAGGAATTGCAGGTTGCTGTATAATTCCTAACTTGGTTGACTGAGGAGGAACTAGAAATTAAAGAAGAGGACTAGAATTTGGAAGAACGAAAATGAACCTGGACATACTGGGTGTGAGGTGTTTATGGATTAGTGGAGATATTAGGTAAGTAGCCACACCGTGGGAGACTAAAGCTCATGACACACAGTGTGGCCCCTGAAGCCACAGGGCTGGTGGAATTCCCACAGACTAATCTGGGACAGGAAGGAACTGAAAACTCCGGGGAAGGCCAGCAGCTGGTGAGGGCAGAAGATTCCTGATGGAAACCACTGAGCAGCAAAGGGTACGACGAGAGCCTGGAGAGAGGGGCTCCAGGGAGGCAGCCACGGACAGGGCTTGGAGGGCAGGAGCGGCAGGGGAACAACAGTGAAAAGCAGCGCTTCCCCAGTGGTCAGAGAGCCGCTTGATGGGGGGGGGGGGAAACATGAGTGTAGGCGGAAGCCAGGTGTGAGCAGGGCATAGAGCTGGTTGACTTTCGAGAGTCTGGGGAAGAATGAATGGGCCGCAGCTGCTGGGGGGTGGTCTAGGAGGCAAGTTTTGGGGATGAGAGAATCTTCAGCACAAGAGGGAACTAGTGGAGGGGAGGGTGGGATTTCATGCCATACAGTTCTTCCCTTCCTGGGAAAAACCAGAAAAGCCTAACTCAAAGCTGGGGCCACCACCAGGCTTGCCCTTAGCCACCCGTCAGGAGCACTGAGGAGTTCACACTTTGCTTTCTTGACCACCATCTGGTGAGAAGGCCACTTCGGGAGGTGAAGAAGAGACTTGTTCCTGGACCTGAGCTTAGTCAGCAGCAGTCCACACTGGCAAGCGAGGCTGTCACTCCCACCGTCAGTATTTTACCTATGAGGTAAAAGTGCACATTATGAAACGAATGAGTAGTGGCTGCTTGGTTTTGGCCTCAGAGCCACCACGGCAGCACTCAGTACTTCTCACACTGTACTGTGACTGTCTTGTTTACTGCCTTCCCCAAGGAGGCAGTTTATTTTTGCTTTACCTCCAAGCCCCTGCCCTTAACCTAGGGTTATGCAGACATGTGCAACCCTTAGAGGCATTTTAAGAGAATGTACAGACTTGCATATTCTTTTATTTGACTTGTGATAATGGTCCTACCGTCAGATCAAATCATAGCTGATTTTTAAATCATTGAAATCCCATGGGCCATTCCATGCTGTACTAAAAGTGGCTTTTAATTCTTAATGGTCAAAAGTGGCTTTAACTTTTAATGGGCAAAAGTCCTGTGGTCAGTAATGCTCATGGTCACAAGCAACTCCCTTGTTTTATAGAACTCTTAAGCTTCTCTTAAGCCAGATTCATACGCTTTCAGATACATTTCATGACCATGAAGATGCTACACCATTCATAAAGCTTGCCGTAGACCCAGGGTTCAGACATCTCTCCCCTGATCCGCACTGGAGTCTGCTGAGGCACTGCCTCATGGATTTCAGTTTAATTTTTCAGTGAGCCACAGTTGAGTGATAACTTGGCAAGTTGGACAGTTAAACAATCAAACCTGTTCTTCCATGGAACCCATTAATAATATACGTAAAACAAGGCATTTGGCCTCTAGCAGCAGAGATTCCCATCACAGCAAGTGTTGGCGAGAGTCGTGGATGAGGTAGGGGTGAGAAAGGCCATTCTGTTGTAAGAGTGGCAGGCGGGCGGAGTGAGGAGGGTTAGCTGTTGAGTCTACTATGTTGTGGCCAAGTTTAAAGTACTTTACAGTACCTTAAAGCCATTTGGAACTTGAGTTTCTTTATTTCTAATCTGATTGCTTTTACCTGCACTTAACTGCACTGCATGTAAGAACCTCAACTTCTGCGCTCAGACCTTACTCGTGAGCCGCCACTTTGGGGGCTGCACCAAAGGGGGCTGCACCACGCCTTCTTTAGCAGGAGGCTCTGTTGGCCTCCTCACTGTCCTCACCCGCATTCCAGAGTTGTGTTTTATTCAGGAGACCTTGGCTGATCCCAGTGGGCTAGAGTGAAGGGTGAGCTCACGGTCACCGAGCTGGCCTCAACCTGTAGGACAGGTAGGGGCCAATTCCTGGAGGCCAAGGAGGCTTGTGAATTACTTCAGGTCCACACTGAATGGTGGGCGTGGGAGGTTTTACCAGTTGTTCTTAGGTTTAACCAAAAGCATAACCAGCTATATAAAGCAGGGTGATATATTTTAAAAATATACATACCCTTTTATGTTGATCCACAGCAGAGGTAAAGGTGACATCCCATCCACCACACCCCACACACACCAGGGGAGTGGCCTGCAGGCAGTTTTCTGCAGAATGGCACCCCTTCCAGAGAGGGAAGCAGCAGGATGAAGAGGGTCAGGGCTGACTCAGGGTTTGTGTTTGGCAGAGCATTAGATTTAGCTGATGTGTGGTGATATAGACCCTGAAAGCCTGAATGTGGAGTGAACTCTGACACATAAGTGGTTCTAACCACCCTGAGTCTCGCTCTGTCTGTCTGTAAGTTGGGTCATTTGCCCAGCATGAAGGTACGCATGAAATGATGTCCATGAAAGCATATTTAAGCCACAAAATGTATGTCATGGTATTCCCCAGGCCTCTGAATGATCAGACTGGAACATAGGTGAGCACTGGGAGAAGGATACAGAGATTGTGAAGTAATGAGAGGATATGTACCAGTGGGGCTTTTTGAAGGGCCGCGCCTTCGGGGTTAACACACCCCTCAGCTGAGCTTTGGGAGTGAAGAGGTGCTGGGCAGATGGAGAAAGGGGGCAGTAAAACTGTGAACAGAAGACAAGTGGCAGGTCGGTAAGTGTTGCGGAAACCATGGGAGAAGAACATAAATGAAGAATACTGTCAGATGCCATTAAAGCCCCATAGATGGGACCATAAAATGCTTTCCCAATCAAAAGGAAGAAAACAAAGAAATTGTAACATCAAGAATAAAAATTCTTAAAACATCTGAGATCATGGTACCCTTGAGCTTAACCTTTCTGAACGGCAAACACATCACATTCTTCCTCCCCTCTCCCTGACTGTGTATGGCAGTCTCTCAGACTGGTGCTTTCTTGATCAATGGCCAGAGAACTGACTTGCTTGCAGCAACCCCCAGCTGAGGTGATAGATGAGCCAAAATACCCAAGGAGAAGCTTCTTCCACAGTGTTAGAAACAGCAGCCAATCAAATGTGTAGCGCTAGTGGTAGAAAGTGCCTGGGCTCCTGACCCAGAAGACCAGGTCCTTCTCTGACTTGACATTCTCTAACCTGCCTGTCCCCTAGGGACAGACTTACTCCCCAGTAGAAAGGGAGGAGAAAGACTCATGTGGGAGAAAGCACCCAGCACGTGATAGGCATTCAGTAAATGTTGACTCTTTTCGTGTATGTGTGTGTGTGTGTGTGTGTGTGTGTGTGTGTGTGTGTGTGTGTTACCAGGGATTGAACCCAGGACCTTCTCACTGAACTATATCTCCACCTTTTTTTGGAGACAGGGTCTTGCTAAATTGCCCAGGTGGGGCTCACACTTGTAATTCTCCAGGCTCAGCCTTTAAGAGTACTGAGATTACAAGATTACAGGCATGTGCCACCACACCAGCTTAATTTCCTGCCTTTTTCTTAGGATTTAAAAGAATTATCAGATGTGCAGAAACTTTTCAGTAGGATGAGATCCCAGTTGTTGATTCTTTCAAGTGTTTCACGTGCAATTTGGTTTTTATTCATG
>NW_004955469.1:10204412-10255365 GCF_000276665.1 Chinchilla lanigera
AAAAAAATAAATAAAAAAATTATCAGAATGAAAAACAAAACAAAACCCACCATGCCCATCTATTGTCTGTTCTTGGGATCTTTTCAGATTTGGGTTAACAAGGAACCCAGAGTCATACTGTAAAGGCAGCCACTGTAGAGGCAGTTGCCTGGTTCCTGCAGAGGGAGATTTATCATGTGGTTAAGTGGCCTTCTACCAAGCAGCCCAGTGGACTCAGGTCAGGGCCCTGAGGTCCTCTCTGCAGCTGCAGAGGCAGGTCACTCTCTGGGGCAAGTGACTCTCGGTAGCACGATCTCCTTGCTTATAACATGCATAGGTGATTTCCAAGCCCTTGCTGAACTGCAGTTTGAGGGTGTCCCTGTTTGACAACATGTGGGGGTTGGCTTTTGAGTAAACTTCTTGCTTGTGTACAGCTCAGCTGGGCTCTGCAAACACCCTCTCAAAAAGCAGTTGAGGGGAAGAAGACTAAAGAGGTGTCCCAGAGTCAGTGAGATTTATTCACAGGGTTCCCCCAAACCTGACTCTCACACCTTCTAAGTCTGGTGGGCTAATTCCCAAGTCATGAGCGCTTGAAGCACTCTGGAGAGGACCTGTGGCATAGATACCATTAACCATTAGAAGAATCTAGGAGGATGACCTAATAGACCAGGGCCAGGAGTTAGGGGGAAGGAGCCCAAGAAGTTACAAACAGTAGGCCCTAGTTGCCTAAGGTTGGGGCAGACACACTTCATTGGCTTCAGTGTCCTGAGTGAAGACAATAAGAATAGATATAATCATAATTTTGACTTTGAGTTATTTAGAAAGGGATAAGAGTGAGCCAGGCGTGGTGGTGCACATCTGCAATCCCAGCACTCAGGAGGCTGAGGTAGGAGGATTGCTTCGAGTTTGAGGCCAGCTTGGGCTACAGAGTGAGTTCAAGGCCAGCCTGAACTGCATAGTGAAATGCTGTCTCAAAAAGACAAAGAAAAGAAAAAAAAGGAAATGACAAATCTATTTTTGAAAAATTTCTATCAAAACCAGTGAGAAAGATAAAGTTTTGGAGCTTTAAAGAACAAAAACCTTCAGTTATCTGGAAAGCATACCTGTCAGGAGTGGTTTGTGTAGCATGAAGCTGCTTTTCTTTGGATAACACTGAGCCATTGCCTTCAATTAAGAATTATTCCTTTCCACTTGATGTACAAGTCAAGCAGCTCGTTTAAGTCAAGGGCTTGCCTCAACATGATCATGTTATGTTTATAGTTTGTCCTCTTTAATTCTGGTTAGGTATGAGCATAATAAGACAGTTTAAAAACCTTATTTTAAGCAGCCACCATACCTTTATCCCAAGTGAAACTCTAAATGGAATTGCTATCAAACAAGAACATTTTTTCCATTCCCCCACTGCATCCTCCACCTATTGCTGTAGAAGAAATAATGAAAAAAGGAGCTGACCAAGATAACTATAGCAACAAAACCAAACCAAAAGCTGGATAAGTTACAGACCAAATAGATAATCCTTAAATATTCATAAATTGATTATATTTCTGGTCTTCTGTTACTGAGGAGCAAGACCACTCACAAGTAAAGGAAAAAGAAAAGCTTTACCTTCCATGCAGCACCTATGAGAATGAGGATGATATTTCATTTTGAAGATCAAAAAAACTTGTGGCCAGGTTTTCCGCAGGTTTCCTTGCTAGTCAGATGTTTCTGGTCATGATCAGCTCTTGCTGCAGGGCCCCACTTGTCCTGAGATTCCCCAGAGTTGTGATTCTTTACTTGAACAAAGAAGATTGTAAAACTGAAGAGAAGAGTACCTAAAGACTTTGAATTTACCTCAGATAAAATGGGGGACTGAACTAAGTTGAAAACTTAAAGAAACATGGCTACTTTTGATCTATGGGTTGTATTTTCTCAACGGGCTTTATTTTTTTAGTCATCCTGGGAAGAAATTATATAGGCACAGAATTTTTAATTACTTCTAGAGAAAAAAAATGAATGATAATAGGTATCAATTATAAGTACCTTCTGTGTGCCAGGTAGTCTACACGTATATTCATTGTAACATGTAAACCACTCAGTAGCCTTGCAGGGTAGGTATTATCCCATTTTAAAGATGGGAAAGCCTGGACTCAGAGTTGAATAAATTGCCTAAGGTCACCCAGGTTGGAACTGGCAAAGTAGGAATCAAGCTTAGATCTGTTATATTCGGAAGACCGTATTCTTTCCAGTATTCCATGCCTCTGTTACATTCCATTAGGTTCCAGCCTTTTTCACCGAGCCCTCTCCATGTGCCAGATACTGGACAGCACGCTGTACATGCTTTGTTTTCAACCCTGAAGCTAGAGTTCTCCTAGTTTTGTGGATGGGAAAAGAGCTCAGAGGTCAGTTAATCTGCCAAAAGCGAGTAGCTACTACGGGGAACCTGGATCATCTTCTCCAGAGCACTTCCTCCTTTGAACATTCAGCTTCACCCAGATAAGCTTTGCTGGTAATAACTACTCCCTTTTACTTGTATATTATGCTTTCCAAAACCCCATCCATTTTGGAGGATTTACATGAATGTCCAAGGCTAGCTGTGCTCCTAGGAAGTGGCCACAGTCCTCTGCTGTGCATGGAGAATGCTTCACAGGTTAATATCTCTATCCAGAGTCCTTTCAGGCCAGCACTCTGCCCTCTAGCCTGTCTGCTATCCTCCCTGATCACCACTTTCCCACCCTTGTCCTCTGCTCTAACTCTTCCCTCTGCCTGGTACTCTGTCTTTTTCCCTCCTTTCCAGTCACAGTCCTCTCCTAGCGTCTACCTGTCAGAATTCTGATTGTCTTTCAAGCCTCGCTCAAAACCATCTCATTTAGCAGGCCTCTTAGAAATCCCTGGACACCATTCTTTCTACCAGGTCCTGCGGTGTGAACACCTCTGCTGCTGCCCCCCATGGCCTCCCTTCCCAGGAACACTGGAGGCTGAGCTGTGCTGTCAGAGAGGAAAGACCCCAGCCCTTGTCACTTGGCTTCCCCGGGGCAGGATCCTGGCACATGCCCAGGGAGCGTTGACCACATTGCATACGTGTTGTTTTCTCCAGAATATAAAAGTCAAAATGAGATCCTTAAAAAAAAAAAAAAAAAAGACTAGGTCAGTTTGAGGAATTTTATTCTCTTTGTAAGTCTTCATTAGTCATCCTTCGCAGTGGGGTAGTCACAATCTTTGCAAATTGATGTCTAGCTCTGTTGGTCCAAATTTTGAGGATTGAAATTTGAACTGACCGGTGCCAGCCCCCTTCCCACCTTAACCAAAGACCGAATTTGTATTTTTCCTTCTAATCATCTACATTTGGTACATTGTCCTTGATTTTTTTTTGAAATTAGAAGCTTACGACTTTTTTAGAGGCTTTGCCCAGTGTTTAAGTGCCAAGGATTTCGTATTTGACTATATTTTTATTTAAGGATTCTTTTAATCAAATTCTTCCCTAATTTAGCCAGATTTCTTTTTTAATACTCCCAGGCAAGGAATTTATTTATTGTGACTGAATTCTTTTAAAAATAGTAGTTCAAACAGTACTAAATGCTGGTTAATGTGTTCTCTTTTGCTAGATTGCTTTTTGTGTCTGTTCAGAGCCTGGTTCTGTCTAGTGCATCCAACATTCCTTCGGTTGGGTGATCTATGCCAGTCAGTCGCTGGGTATCTGTTGGCCACCTACTGTGTGTCTAACCCGGTGTGTAGGAGAACACATAAAGATAAGCACACTGACATTGCCCAGCCCAGCTGGGAAGTAGATTTATGGATGCTGAGGCCAGATAAATCACTCAGCAGCAAGGAAGGCTTCCTGGAGGAGGGTAGGGTGTGGACTATGCCAGTGTTGGAAGCAGCCGTGGGTCACAGGGACTGAACAAGGAGCCCAGAACAAGGAAAGGAGGTGTCTACAGAGCACAGGGGCCAGGATCTGAGCAAGGAGGGGATCCAGGGGACAGGCAGCACAGCTGGCACAGCTGGCGGGAGGCACGGAGGTCAGCAAGTGTGCATCCTCAGTTCCAGCGTGGGGTCGGAACCAGGGAGTGTGCTTGCGAGGTGAGGGGTGGATGAAGCAGGGCTTGAAGCAGGGTTCCTGTGCCGGGGATGCCCTGCCCCATCTTGGCCATTGGCATCCTTAGCCCTCTCCATGAGGGCCAGCCCTGCTTGGCAGTACACAGTGGGAGTATGCCTAGATCTCAGACAGAGGCATTTCCTGAGCCCTAATGAGAGCAAAGCCAGGTAAACCCAGAGGAGCAGGCACAGCCTGGCCTGTGAGTTTCCCGAGGCCAGCATCTGCCTCCTTCAGCTCTGTGTCACCCATTTCTTGCCACATTAACCAGGGCAGGCAAACAGTGGGAAAGAAATAGGCAGTTAGGGCTTCTCTGCTGTTAATGGGTATGATATCAAGAAATCAAATGACAAGTACAAAATTGCTGTGTCTACACAGTAGCTAATGCTTTATTGTCTTATTGTCTCTCCACGGAACATTCCCCAGTGGTTCTGATTCATCGTTTAACCTTCTGAAACCAACTCCAAGTCTGTCTCCTCAGGCAGAACTTTAACCTCAAGCAGGGTTTCCCTGACTTCACATGTGCTGCATGTGTGTGCCATTGCCTGCACAAACTGCACATTCAACTTTCCTGGCCCTCCTAGTTTTATAAATATTTCCATTTTTAAAGTACAAAGAAAGGAAAATATGTATATGTAATGATCTGATGAAATATACCTGAGTACTTTCAGGATTAGTAAAATAGCACCCGCACTCAGAAGCAGAGGTAGTACCAGCATCTCAGGAGCCTGTAACTGCCGCTCCCAGAGCACTCCTAACTGCATGTCAGGTGCCCCCTTGAGTTCCTTAACAGCTGTACTGCCTGCTGCGTATCCACAAGCAATCATTCAGATAAACATAACAAGTAACAGATTAATTGTATTTTGTTCTTTCTTTAACTTGATATAAATGGAATCATACAGAGGGTTTTCTGTGGCTGTGAATGTTATTGTCTTGGCTGGGGCTGTAGCTCAGTGGTATAGTGTGGGCTTCGTATGTGCAAGGGCCTGGGTTCATTCCTCAGCAACCCCCGCCCCAAATTAACATCTTTGCTCTTTAAAACTTTAAAAACTGATAGCTATTTAAAGCTTACATGAGTATAGAAAGAGTACAGAAACACTCACATAACTCTTAGTCAAATTTTAATAGGTTACTGTAACTTTTTTTTCAATACTGGGCATTGAACCTCCACAATAAGTTATATCCCCACTTCTTTTTATTTTGCATTTTAGACAGGGTCTCACTAAGTTGGTCAGGCAGGACTCAAACTTGTGACCCTCCTGCCTCAGCCTCCCAAGGTCCTGGGATTGTAGGCATGTGCCACCATACCCAGTTTCATTTTTTTTTTAAGAGATAGCATAGTCTCATACCCCTCCCTCATACATCTCATCCCTCTCTCTTTCCCCCTGACTCTCACAGATAACTACTGTTTGATGCAGTCTTCATTTGCCCCAGGCCTGTTTTTATACTTTTACTACACATTCATAATATGTGCATGTTTTTAAATTTCATAAGCATATGTTGAAGCGTTCATCTGTAACTTGCTTTTTTCACTGAATGCTGCGTCCTTGAGATTCATGTGTGTTGCTCGGGGTCACCCTAGCTCATTCCTTTAAACTGCTGTGAGACATTCCTTGGGAGGAGCCCACCACAGTACATTTATTCACTCTCCACTTGGTGGACATTTAAGGTGGTTCCAGTTTTTGTTGTCACAAGTGATGCTACAATAAGCCTTTGCCTAGTGTCTTCCGGTACACACATGGCAAGCAGCTTCTTGGGAATGGAAAGGCTGCCTGTGTTCCTCTTCATTTTTGCTGTACAAGAGGTTGTAGCAGTTCACATTCTAGCATCACTGAGTGGGAATGCCCAGTGTTCCACAGCCTTGACAACGCTTGGGTATGGTCTGGTTTTTATATTTTCATCAATCCAGTACCTATGAAATGGAATCTCATGTAAGTTTTATTTTCCGTTTCCTTCACACATTCCTTTCCAAGCATTTATTGTCTGTTGTGTGTCATACACTGTGTGAGGTGCGGGAGTACTGAACCCCTTCAGAGCCCCTACCCTTTTTGAGCTCACAGTCCTCAGCAGTGATTTCCACCTGAGAAGAACAGAATCACTCCGGGGCCAGGGGCGTCTGCAGTGTTAAGTTCCATGGTAATGTTGATACTGACTTAGGCTGGTACAGTTAGTCTCGGTTCATTTAAGTGGGTGCGCGACAGAACCCTGGCTCTTTACTGGCCATGCAGCACCCCTTTCCTCTTGAACTTCCTGTGAATTTATGTGCACATTCCATTGGGTGTTGGGATGATAAATTTGTGTCTGTGAAGTACCTCAAAAGCAAAGGCCAAGCAGAGTATAAACAAAGGGAAGATTTCCTAAAACTTCAGCTATCCAGGAGGAGAGAGTCTCAGAGCAGTGCCTGCGGAGCGTGACCCGGGTTCCAATCGCGTCACTGCGCATTAGCAGAGCGTGCGCATCCGCACATGCCACCAGCTCTGTTCAGGGATGCGCCGGCAGCAAAAGCCTACTCTTTAGACATGGAGACACGCGAGAACAAAATAGATGAAAGAAGAGGCAAGAGAGAGTGCGGAGGCGGAGTTGGCCTTGGAAAAAAAGGGGTTCACTAGAAAAAGGAATCAAAGGGCAGAAAGATTATAGGCAGGAGCAAACTGTGTCATCCCTCTGTGCCCTGGCGGCCTCACCGTGCTCTGTTCAGGGCTGTCATCTCTTAACAGCAGTTTGGGAAGTGTGGGCTCCTAGGTAGGTGGCACTTAGGAAAAAGCAAACTTAGACATCCTTAACCCTTGAGACCATCGTGCATAATGACTTCTTCATATGTGCAATGTCCAAGGCTAAGTTATGTTCAGTGGACTCACAGACTTGAAGGTTTGCCCAAAGTTTAGGAAGATTTCCCTCAAAGTAGTTAAAATGCAAGCACCTGAAAACTTATACTGTAGTTACCAGAATTTCATACATATGACAGTGTGTAAAGCTAGATGAAAAAGAAAAAAACAACCAAGGAAAAAGGGGGAATGAGGGAAAGGTATGAACGTTTACTTAGTGCCTACGCAGTTTTTGTTTCATCCTTTCAACAAACACTATGAGAGAGGGAGTCATTCTCCAAATTTTGCAGATGAGAAAAATCAGTATTTAAAAACTAAGTATTTTGATGTGATGTCACCGCTAATAAACAGAGCCAGTTTTCTTTCATTTTGTTTTTTTGAATCTAGCTCTTTCCTTCAGTAACAGGAGTTTTGTAACATGTACAGCAAGCTTCAGTGATAATATTAAAACCCCAGAGGTAGCCCGTTCACACGATCAAATCACACAAAATATAGTGAAAATTTGAAACTAGTACAAGCCAGTAAAAAATAAAACCAGTTTAGTTAGCAAAATCTCATTACTTTTTACTCTCCCCTATCACTGAATGAAAGATAGTGATGACAAAAGGAGACAGTATTTGATTTTTTTCCATGGTACTAAGGGTTGAACCCAGGGATGTGTTCATGCCAGGCAAACACTCCACCACTGAGCTGCACCCCCACTGGTAGTGGGGGCAAGATGTCGCTGTCTCCTACACTGGCCTCAAACTTTCCTCCTGCCTCAGCCACCTATGTAGCTGACCATTTTTATTTGTTTACCCTTTCTTTCTTTCTCCCTTTATTCATTTATTCATATTTGCAGTGCTAGGGATTGAATCTAGAGTCTTCTCACTGAACTGTGTCACCAGCCCTCTTTTACTTTTTATTTTATTTACTTATTTATTATTTTTGAAGTCAAGGTCTTGCTAAAGTTTCCAGGCTGAACTTGAACCTGTGTTCCTTCTGCCTCAGTGCCAGAGTGCTGGGATTACAGGTGTGCACCACCATGCCCAGCTCCATTTAATTTTTAATGCCTTCAATAGGGATATGTTGACTTTCATGTTTCTTATAAGCAAGTATTTTGATTATGTGGTAGTTAATTTTCTCGTAGTTGGAATCCATGTATCTCACAGGTTTAGTGTGTAGTAGTAAGATGTGGATGTTCATTAAATAAATGGCAGACTTCCCACACTGGTTGGGGTAGCCTGGGAGTGAGATGTGTACAGGCAGCTCTCCGAAAGAATCACCCTCAAATGGAATCATCACTACAGGGCAAGCTGAAGCAAGTCCACGAGGGGTTAACACTGCCGCAGAAGCAGCTTCGAGGAACTGGAGAGGCCTGAGAGCCCGAAGCTGGGATCCACACACAGTGGATCCGCAAGGACCTTCCCTCCTAACCTGAGGACACGCGGAAGCGGGGTAGCACATAGTGCGGATGGTCTGAGGAGACGAAATAATGGCCAGCTTGTGAATAATGACAGAAATATTTGATGATGTGACTCTGGGGGAAGCAATTATGGTTAACCCCTCATTTGTTTGGCATTTTCAAAGATTGAACTGCCCCACAAAACTGACTTTTCCAGACAAGTAAAACTTTCCTATTTATGTGTCTTGAATTTTTTTAACCAGGCTTGGTGAAAATATTTCTGAAATAGATTATACCATTTTTCTGCCTTCTTCAACAGAAGGTACAAGAAATAACATTTCTTTAGATGTCAGTGCCTTTGAATGTAAGTCTGAGAAGAGTTGATTAAAAGAGGTTTAAACAGTAAAGGCTGATAAGCATCTCATAAAACAAGAAACCTAGAACTAGGCAGTTCCAGGGATGATCAATTCAGCAGCTCAGTGACACCGCTGACCTCCTCGGAGTCACAAGATGGGTGCTGCAGCTCCAAGCCTCAGGACTTCACATGACAGGGTCAAGATTGGAATGAAATGGGGAATTATTCTTACACATGGCTTTAATCAGAGAGGAAAGTATTTCTCAGAAGACCCCTCACCAACTTCCCCTCAGGTCCCATAGGCACAAGTGAGTCAGATTTCCACATTTGGTTTATGAAAATCTAAGAAAGAGGACATCCAGCGCTTTCAAATTCTGGATGGAAGGAGGGGCTCTGCCCTTAAGAAGGAAGGATGGAAAATGGCTCTTAGGTAGGCAGCCATGGGTGTCTGCACAGTTCCCAAGGAACTGGGGGTCAGGTGGGGTATGTCACTGACTGTGTGGGAAGAGCTCGAGGGCTGACTGCGGTGCACGAGCTCTTGTTTCCTACACTTAGTGGTACCAAACTGGGCTTCTTTTGCCCCTCTTACTCCACCTTTATTTATTACACTCTTCCCTTGCTCCAGGTTGCTAGCTGTCATTATTTGCTGTTGAAGTGCCTTGTCCTCACCTTACCATCATTGTGTTTTGTTCTCTTCTGGAAAAATCATATAATGAAACTTGTTAGAACTATGCCTGAAATGTTCTGAGTATCTGACAGGCTGTCCTACGAATGCAGTGACATTTGGGGGCTGTCGCGAACTAATTTTTCCATTCTTTTGGTGTTTGGAGAAGTAAGGGCTTTCTAGAGAATCTTATGAACTTAGATACCACTCTCCTGGAGTCTTCTTATGGTTGTTAGGATGAGCACTTAGGGTCTGGTACACTACAGCTGTCCACTTGCTCGTCACTGATTTATGGAGAGGCAGTGCCCTGTGCCAGTACACTCTGCTTCCGACAAAGCTAGAAATCCTAGTAGGTGCCACTAGTTCTGGGACCACAACCAGTACAAATCATCCTTGCAGCAACTGTCCAAAACAAGGCTTAAGTATTGCCACTTCTCCCAGAGTCACAGAGCCCTGAGACCCACCCAATTTATGCAGAATTAGACATGTTTAATGTGACTTGTTCCAACAAGTAATTGAAAGTCTGTTGAACAAGTGAGGACCGTCCCTTCCCTGGATAGAGAGCGGACCAAGATTCAGTCTCTGCGTGCAGAAAGAAGGAAGTAGGAAATGATTGAACCAGAGGGAGTGATTCTGCTCCAGGAGCCAAACAGAACCAGTAGGTTGCACAAAACAAATTATCAGTGTTCAGTTTTGATACAGCTGAAACTATGGGTCCAAATTGCTTACAACCGGACAGGAACCTTCAGAGCATGTGAGCCATTTGAAGGCCTAAAGTACGTCGTTTATTATGCATCAGAAAATCATGAATTAGCCTATAGGCAAAAGTTAGGGACAGAGCTTTTTTTTTTTTTTTAAAGTTCTTACTAATTTATACCATTCAGGTAATTCTTATAAGAAAAATGCATGGTGTTTTTCATAAATATTATAGTTATTAAATTATTCTGTGTAGAACATTTTTTAAGAGAGCACCCTTTTGTTAACTATTGACCGAGAGAGGAAGAATACAGCTGAGTTAAGTTGAACAAGATATTTGTGTTTTTAAAATTTTATTTTCTCATACATGTGGATTACTGATTTTTTTTTCTGAAGTGCTCTATTCTTGTTCCCCTAATAATCCAGTTTACTGTGTATGTGAAAAAAATACTAAATTTTAGTATTGGCTTCTCCTACACTTTATTAGCCAAATCTCTGTGGAGAAATAATTATGCAGCTAGGATCACAGTACACATATCAACATACAGTTTTTTGTCTTTTTTAAAAAATTAGAACATCTAAGTGTATTGGCATGCACCTGAAATCCCAGCATTTGAAAGGCTGAGGCAGGAGATCATGAGTTTGAGGTCAACCTGGGCTACATAGCAAATTTGAGGCTAACCTGGACTATATAGTGAAAAAATAAACAAAAAGAAGAAATCAGAACAAGTCACTCACGTAGGTAAATTAGTTACATTCACATCTAAACTTGTTTTTTATGCTAAGTGGGCATTTGACTCAAAGATAGTTCAGAAATAGGTAGAAAAATTGTTTCTTAGCATATCAAAATACTAATACCAGCAATCCGTTTCTTTAAAACAAAATAACAAGGAAAAACAGAGTATATTTTAGCCAGGTACAGTGGCACATACCTACAGTTTCATCTACTCAAGAAGCTGAGGCAGGAGTATTGCTTGAACCTAGGAGTTTGAGGCCAGAACAACATAACAACATTCTATCTCTTAGGACACAAATTTTTAAAGAGTAATTATATTCCAAAGCCCCAAAGAAGCCAATAGCTTAAGAATCACATCCCTGTGTTTTATATTTGGAAGCTTGTATGTTTTTGAACAATTACAGTTAGAGTCAAGGTCATTCATATGTGACAGGCATTTTTTCTAAAATTAAGCAGAAGAAATTAAATAACTAATCAGCAAAGATATAAAAAGTTTAGAAAGCGTATTTGTCGGAAGTGATTGAAGCAGTTACAGATCAAGTTTTGTAAGTGAAGGGACCAGAAAGAGTTTTCTGAATTATTATTTGGATTAGTCTTTTTCATATTTTCTCTTGTTCCTGTGTGCTGTGAAATCTCTGCCTCGACATCAATAGATAAGTATTCAGCTGCCTTATTATGGCGCTCGAGAAGTGGGACTAAAAAGTGGACATTCACAGTCCTGCCCCCCGCTGTGATTGTAGTGTGATTCATCCGTAGAAAGCCCCCACAGCGCTGAGTCAGACAGCATCAGAGTCAAGTGTGCTTAGAGGTCGCGAGGCTTAACCAACTGGATGATTTTTTGTTTCTTGGAAATTTTTGTTGTTGTTGTTTTCTTTTTTTTTTTTTCCAATTTGCTATAAACCTAACTTTTCCTTCAAGAAATCATGTTGGTGGGGCGCTGAGGATTTAGCTCAGCAGCACAGCACCTGCCTGGCAAGTGCGAGGTCGTGAGTTTGATTCCCGATACCAGAAAACAAAACAAAAAGAAAAAAAAAGAAATCATGTTGGTGCTTATAGGCCTCGTCTAAATTGAATGTCACCCCACACTGGGATGAAGATAGATTTATAACTATCTAGTATGTATTCTTTTAATTTATTTACCTCTTGTAGCCAAAAAGATTAACTTTGGCCATTCTTTACATGGAACTTAGGCTTACTAAGATGTAATTATGGCGTAGTGCATGAGTTGTAAGCAAGTTCTACCAGGTCCTTGAGCAGGAGGAGGCATTGTCACACAGTGAGAGCCTAGCGTTTGAATCGTGGTTCTAGACTTGACTCTTGCCCCTGCCTACTATGATATGAGCAAGTTAATCAGCCCCTTGGAGCCTCAAGTTTGCTCATCTGTTACCTGCACATGGTCAAAATAATGTCTCTTTCATGGAGTTTTAATCAACAAATTAAAAGTACCATGAAAATCTAGAAAATTCTATTTTTTTTTTGACAGTGTGTCTGTTCTTTGCCCAAGAAATGGGTAACATTCACACAGACATATGTTATCTACCTTAAAGAATGTGTTACTGAAACAATTTATGTTTTTAATAATGGCTTAATTCACCTAAAGCTAGCGTGTCATTTTATTTTTTAAAAATTAAGCTAAAGAACCCAAAATGAAAAGATAAAGCACTTAATGCATACTAACACTGAAGAGAGGGAGCAGCCATCCTGTACCAGCAGGCATATTGAATGCCTTCATTAGGGAGCTCCCTCTGATTTAGGAGCTATAAATACATGTGGTAACACATATGGAAAAATGGAAATTGCTGAGTATCAAAATCCACTGCTTGATTAGAAGCAGCGTGATAACTTTATTTTTCCTGGTGGTCTAGTTGCTGAATCCCATAAAGCAGAAAGATTAGCACTACCCTTGTTGTCTTTCTTCCAAACCTGTTCTTGTAAAATGACTTCCATCCCACGTCCTCCATCAAATTATAAATGAGGAAGACGCTGCCTAACCCTCAAAGAGTTGTGGCGTAAGAGAGACTGAAAACAGTTACACAGCTAACTTTGCAGTAAAAGTTTGGATGAGGGGCGCAAGGGAGATTGGGTGGCTGGGGTGTTCCTCACACCTCTGCCCCAGCTTCTGTGCCTATTCCACGGAGTTCTGCAGCACTGCACGCCCTGCCTCACACTGCTTATGCTGCACACACATGTGATTTGCCCCCTGGAAGATCTTGCACTTTGGCAAAGCACTTTTGTATTTCTCGGTCCCTGGCTCCACAACTTTGATCTAAGCCTCAACCAGTATAATGTTTCCAATAGTATTGTCCCCTACATTCTGATTTAGCCAAAAAAAAAATCTTAAGCTGTGTTTAGCACTAACTTTCCTTTTTTTCGGTCTTTTCAGTTGATCTGCCCCTGTTTTTTCCTCGAGATCAGCCAACGCTCACATTTCAGTCCATCTATCATTTCACCAACAGTGGACAACTTTACTCCCAAGCCCAAAAAAATTATCCATACAGCCCCAGATGGGACGGAAATGAAATGGCCAAAAGAGCAAAGTAAGTGAATCTATTATTATTTCCTGCAGAGAGGAGCATTTTGTTTGCCTCGTCCAGGGGTTGGCAAGCTATTGCTCACCAGCTAAGTCCTGTTTATTTTTGTAAACAAAGTTTTATTGAAACACGGCAACACCCATCTCTGTACTTACTATCTATGGCTGCCTTCATGCCATAATGGCAGAATAAGCAGTTGCAACAGAGACTTGTGAAGCCAAATTTACTTATTTATTTGGCCCTTTATAGAAGAAGCTTGCCGATGCCCTTATGTAGCCTTATCAGAAGAAACTGACCTAAATCTGAAAATGTTTCCCTGTCCTACTATTTCTGTCGGCCCCCAAATTGGCTATCACTGTATTCAGATTGAAAAAGAAGTGCTAAATAGAAGGTTTAATTGTGGATAAGTGGTGTTGACAATGTTGACAGCTACTTTCATGATTTTTTTAATGGAAAATTTGTGGTTACAGTAAACAAATAAAATTATCACTTAATGGTCAATATGTGGATTTAGTCACTACTCTCTCATGTGCAACTGAAGCTCTTTGAATTATATCTGTCATTACATGTCTGTGATGTATTACAAGTCATTGCACGATGTGGGGACCTGTGTGTTTCTTGAGTGAATAAATAAATCCATGGATTGTTTAAACGAACTAACACCACTGTGGAAGTGGTGATCCGATGTGGGTTAAAGTTGGCTGGTGTTTGGAGTTTAGAGGTACATCTGTTGATCACAGACCTCCCAGTGTGGAAGGCTCTTATCTCAATCGTATAGAATAGGTAAATAGAGAAATACACTGAGTGGTTTTTTGGTATCTGGAAATTGTTGGTATCTATAAGTTTTTATAAACCATGGCCTCCTACATGGAAGTAGCAGTGGATTGAAATGGTAGTTTCCAAAAATAAATAGTTCAGTGGCATGTGGTTATTACTTTATCACTCTGAACAACCATATGCTCACACCTGTGATCCCAGCTGAAGGGATCAGATCCAAAGAATCACACAAATGAAGACTATCTGTTAAGCATCCTCTTTATTTGCTCATCCAATATTTAGTAAGCATCTACCATGTTCCAGGCTTTGTGCTCCATGCTGAGGACATAATAATAAACAGATTAGAAATTGTCCATGGCCTAATGGAATAAGTAGCCCAGCAAGGGCGAGAAATCATATCAAACTTCTGACAGTTTTAAAGTACCCACTGACAAAGCCTGGCCTTCTAGCCTATGGTGTTCTTTATTGTTCTTAGTGTTCTTCCAGCCTATGGTGTTCTTATTCTTGCTCTTGCCTCCACCTCCCTGATACCCCATTCCCTCCCAGGAGGTCTCCTAGCATCTGCCAGTCTCTAGTACAAGACCTTCATATGTAGCAGGCTAGGACTCTTAAATAATGGCACAAGTGGGTTTCTCTAGAAACCCAGACCACACTAGGTTCACACAACTCTCTAGAACCAGAGTTGTGAAACAGCAGTGTGCGCTTTTCCCTTTATATCCATGTCTTCAATGTCTGAAATTCTGCTTAAGGAAAAAGAACAAATGTGCAAATACAGCTAAGAACAATGATGAAGACTTACATATCTTGAAATACAATTTTGAAAAGGAATTGTAAAGTAAGTTTTATGTTTGAAGTATTGCAGTCATTTAATTTTCTGGGCTTTCCCTGTGTATACATAAGCTCTATCCTTGGAAGATGGGCCGTTATTTGTGGTATGTGCTGTGGAGTCTGAACCAGACATGTCTTTGTGGTTTCCATGGCAAAGCTATCTTGGTGTCTGTGTGTATGTGAGTGTGCATGTGTGTGTGTGTGTGTGTGTGTGTTTCTTAAGTAGACATTTTAGTGTGCATGAATTGAGTCTTTAAAGAGCTGCAGACCACAAGCCTGTGATTTCAGTGTAGGAATATTGTAAGTGAAGCCTGTTTATCTTAACAGATTGGTTCAGAGTTTTAAGAGACATTTGCTTTATGTTAACGCCAGTCTAAAGAAAACATCTGAAGTAACGTTAAAAAATCTGCTTTCTACTATAGTGAAGATGACTCTACTTTAAATGTAGTAAAAGAGAAAGCCAGCAGCTCAGGCTAGCAAGGAAAAATAGTTTCAGGCTCCATTCTTCTACTGACCTGAGTACTGTAACTATACGGAGCTGTGTCAGGAGGCCAGGTAATGAGTAAACACAGCCAAAGAACTGTCCCACACTGCAGGCTAGAGGTTGATGGAGAAGCTAGATAAGAAAGGCTCAAAAGAGAGAAAGGTCAACTGTAGCATTGCTTATACACCATTTCTTTGTCCTATGCAAAGACTGTATGCAGGGCATAAAAGACTGTAATTCACTTGGGGAGCTCTGCCCATGAAATAAACACTTTCATGGTTTATGAACAGCCCCAGAGCCCATTGAGTGAAATCAGCTGTTTATCCCTCCTGTGAGCACAATTCTAAACATGTGAATTTAGAAAGGACATTTCCTGGCACTGGCCAGGGCTTTTCTTACCATAGTGCCTTTTGTTCATGGCTATCCAGCACATTCTGTCTTTCACAAGTGAAGTACCCTTTACTGGCTTTGGGGTCATGCATGTCCCAGTTCCTGTTGCAAAGTATAATCCTATAAGCTCTGTGACCTTGGGCAGGGTGCTTAACTTCTCTTAACTTCATCCTGTAGCACAGGATTGCACCCCTCCCCATGGGATGGCCTGTTGTGAGGGGTCAACTGAGGAGTTAACATATGGAAGCCCCTGGGGTTCAGCTTCTACTCTGGGGGTCACATACTGCTTTCGAATCTCTTTTGCTTTACTTTTTAATTTTTCTTTACACCTTTGTGTGTGTTTCCTTAACCAAATCAGGAGTTCTTTGAAGGCAAAGGCTTTCCATGTGTGTATTTTTAATTGCAGTATAATTTACATGTAATTTACAGTGGAGTGGACAGACTTTTTTTTATGAATAGTCTCTGACTTACAATGGATAACTTAAAATCCTTTGACTCTACAATGGTGTGAAAGCAGTTCACATTTAGTAGAAACCATACTTCAGATTTTGTACTTTGATCTTTACCTAGGCTGGCTAAGTGATAGTTAATATCAGTGCTGAACATTGGTGCAGCTGCAGTTCCCAGGGGAAACAATGGACAATCTATAGAGTGTGTTGTGCTCTATGCTATGATGTTCTGTAGTCTAGGTATGTAAATATATTTTTGACTTAATGAGTTTCAATTTACAGTGGGTTTACTGGCATAACCCTCTCATATTTGAGGAGAATCTGTTGTGTGTGTTAATACTATACGTACATATTTAGAAATTTATGTCTTGATAAATTGGTCCTCCTGTCATTATGAAGCATGTATTTCTGATAATCTTCTTTGATTTGAAATCTGCTTTGCTTGAGGTTAAAATAATTGTGCCAACTTTTTTCTGTGCATTTTTATATGGTATAAGTTTTTTTCATCCTTTCTTATTTTATCCTATCTGTGTCTTTACATGTCAAGGAAATGCTTTGTAGACCTTGTTTTTTAAAGTAGTTTGTTTTGTTTTAAAATAGTTTTTTTTTTAAAGAGTTTGATAATCTCTGCCTTTAATGGGGGTATTTGATTAATTTACATTTAATATAATTAATGAGCTCATTAGGTTTAAATCCACCATCTTGCTATTTGTTTTTTAATTTTTTCTGTTCTTTCTTCCTTTGTTCTTTTCTTCTGTTATTCTTTTGATTTATTCACATATTTTAGTATGCCATTCTATCACATCTGTTAGCTTTTCAGATGTACCCCTTGTATTATATTTTAGTTTATACATTAAGAATATATTTTTAACTTACCACAACTATCATTAATATTATAATGCTTCACCTATATATAAAACCCCAAAACTATATACTTCTTTTTCTACCCTCTGTTAGCCTTTGTGCTATAGTATTCATGTTTTACTTATACCTATATTATACATTCCACAGTACATTGTTATTGCTTTGACTTTTCACATTCAACTGGCTTTTAAGGAATTTTTTTTTAAAAAGAAAAATCATATTCGATCTTATTTTATGGTTTCAAATAAAGTTAATAGAGCATCATTTCCTCTCCAAAGAAAACTTACTTTTAAAAACGATCCTCAAAACAATTGAGATCATATCCAAAATAGGAGTCAAGGGCACCAAGGAAAGACACCACCTATGTGCCATGCTGGTGCCTCTGCCTGCCCTGTGGACTTCACCAGGTGCAAGGCACCCTCATCCCTGCGGGCCTGTGGAAACTCATACTGCCCTCCATTAAAACAAACAAAAAACCTGAGGCTCAGAGGGATTCATGGACTTTCCAAGAGCATACCAGTTGCTTCTAGTGGAGTCAGGGCTCAGCCTCAGCCCTCTGAACTTTCTGTACCCAATATCATGGCAGACAGACACAGTGCGTCGCTCTGTGTGACTTGCCAGAGGCTTCGTGCACAGAGGCCTGGCACCTCACTTACAGCAAGGAAGTGCACGTGGCAGTTATGTGTACCTACGCCAAAGCCATGGCAGCTGGGTTTAAAGTTGTTTCTGTTATTCACTAGCCATGTGACTTCAGGGACGTGTATGAACTGCTCAAGTCTTGATCTCCTTGTCTCTAAAATAGTGAAGCCTGATGCAGAGGCTTACTATGAATCTCATATAGGGTGTATAGGTTTTCTCTTGCTAATTAACAAAGTACCAGTAAGGTATCAGTTTCTTCTCATGTTTCTAATCTCTGATATCTGGATCTTCAACCTCTAGACCCAGATTTAAGGTGGTTATTTTATTAGGTCGTTATCTCTTTTTCTTAAAGTCATCTGTGTCATACAATAAACCGGATATCATATAAACATTACCAGAATTAAATCCATCATGTTCATAGTCCTAGGGAATATAGAAGGGGTGGGGAACTTGGGGGATCATTTTAGAATGGTTCCTACTGCACGAGATAAGGCAGATGAATTGTCTAGCATGGTCTGGCACGTTCTGAGCATACAATAAATGTTAACTACCAATGTCTTCATCCCTTGAAGGAAAAAAAGGAGATCTTTAATTAAAAGTTGCAGAATTCACATTCGTATCTTCACATGAATCCAGTAAACAGTTCTCCAGCTCCAGTGGGTTGGCCAGAAAGTCAACAGTTCTAAGCTGCCCATCCATGCATTTTCTTTGTTTGTTTGTTGTTTGTTTTCTTTCTGGTGCTAACACAGCCAGTTTATAAAGTAGAAAAATTCACCCTTCAGTTGCTTCATCTACATACCAGCCATCACTTTCAAAAAAAGATATCTTAGTATCTTGTACATAACTTTAAACCTGTCTAGAAGACTGGAGCAGATGACTCTTTTGTACTCCTTTCTAGTCTAAGAAATCTATAAATAGATGGAGTGGCATTTTTCATAAAGTTCATTGTATAAAGCCTTAGGTTGATCCTAGAGGCCTTAGTAGGATCCTAGAATAGAATTTAATGCCAAACCACCTACTGCAACGGCTTGTTACACATAAAATCTATTAATATAAAAGGAATCACTAAAGAATATTTTTAAAAATAACTCCTGGGTCCACACATGGGAGTAATTTATCTTGAACCTTCCAAGTATTTGTTGTTTCCCTTCTTCCTCAAGTTCTGAAAGAGATATTATTTTCTTACTTAGAAACCTGTCTAGGGCTAGGGATGCCCCGCGGGGTAGAAAGTAGCACAAAGCTCTGAGTTCAACCCTTAGCACCACACACAAAAAAAGAAAAAAGAATAGAAGGAAAGGAGGGAGGAGAGGGAGGGTCCTATCCAGGTCCTCCAGAACAGACCATAATCTTCCATATGTTGCTCTCAGTGGGCATACTTTTATTCCCTGTCATCCTACAGTCTTTGTAGAATAATCTCTTTCAAGAATTTTTAAAAGTCATTCATTCTGAACTAATCTGAATATTTTTGAATGTCAGTGCTCTAATATTCCCAAAGACATTTTTTTTTCCCTCCAAACTTCTCATTAGCTGTCAAATGCTTTAATACAGCCTCATGTGTTGGGCCTCTAAATAAAGCAGCTAAAAATAACTCTCCTCCCCTTGATTCAAGAGGGGTAGGTGTCTCCAGGCAGTTTACACCCCGTCTTCACCCCTTTGCCCCTCTAGAGCCCTGGGTCTCAGTGGCACACAGTGTAGAAACCCCAGTTCCCTTAGTACCCACACGGCATGGTCACTGGAGCCCTAAGACCTGAGAATTCTTTGGGGACCAGGGTACTCAGAGTGTAAGTGGTTATAATAGGAGCCTACTTGTGTGTTTGTTTCTTCAAGAATTAATCACTCATTCGTGGGCTCCCTGTTGTTAGCTCCTTCGGCACCCACAAGGTTCCTTGTTTCTGTTGAGATTGAGGTGCAGGGTCTGGCCTTTCCCTCAGTCCTGTGCTGGGTAAGCCATCCTGAGGGAGCCTGGGCTGGGCCAGCAGTGGAACCCAGAGCTCTATTCTTCTCATTTCCTCATTCGGAGAGAAGACCCTAGAACAGGCTTGGTCATAGTCACCTCCCCTCCCTTCCCTCCCTTCACTTCTCTTCCCTCCCCCCTCCCTCCTCCCCTCTCATCTCCTGTCCCCTACCCTCTCCACCATTCCCTCCCCCTTCGTCTCTTTCCACCAAGACTCACTGTCTATCCTGTTCCTCCCTCTTCCTATCTGTATTCTTGGATCTCCCACCTGGAAGCCAATAGTGGGGTGTTGACCATGAAGGTAGAAATGGTGGCCAGCTGTAATTGCTCACTCGCTATGTCCTCTCTGTAAGGAAGGGCACTGTGACTGGAGCTACTTGGGGGGCGGGTAGCAGAAGACAGAGCTCTGAGGTGGGCAGAATGCTCCTGCTGGGTTCCTAGGAAGCTGTGCCCCCGAGGCCCATCTGGGGGCAGACCTCAGAGACAGAACTCATAACCCAACTGCGGCTATGATTCATGGGCTTTCTTTTTGTCTTCAGCTTTGCACCAACTTTCCTAGGAATAGTTCCCTTTCTAAAAAAATCCCAACCTCATCTCCGCTAAACTCCCCTTGAGGGGGCAGAGGGAGTTTTCCAGGTCAAGGCCAGCACAGCTTGGGCTGCCCAAGCACCCCGAGAGGACACAAAGGGACCAGCTCCTCTGGCAAGCTGACAGAGGATTCCGGGAAGGCTCGGGTCCCAAGGCCTTCATTCCCCACGCTCTACTGCTGTACAAGCAAGCTCTCTCGTCCCACCTGGGCTTTTCCTCACAGGGTTTAAAAATACGGAAACTGCAAAGAAAAAAGAAAACCAAATACAAATAAAATGGAATGATGGATTCTCGAACTCTTAGAGAGAATCCTTTTGCAAGCTATCTTGAAGGGAGTTGGTTTGTTTTTCCTGTCAAAGAGAGCAACAGAGATGGGGAGGAATCCAGATCTGCCTGATATCCAGGCCTACTCTCCAAGCCGTGTAGGTCAGAGAGAGCGTGTTATTTACTCAAGCCTGACGTCTGTTACTGTGAAATGATAAGCTCCACTAAAAAGCCTGGCCATTGGCTCCTGCTCACCCAGCCTCATCCCAGAGCGAGCCGCTCTCCATCCTGCCAGCCCTCACCGACCCCACCGTGCCAGGCACGCCTGCTCACAGCTCAGCTCCTCTCCCCTTCAGAATCGGAGCAGCTCAGCCCACTCTGCAGGACTCTCACAGCAGCTTTCCCAGCCCTCCCTCTGTGCTCTTCTATAGCTGTCTCAGGGATGGGACCCTCATCCATCCTACTTTCTCACTGGAAAATATTGGGGGATTTATGTTCTGGCTTCAGCCACACAAGCCAGAAGTCACACTGAGCTTGTGTGGTCAGGAGAGGCCCATGAGAGAGAGCTGGAAGGGGAGAGCATCTTGGCCAGCAAGATTCACTTAGTTACCCTGTTACTCAGTTCCTGAGGACTCAGGATTGGGTTCCAGCGGTGCCACCCCTACCATTGGGAAAATGTTCGCCATCACTACACGTCCTGGTTTGTGAGTTGTGGTCCCATATTTTCTTCCTTGGAAAAATACAGATGCTTTACAGATTAGAAAGAAAAGAGCAGAGAATCTGGTTTTGAATTTTTATAATGTATCAAAGAGGAACATTTAGTAATAGGGTCAGAGCTGCCTTTCAACTGTTGGAAGGTGAGTTGTAGAGTAAGTGAAGAAAATGCAAAGAAGGTTGGCCTGAGAATGAGGCCACCTGGGTCTCACCTGGACACCTTATCAGTTAATTAATTAATTTCCTGTGTGGGTGTGGGAAAGACAGGGTCACTTCTGTGGACCTCAGTACCCTCATCTGAAAGTGCTGGGACTAGTACCTACCTGACAGTCACTCAGCTGTCTTACATTTCTGGGATTTTAAGTAAAAAGCCTGTTTAAGGTAGCTTAGCGTACTTCTTTTTTCATGTTGAGAAACTTCAATCTCTGTTGCCAGAGTCAGACACACATTGAAAACGTTAATAAATGGAATTAAGGACGCCCTGTACGTGATGCTTTTTGTACAGTCTGCATCTGATATTTATAGAACACTTCAGCCGTGGAACGTGCACACATATGCCCTGAACACACACCCTGTAAAATAATTCTAGATGCAGAACATTTTCAGATGTCAAGTTAAAACAGCTTCTTGGGAATTAGGCTTGACTGTTGAGTGCGCGTGTTGGTTTCTGACAGGTGCCGCCAGGGCTGCTCGGGGCTGTCGTGGATGATGTGGAGTCCAGCCAAAGAGAGCCATGCCACTTGTTTCTATCACTTCTCATTAAGGCATGACTTCTAGAAAAAAAAAAAAAAAAGAGGAAGCATCAAAGAACCGTCAGGGCCATCTATTCTGTGCAGATCATAATAACGAGCAGAGGCCTTCCTCCTGCAAAAACAGGTTTCTGTCTTGCCAGTTGTCAGGTCATTCAGCACAGGCCCACCTTGAAAATGAACTGACCCGTGCCTCACTGAGGTGGAGGACTGCGAAAAGTAGGCAAGAGTGGCAAGTAGCTAATGAAGCTATTAGCCCTCCTCAGTGATCTGCAAAGTCCACTTCCAACAGGAGAGCTAAGTTGGATGAGCAAGGAGCAGTGCCTCTAGGAAGATAAGCTTGACAGTGGGGGCATTTCAGGATGGTGAACATGGAAGGCAGTTTAGAGATGATCTAGTCCTGCTAGATGTGAATATACTGAGCATTAACCATTGTGATAGACACAAAATGAAATAATGGATATAAAGCTTTCATTCCATTTCCTGGAAGAACGTGTTCGGTACATGTAGTACAAAGATGAGAACCCCAGCCCAAGCCAGCTCTGATGTCCCACCCTTGCTTTGCCCTTGCCTGCTTCCTGGCTCCCAGGAGCAGCACAGTGGGGTCAGGGCTGAAGGTTGGCATGCCTGTGTGGTTGGGCCCAGGTACCCGTCCATGGAGTGGCTGGGGGAACCTTCTGCCTAGTGGCTCACCAGGAGACTGAAGGCCGCTATGCCCATGGGGAAAGTCCGGGGTGTTCTTGAGTAGAAATAGCTCTTCTCAGAGCCTGAAATCCTGACACTGAATATATTGAAGAGAACGTAAAATATCCATGTGGCCAGACTTAATACTAAGGTTTATGGGCAAGAAAGAAGGAGGAAGGGAAGGCGGGGAGGAAGGAGGCACAGTTGTCTGGGAAGAAGACAGAAAATCCCAGTGACTCCTATCTCCCCAGACACTTAGTCATGCCTGGTGGAAAATGGAAGCAAAGAAAGCAGAAGTGAGGTGGGGGCACGTAGGGTAGTCCTGAGTCCACAGTCTCTTCCAAGGGAAAAAGGAGTTTGCCTCGTGGGTCATGGGTGGTCAGGGCTGAGCTGCCTGGAAGAGGTGCTGTGGCCATCGGGAGAGCAGACTTTAGAGCAGCAGGGACTGTAAGAAGTAAGACGCAACAGTGGTTTCCCAGAGCCAATCAGAAGGGATCTAGGAAGACTGCACCTCTGTGTAGCTGCAACTTTTACTAAATTCACTGAGAAATCTATAAGGGCTCACCATGTACAGAGTACATGCAAAGCCCCCCAGAATACATGCACACACGCCCTCACAGTTGCTGTTCTCTTGACCCTAAAACTTACCTACCTGTATTTTCAAGAGTCCATCTACAATTCCTGCTGGTTGATTTCTAGGATGGTCCATCACTGCTTGAGATTCCATTCTAATGATGGGAACTTTCATGGCATTAACTATTCAGTAAGTCAGTATAAGTCAGAATTGTGAATCAACAAACTGTAGTTCTTGAGCTGGGCATGAGAGTGCACACCTGTAATCCCATTGCTTAGGAGGCTGAGGCAGGAGGGTCACTGTGAGTTTGAGGTCAGCCTGGGCTATATAGTGAGTTCAGGGCCATCCTGAACTACATAGTGAGACCCTGTCTCAAAAGTAAAAGGAAGAAAAAGAAACTCAAAATCAAAATTTAGAAAACCAGACTTTTCCATTATTGATGTTTGCTGAGGGATTAAATGATCCTTAAACTGTCAGTATTCCAGTTCAGAAAAATGAATTTCATGGGAACTTATCTGTCAGAACAAGACTTCATTATCTTTCACAGAACAAATGATAATGGGTCATCAAGTCCCTCCTGATCATCTTCTAGATGATTCATGCTAGTGTTAGTAAACATCCTGAGTACTTAAGATGCAGCAGCAGAGCTGGAAATGGTTCCTATATTTAACTCTTGTAATTCTTATAACAACATTTTACAGATTATGAAGTGTGGCCCTGCCAAGTGAAGTGACTTGTCTGAGGTCACACAGCAACTTGGCTCTCAAACTGAGAATGCACCCCAGGTCCCCACCTTTTCAAGGGGCATGCTGCTCTTGAACGGCTCTGAGTTGTTCCATGTAAATATCAGTTGGAAGTATCGACCTGTGCACCATGCAGAAAAGAGATGCTCTCTGGTTCCTGAGGTCTGGAAAGCCAGCAGTGGAGGACAGGCAGGGTCTAGGAAGGACGGAGAAAGGGCAGCAAACAAGAACAGGAAGATGGAGGGGAAGGAGGTAGGCAACAGAGTTCCACAGAGTGGAAAGAACAAATATGTGCTCTAGAATGAGACCAGCAGAATGCAAATCCTTGTGCTTTCTAGTATTTGTTTTGTTTTGCTTGCGTTTACCTGTGTGAGTCTTGATTTTGTCATGTGTACATAGAGGGGAGACAAACCTCCCTCGCAAGGGATTGAATGTTAAGTGGGGAAATAATTGTAAACTGCCCAGATTTCTCGAGTGCAGTTAGTGGTGGCCGCTGTTGCCGACCGCCATGCTACAGGATCTGACCCCTCGTTCTGTAGGCAGGCAGTTTTCCTTAACTGACCGAGAGATTACATGTTGGTAGTGGTCTGCCTTGGCGTACACCTCGTAAGTCCTAGATCCTTCTCCGCCTCAGAAATACTAATAAAGGCAATGAAAACTAAAGTTCTCGGCACATGCTAGTAGAACACTACACAGGAGTATTTGAGCCTTTTTACCTCTTCTCCGCCACCTCAGTTGGCTTTCCAAGGCCAGCTCTTGAGTTAGGTTGACAGACAGCACTGAAAATGCAAAATGCTGGGTCAAATTTAAAGTTTAGATAAATAACAAATGATTTAGTATGAGAGTGTCCCACGCAGTATGTAGGAAATATTTATACTCAAATGTTATTTGCAGTTTATCTGACATTTGCATTTAGCTGGGATGACCCCAGAATCAACCAGAAGAGTATATGCAGATCTGGGGAAGGATCTTTCTCTGTCTCTGTCTCTGTCTCTGTCTCTGTCTCTGTCTCTATCTGTAACTCTATATCTCTATTCTGCCTCTCTCCCTCTCCTCTCTCTGTCTCTGTCTCTGTCTCTATCTGTCTGTCTCTCCCTCCCTCCATCCCTCCTTCCTTTCTGCCTCTCTCCCTCTCCCCCTGTCTCCCTGTCTCCTCCTCTCCTCTGCCTCTCCCCTCACTCCACACAGCTGGCTTTAGATGGTACCTTCAGCTCTCTTCCTGAGCAGAGGTATTCAGTGCCAGTGTCCCCACTGTGCAGCTGAGTGTGCCGCTGAGGGCTGCTGGCCTTCACATGGCCCTGACCCTCTCTGCACCTGGGCACCAACACACATCGGCCTTTGCTTCTTCCTGCTTGAGGGTCCCATGGAGGACTGGCTTTTCTTTCTTCAGAATAGTTTTGCAGACAGCTGTTAGAATGAAGACAGCCCCTGTGGCCTGGTAACTTGACTCAGAGTAAGAGCCAGCATCAGGTAGAGCGCCCTCTTCCATGTGTTTCCTCCAGGGCTAGAGAGCGCTATCCAGGCATGATGCTAACGGAGCGGAGTACACACTACTCCAGGAATCTGAGGGTACAGTATTGAGCTGGAAGGGCAATCCAGAAGGGAGGTGTGCTGCCCAGGTCACACAGTCCTTCAGAATTTGAGTCTGAACTAGGTGTGGGTCTTCTGTCTGCTGCGTCTGGTTCGTCAGTGATCGCCCAAGGGATCTGAGAATTCCTGGCACACTTGTCTAGTTGATTTCTGAATGTTTTCTCTGGCTTATGTGATGAGTAGTCCCAGGGCCCTGCCTGGCGCACTGTGCTTTGCAGCACCGCCCTCAGCTCTGTGCCTGGACTCCTTTCCTGCAGGCAGAGTTGGTTTAGCCCCAGAGCAGGCCGTTGCTGCTGATGGGAGCAAGTGGCCCTGCCTAAGCCCAGCCTGAGCCTGGCCCGCCCTTTCGGGCCGCCTGCTGCTTTCTTTGCCCCACCCTGACCAAGGATTCTGCGGTTGAGATGGAAAAATCCACCTCTGAGAAGATAGCTTTCAACCTGTGTCAGGGAAAGAGTCGGTCCACATAACATGAGGGGGAAATTAAAACAAAGCAGGGCGTGGGTTCAAGCAGAATAGCACCCTTGGGCTTAAGAGTGACTTTGACCTCTTATTCCTCCTAGACTAGAATGATTATCCTGCTGCCAGAGAGTTTTTAGAGGAATTACTTTATTAAATGGTGTCACTGGCAAGGGGGTATTAACCCTAAGATCAGCTTTATCTGAACACTCTGAAAGCAAACTTGACTGTGCAGGCAGAGCCAGCCCACGTGGAAGCCAGAGCAGTGATCATGGGATCTTCCACTCTTTCTGTTTTCTTGTTCTTGCTACAACCTGTCATGAGACCAAGAAAACTTGTTTTGAAAATGCTTGACAGCCAAAACAACCTGTTCTCAGCCCTGGATAAGAGGGCTTGTCCTCCATGACCATTTATGTACTGTTAGATGTTTGACTAGCTGCTGACTGGAAAAAATGAATTTGCTGTTTTCTTCTCATATTGTTCACGGACAAGCGCCAGTGGCTTTCCAGCTCCCTTTTCCCTTTTTTCCAGCACTTCTCCAGAGACACTTTAAGATCATTCCTAAGTCTCCTTGATGAGTGAACGTTAGCAACACACCCTCAGGAGCTGTAACCGTGGTTCCATCTCTGCATCCTGAGTTTGTGATTAACTTTCCCATAGATTTTAGCCTATACAGAGATTTTTAACCTGTCGTTTTCCACTTACTTTTTCACCCTTTCTGGTGAAGCTAAATATCTTAGTCAGAATCTCCAGTTAGGGACAGGGGATATATAGCTCAGCAGCATGGCGCCTGCCTGGCAAGCACAAGGTCTTGAGTTCAATAGAGTTCAAAAATCCAGTTATCCAGATGGCCACTTTAGCCAGGCATAGTGGCACACTCCTGTAATCCCCTCACTCAGGAGGCTGAGGCAGGAGGATCATTGCAAGTTCGAGACCAGCCTAGGCTACATAAGTGAGCTCAAGGCCAACCTGAACTACATAGTGAGACCCTGTCTCAGAAAGACACACACACACACACAAAAAAAAAAAAAAAAAAAAAACCAGATGGTCATTTTAGTCTCTGTTTTGGTGGCTCTTAGACCGGCATGAGTGTCTCTGTTGCTCCCACCAAGCCTTACAAATCTGATCTTGGATGGATATCTAAATGGCTCTCTGACTGCAGGATTGATCACTTCACCTCTCCTCCTCTGCATGGAGAGGGGCTAGACTGAAAAAGAGATTCCTGTGTTTGTGAATAAAGTTATATTGGAACATCACCACACATACTCATTCACTTGACCGTGGCTGCTGCTGCCACAAGGCAGACTTGAATTGTTGCAATAGAGTATATGGCTTCCCGTGCTGAAAATAATCTATTTGTTATCTGGTCCTGTAAAGAAAATTTGCTGATCTCTGGGTTTCCAAATCCAATATTCTCCAGCCTTTGCACTTACCGTGGTTCTCTGACAGGAAGAACTCCCAAAATGGCTAATAAGGGACTAGTCAGAGAAAGGGTCTCTTTCTTTCTCCCCTGGAGTTCTTGGCAATACAGAGCATACTTTGACATTGTTGAGCTGTACAAAGGGTGGGAGCTTATTTTGCTGTGTTTTTACAGAGTTTACTTTGCTATGTGTCTATATTTGTTTACTGGTCTGGTGGCCTTGCCCATGGTGTGTACTGGTTTTGCAAAAAAGATTCTGCAGCTGTGTAGGTCTGACGGTCCTCAGTGGCATGGTTCAGGAGGGGGAAGGATAGCCATGTGTACCTATGTGGAAGGGAATGGGGAGTTGAATGCCAATTCATCAGCTTGGTAAACACGGCAAGAGAGGGAACCAAACACTGCCTTCAAGAACCGTGTGTCTGCCCAAACCTTACCCACCTCTGGTTGGTCTGGCTTTGCCTTAGTTTCCAAAACAAAGCAGTGGGGAAGGGGGAAGATAGTAAATATTGGTGGACAGTGGCAATGAAAACAAGAGTGGCCTCTGGAGATGCCTTTGCAATGCAGACAAGAAAGGAACTGTCTCTTACCTTCTTCCCTCAAAACCAATCCAAACGAGGTTCTAATATACATGATTTGCATCCCAGTGAAGTTTCCATGCGTGTTTGGCATCCAATACCTAATAGAGAAATCAAAAGCACATGACTGAATGATCCTGTTATCAGGACCACCATGGCCTATAAGAAACCTTTGTACAAACAAGAAGAAAGTGGCCTTTCTGAGTTGATTCTGGGTTTGACTCATGCCTCGGGGTAAAGCAAAAGCTATCCTTTTCTTTAGGTCTGTCTTCGGGTGAGCACACAACTTAGCAAGCCCAGCATAGGTGAGATTTCAGCCCCCACTTGCTCCCATGGCCTAGAAGCTGCACTCCCAAATGCAGCAGCCCCTCCTGATGCCCAGTATGTCAGAAACCCATGAGATCCTCTCACTGGACTCTTGCTGGCCAGCAGCAGGTTAACTCTTCATGGCATTGGCCTTGGAGACCATAGCTCACGGGGCTGGCTTCCAGCACCCCTTCACACCTGTCCCCTGCAGCAGGGCTACAGTGCCAGGGTGGCTTCAGGCTCAGAGCTGGGGGATGGGTGGCCTGGGGCTGAGCGCAGCAGAGATGTGGTCTTCTCGGTTAGGCACTGTAGGCCTGGATAGTTCAGGTGCTGATGCTGGAGAGCCCAAGCCCTGGTTCTTCCTTACCAACTTCTGACCTAAAACTGGCTCAACTTAAGCACATGATTTCCCACATAGTCTGTCTCGAAGACAGCACACTGCAGCACCAAGAAATGTGCTAGAGATCTGGACAGCTCCTGGTAGCGGGAACTGACCTCACCCCCAAAGCATTGGGTTACGCACTACCCAACATGTGCAGTGATGACATCCCACCAGGACAGCCTCTCCTGCAGGGTGTGTTGTCAGAGTGGTTTTGAGAAGGTTGTGGTGAACTCTGTGTGGGTGATACCGCATTGCGGTCAAGTCCAATTCCACTCCTCAGTTTGCGCTGGAAATCGTATTCAGGCCAGCCGTGTGGATGGTTTTTCTAAAGATTCCCGTCCTCCCCTTCTCATCCTGCATCTGTCCACAGTTCCCAATTCAGAGGCTGGAGAGGGGAGTGAGAAGAGAAGCTGGGAGTCCACTGTAGCCAAGGACTTGATGTCTGCTTCCTGCCCCCTTTCTCAGTTCTAAGAAAATGAGAAGAGAGAATGCAGTTCATCACTGTCCTGAGCCCCCAAAATGTACAGAGCTCCATGGTAAGGAATAGATGCATCCTGTGGACACAGCACTTCCCTCTCTGTGGCCTCAAAACATGGGGTTGGGAAGATGAAAAATCCATGCACAATCAGCGCTGTCTCACGCCATGGGAAAAGGGAAGGTGAGCCAAGGAGGTCCACCCACATTGGCCATGAATAGTAGCATGGTACCATAGCCCAGGGCCTGAGAGAAGGACACCTGCATGTTGACATATGTTCCTGTTTTTGAGAACATACTGCTCCAGACCACCAAGCTCCTCATGTTGCCCCTTTGCAACACATGGGCTCAGAGCAGCACTCAGCAGGATCTATCTCAGAGATGTGGGTGTGTCTTGGTTACTTTTCTCTCGTTGCTGGGACAAAATACCTGACACCCAAAATTAGGGAAGGAAAGGTTTATTTCGCTTACACTTCATGGAGTTTTCAGTCCATACTTGGCAGGTTACAAGGCACAGTGGCATATGGCAGAGGGCTACAGCTCATGGCAGTAGAACACAGCAAAGCAACAAGCACAAAAAGAAGGAATGGCCTCAAGCCGCCTCTTGCTCTCTCTTACATATGCAAACTATCCACCCCAGGGTGGGTGTAGCTCTCACACCCATAATCAATCAAACTCTAAAAGCCTGCCCCATGATCACATGAGGCTTTGGGGGGACACCCAAACACGAACCATAATAGGGTGCCTCCAAAGACACGTTCTTTCTGCCCAGAAGACCCTCCCGGCCTGGCAGTGTGCTTTGGCAGGACTGTGATTCATGTCCAACCCCAAGCCTGACTTTGGGCAAGTTCCTTCCCCTGCGCAAGCTTGTGTCTCCATGGGTGCCATGGTTGTAGAGTAACAGGACCTATTCCATACCTGTGATTGGTGGTTGTAAAGGTTAAAATGAGGTTATTATAAAATTCTTTCAGTAATGACTGTTGAGTTTAAGTGAAGCAAGAGTCCCTCGGGATGTCCTTAGGTAGCTGTCTGCATGGCAGTGGAGTGGGAAGAAAAGAAAGCTAGCATGTGTTGAGTTCTTAGCATGTACCTGGCATTGTCAGCTTACAGTAGCCCAACAGAGAAATAAATGGAAACCCAAGGGTTCCCCCACACATACAAGAAGTAAGGGATAGCTCCATATTTGAATTCAGTTCTCCTTGGCATCAAAACCCATGTTCTGGCCTTGAAAGCAGGTGAGGAATGGTTACAGGGTACCCTCATCCCAGACTGGCACCAGGAGGTTCCATCGACAGTGCCTTTGTCTTCTCCCAGTCATCTCCCACATCACTGATCCTTCCCAAATCCAAGCCAGGGACCATCACTTGATTCTAGACCAGAAAGTAGGAATCACGTGAAGTCAAAGCAGAGTGGGGCTGTATCACCATAAGCCAAACCTCACGCTCATACTCGTGAAGGTTTTAGGAAAACAACAGCCTTCAGTGCATGCTCGAAATTCCTTCCATGGTAAGCCACTGTGAGAAAAATATCACCCAAACAATGTGCTTTTGGCAGAGGGAGGGTGGTGTCTTTTCAGGCATAAAGCAAACCAGCAAGGACCCAGAAATCACTCTAGGGAGTTGTTCTCGCCAGAGGATTTAGCTTTTTAAAAATAAATTTAGCTTAGGATTCCATTTGCCTCTCTGTGTCCCGCCCGTCTTGATTCCTCCTTTGTCTCCCCTGGGGGAGGAGGAAGGTCATGGAGTTCCTTGTTCTTCTATTGGTTGTCAGCCCAATATCACTTTTCTCAAGTTTAACACGAAGTATTTATTCAGATAAAGGGGAGAAGGAAGGAGAGAAAGAGAGACAGGGAAAGAGAAAGGGAAAAAAACCCAAAACTCCCAGCACTCTGGGAGGCCAAGACAGGAGGATTGCAAGTCCAAGCCCAGCCTGAATAACTTAGCAATTTATTACGACCTTCTCTCAAATAAAAAATTTAAAAAGGCCTGGGGATGTAGCTCAGTGTGAAAGCCCTGAGTTCAGTCTCCAGTGCCACAAAGCAAACAAACAGAAAACAACTAAACAGATTATTATCTGGCTCAATCTCCAAAGCCAAGTCCCTGGAGTTAGCACTGTTGCATGAACTAAAGAAGAGCTCATTCGTGGGCCGGAGCATAGCTCAGTTCTCCTTGCCTAGCATGGTTTAGGCCCTGAGTTTGATTCCCTGCCCTGGAAAAAGAAAGGAGTGGGTGGGGAGGGCGAGGAGCATTTAAACCTGAACAGACCTGGGGCCTCAGCACTAGCAATACCCAGGGCACTCCTCCCGCAGTGCTCAGGAGACAGCCTAGCCTGAGCACCCAGGGGATGAGGTGGCGCCCCCGGCTACCCCACCACTCCCTCACCAGGCCTCACCAGATCTTGGAGGGGTCTGAGCCACCATATTGTGTCCAAGGCTGAGAAGAAGTTCTCTACTTCTGTGGAAGTAGAGAAGAAGTAGAGAAGTAGAGAACTTCCTACCAGAGATACTAGCACCCCTGGCCCAGGCAGTTTGTGACAGATGGTTTTGTTTCAGGGAGTAGAAGCCGGATGTGGGGTGAGAGTTTGAGGGCCAGACTTCCATCCCAGAGAAGGAAAGGTGTTCTTAGCTCTCCTGCAGGCCCGGGCTCTCAGTGCTGCAAGGCGCTCCTGCCAGGTGTTTCTCTGATGAGTACCAAGTGAGTCGCTCAAGGGCGCGCCACTGACGGGGTTGGGTTATGGCTGGGTTGGCAGCTTCGGCCTCTGTGGAGCTCTTGATGCTTGGCCAGGCCTTGAGAGGAGTTGGGTTTTGAGTAGGTGGAAAGGCCCCCAACGTGTCTAATGATCCAGAAAGTATCCTTTATCTGCACAGTAAAGGGGCTCCTACTTAGCTAGCTCCCAGGCTTGCAAAGGAAAATTAATTATTGTTTGTGATATGCTTTAAGACCTTATATAAATGCAAATTATTATTATTGTCATTAAACTTGCTAGACGTCTGGCCTACTGCATAATGCCCTGGCATAGCTCTAAGCAGAAAAGAAAGCAAACTCATTAGGCTGAAAGTTTGCTCAACAGCAGTAATGAGTGGGCCAAGAGGGGCTTGGCCATGACTGAAAGCAAAGCTCCTGGCTCCCTTCCAGGGTTAGCACACAGCGCTGTGTCCTGGAAGTCAAGTGTCTGTGTGTCCCCTGAGGACCAGGGCCTACTCACATGCATTCCTTTATCCCTGCAGGGACTAGCCCGTTACCAGGGCAGGCGCAGTCTGTGAGTGTGGGAATGTTTGGTTGTCTGTGGGCCTAAAGGATGGAAGAAAGATGGCCATCATTCCTGGAATCCTCAGTCAGATCTGGAGGCAAAGGAGAAATACATAGCAGCTTCAGACTTGTGTGGTGCCTGTGACGATACTTATTAAGGCTCTTGAGGGAACCCCTCTAGCAAAGCACAGAGAATCATTTATTAAATTACTACTTTCACTTGAGAAACTGTCCCTAACTAGGGAGGATGGATTGGTACCAAAGTAACAATAATAATAAATAATAGTAATAACAATAACGGATAATGGTATACTAGTCCTAGCAATGGCCAAGAAACCATCCCTTCACTTTACAGATGCAGCATCTGGGGCACAGACAGGTGACATGGCTCACCTGCCCAAGGTCATGTAGCAAGTGAGAAGCAGAAGAAGTCACTCAAGCAGTCCCCGTCCCAGTCCACAAGCCGAGCACGTTGGGGTAATGATACATCCCATTTTATAGCCCTTTGCAGAGGTTGTACTTCCCAACCACCCTAGAGGAGTTTTAAGATGCCAGATGACATCTATGTAAAGGAACCTTCTGGGTACCCACTGCTCTTCTGGGACTGAACTCATTATTTAGAGTACATTTGTGATACTTCCCATGCCACCTCATCCCTCCTGGCCCCCTGTTTTCTTCCTCCCCAAAACTCTGAGTAGTCTCGGTCTCACAGGGGCACATTAGTACCTACACAGGAGCAAGGAGAGGGAGGTCAGATTCATACCCCCTTGTTATCACTCATAATTCCAAGAAGCAGCCAGTCAGTGCAGATCACTGGGTGAGGGATAAAGGGACCAGTCAACACCTAGACACACAAGAGAGAGCGAGCCCGTAGAGGGTTTTTCAGGTGTCACAGGAGCTGGCAGTAGGTTGCTCTTGAAATTTATTACTAGCCTATTGGCAATTCTAGTGAAAATTTTGATGGAGGAGACTAAATTCATCCAAAATGATGTGTGGGAGAGAGAAGACTATCCAATCAGAATACTTTGGAAATCATCTCTTTTGGTTTCATAGATAAGAAATTGGAGGGCTGATTCATACAGTGGAGCCAAGGATGAAGCACTCTTTCCATGGGAAATCATGACAGGATAGAGAGAATGTGTTCTTTCTAATCAAGCAGCTCTGTGTTCATAAATAGCATGGCCCCTTTGTGATATTAGAAAAGTCACTTGACATCTCTGAACCATAAATTTCTCATTGGCAAAAAGAGAGACACTGACCTGTTAGGAGGCATAAATGTAAAGTAATACAGATGGAAACAAATAGCATAATGTCTGACATGCAGTTGGCATCTCCCTTCCCTTAGACTTATGGCCTCCAGGCTTATTTTTTCTTTACCACAATCCACAGCAAGATATTTATTTTACATCCTAATTCAGTATACATAACTCAAACAATAGCTTCACAAAACAATACTTCCCCTTGCCACATGTGATGCACTCTGATTTTATTTCACTTTATTTTGATGCTGGTCAGGACCCACTAAATGGATTTCACAACCCACTAATGGGTTGCAGCCCACCGTTTGAATGAGCCTGCTTTATACCATGTGTGGATATCATTTTCCCACATTGTATGTCTGTCCTTCTTTTCCTTTGCCCCCTCCCTCTTTCTAACTGACACCCATGCCCAAAAAGCTGCCTGTACACATGTGCGGGGATAGCGCGTGCATGGCCCGAGGCTGGTGCAGAGCAGGGGGGACTCCACCTGCGAAAAGCCTTGCCCTGGCCATCTTGTGAGGAACCTCCTACCCACACTCCAGCAGGGCCCACCTCCGGTTCCCATTGTGTCAGTTACCTTTTCTACTCCAGACCACTGTCTCTGGAAGGCCATTGCTCTCCACTAGGGAAGAGAGACTGTGGGTATCCTCTTACTGAGTAGTGTCTTCCTTTGGAATTGCTGCTTTTCTGTCTAAGGCCCAAAGAGCTAGGCAGCTGGAAATAGTGTTTCAGCAATGGGGCAAGAAGACAAGGGGCCCTGGCCACTTCCTTGCTCCTCCCCAGATCTCTAAGGGTCATCTGAGAACACCTAGCCAAGAGAAAAGGGTAAGACCCCGAGTGCTCTGGTGACCAAAAGCTGTGTGGAAAGCCAACAAGCAAGGCCTTACACAGCGGGAAAAGACATGAGCTGTGGCCCCCTGCATGCTGAGGTTGAATAAGAGAAGCCAGATTTTCCACCAGGTAAATAACACATCAGAGCTCCTGAGAGACTAGAGAGGCGATTATTTTGTGCCACAAAGAGTAGATGTACTAAGTGTCCTCTTGGGGCTTTGGGGCCAGGACTAGACCATGGGCCTAGACTGGTTCCTAGCAATGCTGAGCAGAAGCCTCAAGGCACAGTCCCATCTGGGGTGTGACTTAGAGCCTGGACCCCATACTCCACATGGCCAGCCTGCCACATACCCTGAGCACTTCCTCTCTGAGGGCTATCTTTTGGTTTTTCCCTTTTGCTGACTAAGAAGTGGAGAGTGTTCTGTGACCTTGGTCGTGACTCACTGCCATAAGACTGCTTCCCCCCAGCAGGTGAGCTGATGAGTAGCCCTCCTAGTAGCCATGTTGTGGTAAGATCCCTGTACCTCCATGGGCATCCATATGGCCATCATCACATCCTGGCCTCTGCTGAGCTCCTGCTCTTATAACCCTGGCAGAATAAGCAGATAACCTGCTGTCTGGCACACCAGGCAGGTGCATTTGGGGAGAGCAGACAAGCACAGGGCTGGGCTCTGCTGTAGGTTCTTAGGCCTCAGGCAGCTCCCCATCCCTTGACCCTGCACACCTACTCCCAGACTGTAATTCTATCCTGGCCAGGTGCACCATGTCAGCCCCACTGAGCCTCCCATCAAGCAGCTTCTGATGGAAGGAGTGGTAGCCTATGAGGAAGGAGACAGGAGGACTGGCTCACGCTCTGCATACTGGTGCTAGGACTGTAGAGATATCCCTGGGGCCTCTGATTGACATTCACTTGCTGGGAGCACTAAGGACACTGATGATGAACCAGCCCCAAATTCAGTCTATGAGGAGCTTAGAGTGGGCCTAGACTGATGTATAATTATTATGTGCCATATTAGAGGGGGCCATGGCAACTTTTATAGCAGCCCTTGCTTTTCCCTTCCTTATAATGATTGACTGTAAGAGCTTGGAGATTTCCTTATTAAAAAATTCTGTCGTTCTGCAGTACATCTTCAAATAAGCTGATTATTTACATTTGTTTGAGAAATCTGTATGGAGCACTGTGTTAGGCTCTGTGATGGTTAATCTTGACCATCAGCTTGATTGGCTTGAGAGAGCCTAAGAGATTAGTAAAGTACACTTCTGGGTGTGTTTGTGTGGGTGGTGGGGGCCTGACCTTGAGTACCACCCTCAGGGATGGCGAACCTATGGCAGGTGTACCACAGGGGGCTGTTTGTACCATTGAAAGCTCTACAAGGTTCATCCTCACTAGTATATGTGGTCTTTGGCCCTTTCCTCTCTGGCTCCTCCTGCTCTCTGCTTTCCTCCATCATGCCCTTCCTTCCACCATGATGTCTCTGCCCTGGAGCTAGCTGACCATGACCAAAACTTCTGAAATCACGATCTAAAATAAACCTTTCCTCCTTTAAGTTGTATATCTTGGGTACTTTGTCCCAGCAACAGAAAGCTGACCAGTAGAGGCACTATGCTTGAAGCTAGGGCTACAGAGATGGATACATCTGACCTGTGGTCTTGCTCTAGGTGGCTTATAGTCAGGTGAGGGAGGAGGGTTGGTTTATGGAAGATGTGCACGCACAGAGACAGAAGTGCAGAGAATGAAGCCAGCTCTGTGACCCAAGAGACTCAGGGCCCATAGCAATGCCCTCTCCCGCCTATTGTGTAGCCCTGGCCCTATGCTCTTCTCCTTCTCCCCATACCTTGCACTAGGAGATGTGAGGGCAGAGGTACATGCAGGCCCTGGGAGCAAGTCCTGGCCCCATGTTGCAAAAGCTGACTGCAGGCTACACTAGCCCCAAAGAACAGGCTGAGCTCCAGGGGCGCATCAGCGAACTTCAAGAGGGAACAACTGAGTAGTTCTGATCACTTTAGTATACCCCATGATTTGGCAGGCACCAAATTTCATCCCAATACAGCCTCAGCCTTCTCGCAGAGGAGGAGGCAAGTTGGATAAGGCACAGTCTAGACACAAATCTAAACACCACAAACCCTGGCAGACCATGGCTGAGCGAGGGGTGATTGCCCTGTGTGCCTTAGAATCTCCTGGAAGGGAGACTGAGTCAGCGGAGGGAAGGGCCTCTACCTAAATCTGGGAGCATGTGATTAATTTATGTTCTTAGCATAACTTCAAGCCTTTGCATCTCAAGCATGTTATTTCCTCCTCTGACAAGCATGGACCCCTGAAAACAAACAGGCTGCTCAAGGCTTGGTACTGTCAGCAAGGCTGTGCCCGTGAACTGTCACAACTGCTTGTTAGTTCCTAAAGCCCACGCCAGAGAACCACACTGCCATCAACCAGGGAACAACATGAGACAAGCTCGCCTCTCGCCTCTCAGAGCACCCTGTGAGTGGCTGTCACATGGGCCTGTGGATGGGCTGGGGGTGGGTAGCATTGAGACAGAACCAGGTCTCTTTGTAGAGAGCCTATTGTAAGGATGGCCCTTTGACATGAGGCGAGGACCCTGAGTGAGTCAGTATTTACAGTGGCGGTTCAGGACAAAGAGGACAAGGCACAACCACGAGGCCTGATTAGCGGGACTTGTCTGACACTATTTACAGGGCTGCTTTGATTTCCAGACCTCAGTTGGTTTTCATATGACTGATTAAAAACATGTGCCAGTTGAAATCACAGCTGCAGAATAAAACTGGTAAAACCAGTGAGACGTAGACGTTTGAAACTTGCCTCTATTTGCAAAAATGACCTCTGACTTGGTTTATATGTACTTGATTTCCTGACAGTGAGGGTCATGTCCCTGAACCACTTCTCCCACCCTACCACCACATTGGCCTGGCTTTAGCAGACACCATATGTCTCATCTTCCAGCTGCCCAAAGAAAAGCATCTTTGAATTCCAGAACTCAAGTCCTGTTTTGGAGGAAACCAGTTGTTTAGGCTTTTGCAAAATAAAAAGATCTGTCAGAGAAGCAGGCCAACTAACGATGGCCTTGTCTTCAGCAGCCAGAACCATGTGACTCCTAAACACCCCTCTAATCCACAGCTGTGACCTCCTCCCTGACCAAGCCCTTAACCAAAACCACACTCAAGGAGCCTGCCAGGCAGGTGTGGGCAGGAGACAAGCAAGGGCCTGGCTGCAGAGTTCACCCTTAGTGGCCACCAGTACATCAGAAACAGCTCAGGACTGAACTTTAAAAGATGTCTAATGCCCTAAAAGCTTTGTCCAAGTGTCTCACAATGAAAGTGGCTGTCTCTGTAGTCCGTTGCCAGCTTGATCTGATAGGTGGAAAGGGGATGACTGAGGCAAAGCCCCAGGATCCCTCTCTACACAAGGCTTCCCTCTTCTGCAGTCACACACGCTCACAGCTGTTTCTGCAGACTCTGAGCCCCGCCCCTTAGGCCCAGCTTGGTCCCCATGGTAACATTTGGCATCCATTGCTCATCTCTTATGCCAGGTAGCATACTAAGTACTTAATTGGACCATCTCATTAAATCCTTACAAGAACGCTTTAAGATGGACAGAGTTATCCCCACTTTACAGATGAAGAAACTGAAGTGCAAGTCACCTACCCAAGGGATCCAGCCAGCTAGGCAGGTGAATTGCCAGGCATGGGTCTCAGGTCTGGCTGGCCCCAGAGCCTGCTCTACATTACCTGCCCTGCACATCCTGCAACCTTGGAGACTGTCAGGCTCAGCTCTCAGCCCAGAGAGATTAATCCTGGGCCCAAGGCCTAGAAAAGTAGAGCTGCTAAGCACTGCAGCTCACCTTCCTGTGCCCCATGTGTGAGTGGAAGCCTGAATGCCTCTTCTCCTCCGTATCCAGCCAGAACTGACCTAGTCACAGCCTGGGGTCCATTCTCTACATTTCAGTCTCCGAAATGAGGCTCTTGAGTCAAACTGGGTTGTGATTTTCTGAAACCCTAAGCAAAGGGGTTGAGATCAGTGATGAGGGTCAGAACCTTATTTTGTCCTAAGGCCTACTGAGCTCTAATTTGGTCTAAAAATAGACTCCTGTCCAATGTGAGACCCATGAGGACCCTGGCTGACTCCAGACCCCTCTCATCAGAGGCCCCCATGGCTAATTAATGAGGAGGTAGAGAGCCCCCCCAACACACACACACCACAGTTTACACTCCAAAAGCTTTGCCTTTGGGTCACAGATTTTTTTTAAAGATGACAAATAACTTGTGCCATTAGCAAGCTATACTCTGGGCAGCTCTCCATTTTCTCTGATAAAAATTGAAATAAATGAAAACAGTGCTTTAAAAACATCTATAAATGGGTGGGAGCCAGTTGTCATTTTCCCTCTCCCCTCCTCCCCTCCCTCTGCCGACTTAATGAGGATCCAAGTTGAGAAGCGCTTGCTGCACGCAGCTGGTAGCATCATGCCTTTAAATAGCCTTCGCCACGCTTCCCCTCAGTGGCACGCAGTTGCTCTGGCAGGGAAAGCCCAAGACGCACAGGAAACTTGAGAACTTTCTGAAAAGGAAAGCTCTTGCCTTTCAAGCAGACTCCCTCTTGTCAAGACCTTTTTGTGTGAGGAGCTTGCGGTGCAGCCCCTTCCCCCAGAACTTTCCAAGGAAAAGAGGGCCCATGAGACTCTGGGCCAGGGGGTGCTGGAGAGCTTCCCTTGGCTGATGGCTGCCCAGCTCGGGCCAAGGCCCAAGGCCAGTCACTGCGGCCAGCACTCCCGTGCAGATGAGCTGCAGCCTCTCGCCTGTGGCTTTCTCCTGTACCTCGGCCAGGATCCCCGTCCCTTGAAGCAGCCAAGCAAAGGGCTGAGAGGCTGGCAGCGGCCTGCCCAACTCTGACCCTCTAAGAAGGGCCCCGAGGCTCTCCCCCGTGGCACGTCCAGACCCCTGGGGAGAACAGTGAGCATGTAAAGAATGAATGGCCATCTTGTCTGGGCTGCAGCTGAGAGCTGCTGCACATTGTCCCACACCAGCATCATATCAGGGTGGCCTTAGGACCCTCTGCTTCCCCCAGGAACAAAGCCCAGGGCTTCTTGTTCCCCCAGCATCACTGTAGGTCTGGGGCTCCTTCTGCCACGTCACAGTCCCTCTTTGTGCGTTAAGGATGATTGTGGCCTGGTGTACTTGTGGCAAGGGCTCTGCGGACCTAAGTGTCACAGAAAGTGATACCTTGGCCAACTCAGCTGCAGTGATCAGGAGTGGATGGCAGAGATGCTTAATCCATCTTCCTCACTAGTTGTTGGCTTGGACTAAAGTTTGAGAAAGGACTAAAGTTTTCTTCATCAGTATGTGGACATGACAGTTGTTACTTTCTGGGGCTGCACCATCCCTGCCTTCTGCAACAGCTGGTAATAGACATGCTCTCACTGCTTCTCACAAACCCGAGGCTTCACAAGCTGCGTCAGTACATGCTGAACCAGGTGGAAGTCGCGCTGAGGAGAATGCACCCCTCCTTTCCAGGGCAGGGCTGTGTGGCCTGGCAGGGAGGACACTGCACATGGGACCAGAGCCCTGGAAGAAGCAGGAGAGAGCCTCCAGGTGGCCAGGGAACATCCGGGGAGCAAGGCATCTGGCCTGAAGCCCAGAGGTGGGGAATGGCGCACTGAGGAAGCATAAGTGGCTGTGAAGAGGGGAGCTGGGGGATGTGGATACAGAGCCGTGTCCTGGCCCGTGGGCGGCTGAGGAAGTCTATGATCTCCCCAGTGCATGTGGTGTGTTCAGTGGGGAGGGGTCCTACATTCGTTAAAAAGGATCTTCTGTTTCGTAGTTCTTCAGAGGGGTATGTGCCCTCAAAAATCATCGTGGAAACAAAGGATAACTAGGGTTTTTTAATGAGTAGGAGCCAGGTCAGGAGTTTGGGAGCCCTGATGTCGTGGTTGGGTGGCAACAGAGACCATCCTCCGAGGGAATCCATCTAGGTGCAACCGACAGGTGGGCCTCGTGCACAGGGGAGGCACCTTTCTGCTGCAGCTGTGTTGCACACTAACAAGACCAGAGCGGGGCCACTACCAAGGATGGAGGGCCCTGCGGGCGAGGGAGTCTTGAATGAAGTACCGCAGGGGTTTAGGAGCCATGGAAACTGGTTGAGAAGGAAGCTGAGGGCTGTAAGAAGCACAAAGTGGCCAGATCACTTTCAGATCCCCGACTGTGATGAAAACGTCATGTGGAACGTGCTGGTTCGAATTACAGAGCAACTTCCAGGTCAGCATGTCCTGCAGGTGGTTAGGAATGTGGGACTGGGCGTTTGGGAGAGGAGAGGAGAGGAGAGGACTGGAGACTGGACTAAGGAGTATTTTGCTAAGCGTGATGCAAGCCTTTGAATAACCCAGTAACTGTGACCTTGACCCCTATCTGCATGAGGGAAGTGGAGAGCAGGGAGGGACAAGCGCAAGGAAAGATTCATCTCGGGAGAGCAGGGGCGAGGGAAGCGGAGATCGATGATGTTTAATGTCAAGGAAGTTACAAGGCAAGAGAGCTTCCAGAGAGGAGCTGACGGTGAGACATTGCAGAGGCTGTGTGGAAACTAGAGCGGAGGAAGAGCCGGAGCATTCAGAGTGGCCCGGCCGGCCGGGAAGAGTCCGGCTGGCTGGCCGGGGGAGGAGGGCACCCCGCAGAGACGCACTGGCCACCTGACATGGTGTTACAGGATTTCTGGGCCTGCTGCCTCCTCTGAGCCCCCACGCGGCAGGAACACCTGGATTATCCCACAGCCTCAGGCAGCCTGACCAGGCAGGGGGGCTCAGCACGTGCATGTCTCCTGATGGGAACGTGGCCTTGCTTCTCTAGATGGAAACTAGGGGAAGATTCTCTGAATACCCAGCCGGGCTTTCTTTCCACTTGACCAGACCGCATGTGTGTTTGGAAACAGTTGCAGATCATTTGGGAATATCCTCATTAGGCCCTTTTTGTGCATATGAAGTCAAAGGTCCAGTTGAGAGGAAAATGCAGTGTTCTGATACTGCAGATCGCTGAAATGATGCATCAGTCAACGCGGTCACTCTGTCTTACACTCTCCCAGGAGAAGGCGGCCATTTATACTGTTGTCTGAAGGAGTAGGCGGCCAGGCAGGTCTGTGTGCAGGCCTGGGAGAGAGAGCACCATGGTGAACTAAATGTACCTCCCTTGGAAAAATCCAGAGGGCTTTGCATCAGCAGAGAAAAAATCCAACCCAAGATGCATGACAGTAAATAACAACTGTTCTGAGTTAGGTCGAAAGCTCTGAGTTGCACTTTTTCCTAAGTTGTTTGCTAACCACAATTTTTTTCTCCCCTCTTTCCCACCAGGGCTTATTTCAAAACCTTTGTCCCTCAGTTCCAGGAGGCTGCATTTGCCAATGGAAAGCTCTAGGAAACACCAGTGTTGAGAGGTGGCCAGCCAGACTGCGTGGTCCACATGCGTGCCGGCGCACAGGGCTGCTTCCTGGAAGCCGCCTGGAGCGTCTTCACTGCAGCATTCCGCTCACACAGCAAGTCTGCTTGCCCCAGGCAGCCCCGCTCTGCTGGAACCCAAACTCGAGCTGCCTGGCGGTACCCTGGATCCTAGCGCCCTTCGCTGTTGTTGTTCCCTCTTCCTTCATTATATTTCTTAGCTGGAAGAAATAAACTCACAAGTCATGATGCAGTAATTTTCCAGGGAAAGTAAAATGTCATAAATACACACATCTTTCTTCCAAAGCCTTTGTCTGTGAGACTTCTGTTAAGTTTCAAGGTTGAACACCCCTTGGCTTTTCCCCCCTGAAATTAGTGTTGTGGAGGGTGTGTGTGTGTGTGTGTGTGTGTGTGTGTGTGTGTGTGTGTGCATTCCCACCCAACATTTCCATTGGACAATCCTCCAGTGGAAAAAGGAAGCACCTAAAGGATCTGACAAACCTGCAGGATCAAGACACCCACCCAGCGGGGCTCAAGGCTGGCACTCAGGAACCAATAGGCTCCAGCATCCTCCCTGCCCCTTCCCCGTGCCTCCCCCGCTCCTGTGTAGTCTGTGTGCACAGCCCGTCCCAAAACTAGGGGACACGGGTCATTAGGGCTTGCTGCGTGCACCCAATGGGGTTGCTGATGGAGCGTCTCAGGCTTACAGAGCACTGTGTGAATCCACCTGAAAGACAAAGGCTGGGGTCATAGGTTATCACTGGTGTGTGTCTGGTATCTGAATCGGGCCTGGCTGCTGAGCAAGGTACTGGAGCAAGCTCCTAGGTGTATAGACTATCAGAACTGGAAGGGATGTCAGAAGCCAGCTTGTTTCAGTCAGTGTGCAGAAGGGAAAATGGAGGCCCAAATGCTCAAGAAACTCACAGCAGATCAGGAGCAGCTTCCTGTCGGCAGCCAGCTGGGCAGGGTCAGAAGACACTCCCTTGTTGCCAGCTGGCTCCAAGGGTTACAGCCGCTTCCCAACAGAGCCATCCGGGGACTTCTGCCAACATCCAGGTGTGTGCGTCCCAGTCCATGGGGGTCTGGTTTCATAGGTGAGGACCGGGGCAGGACTTCCTTGGAAGCTCCCTAGGGGATTCTGAGGAGCAGAGGCCACGATCTGGTCCAGTTTGCCCCTTGTACTGGGGAGAGGAAGGACTGGCTTAAGGTTATGCGGCTGGTCCATGGCAGGGCAGGGTGTGGACACATGAAACTGGGCTATCTGTGCTTGCTCAGGGTAGCTGTGTGCCAATTCCAGTCCTCCTCCTAAGACCCCGTGGCATGATCCCTTAGGGTTGCTCTGCCACCCGCCACCTGTGCAGGTTGGGCTCTCCAAGAGCTTGCTTCAGGTCTGCTAGGCATCCCGGTGATGTTCTAGCAGAGTGGCTGGCAGCACAGAGTGGGTAAAGTCACATTTCCAGTGGCCATTCAGCAGTGACAGCAGCCATATAGGTAGTATGGTCCACCACTGTCACCCTTCTGTGCCTGCAAGCATCTAGGGGTCCACACACGCTCAGGCTAACCAGCTAATTAGTGACAACCTGAAGCATCAGTGCAGCAAGCACAGCTAACTCAGAGGAGCTGGCACAAGCTGGTTGTGATGACACACACCTGTAACCCAGGCACTCTGGGAGGCTGAAGCAGGAGGATCAAAGTTAGCCCAGCCTGGGCAACTCAACAACTTACAAGACCTCCTTGTCTCAAAATAAAAATGAAGAGAGGGCTTGGGATGTAGTTCAGTGGTAAGGCCCTGGATTCAGTCATCTGTGTGTGTGTGTGTGTGTGTGTGTGTGTGTGTTGGGGGTGGTCAGTGAGTGTTGTTTACAGCGGACTTGTGATGTAAATGAGTGAGTGAGAGCCATCTTGTCCCACAGATAAAGAAAGCAGGTCAGAGAGGTTAAACCATCCATTCACCAGCTAGGCAGTGCCGGTGTCAGGGCTGACCCAGGCTCCTGGCTCCCAGTCCAGAGCCACTCTTAACGCACATCCTTGATTCTTCCGAGCGCTCTAAGGATATATTCTCCTTTGCCCATGAAGGCTGATGTACTTTGTGGGGGCAGAGGTTACATGACTGTTTTAAGATGTTCCGCTCCCTTACCCAAGTGAGTTGGGCTGATTCTCTTCGGGGAACCTAAACAACAGTGGTAATAACTGCTTTATATTTCAGATGCCAGGGATTCAAACACCAGAGTGTGAGATTTTATCTCAGCCACAGAAGCAAGTAGCACTTGGGAAATGGGCAAGGGTCCCTGGCACGTATGTACACTTCTCGCTGGTTTCTCCTGTCATCAGGCATTGTACCTGCACACAGAGCGCGGCCCGGACTAATTAGTAAATGGCTATAAAATGCTTTGGAGATGAGACATCCCATCGAGGAGTGCGCATTATTATTACCTCGTAAAATCCCGTCTCCAGCTTACTCAGCCCTTGTGATGGGAGCTTTAGCCCAGCACAGACGAGGGGAGGACTCAGATATGTTTACTAATAATGGTTGGATCCAATGGAGCAACCCCTATGTGGCCCAGGAGGAGGGACAGGAGAGCACGTCTTCCGGCTACAGACCAAGCCCATTTTCTAGGACATGAACTGGAAAGAAAACGAGCTCTAGGATGAGAGAGACTTAGGTGTGAGTCCTGGCTCTGCCCGCTTAGTAGCTGGTAAATATTTAACAACCAGATACCATGTAGTGCTGATGATGATGATGGAGAGGAAGAAGAAATGACAGGAGGGCCCCAATTTGTACTGCTGGCTGATTTCCTAGTATGAACCAGTGACCAATTTTTAGCCACCCATATAAAGTCACTGAATGCAGAGCTGGGAAGGGCAGGAAGGGTCAAGGTGGTGGGAGCTCAGCTGGGGTGAGCCGGCTCCAGGGTGTCTGTCTAGTCCGAGTCTTGTTCTCCTCATCTCTAACCTGGGAATGAATACCTGCCTCCCAGGTCAGTGAGAATCAAGTAAGAAAAGGGCAGAAAACACCACGAACAGTGCTGGGCACCAAGTAATGGCTGATAAACAGCTGCTATTATTGCAGACCAGAAGAAGGATTTTCTGATGTTGACTTTGGCCTTTCTCTAAAAAGTCAGAATGCCCCTGTCAGAGAGTCCTGCCAGTGAATGTGGCCTTTGGGAGCGCGGCCCTGTCTGGATTGCCCGGAAGACGAAACATGAGTCATCTTGAGTTTTGCCGAATGAGAGATGAGCTGCATTTGTGGGAGCTCCCCGCCGCACCCCACCCCTTTCCTCCCCGCTGGAACTCAGCAGGACTTGGGGCCTGGCTGCACAACTGTGGCCCAGTGACCTGTTTCTCCTCCCTGGCCTCTGCTTTCCCACAGCAAGGAAATCAGAGCAGCACAGTTCACTTTTGCCTCTGACTTAGTTTCGGTTTCTGATGGCTGTAAACACTTACTTGGGAGGCTGAGCCATGCCAGAGCAGTGACCACACTGGCTTTGCTTAGTGCTTGATCTATCAATAATAGCACGAGCCCCAGAATCTGCCCCAGTTCCCCGGCCCAGGCCGTGCCACGGTTCTTAATGTGCAGGTTAGAAACACCATTCATGGGAAAATGATGTCTAATTCTGTGAGTAGCACAATTCATTTATTAATGCTTTTAAAACCGAAAACAAGGCCCATCACCTTTTGTTTATGCCTCTGTAGCACGCATTGCGCAGTGCACAGTTAGGTAGCAACTAGAGGGAGGGGCTGGTGGATACACTGTCTTTGTTTTCTTTTTTTACTGAGCTACATTCCTGGCTCTTTTATATTTCCGTTTTGACACAGGATCTTGCTAAGTCAGTAAGTTGACCAGACTGGGCTCTAACTTTCCATCCTCCTGCCTCAGCTTCTCAGAGAGCTGAGATTACAGGCAAGCGCCGCCACACTCAGCAAAATATTGTCTTTTTAAATCCTTGCCACTAAATGAGGTTGGTGTTATTAGCTTTGTTTTCCAGGTCAAAACGTGGAGCCTCAGAAAGGTTAAATACCTGAGCCAAGGACCTGAGGCCAGTGTATACACCTACTCACTTACCCGTTCTACTTCCCCCTACTCTTCTCCTTTCCCCTTCCCTTCTATCTCCTCTCCCTCCTCTGTTCCTCACAGCACAAGAAACTAGTCCAGGCTTCTGTTTCATTGTTTCCACTATCCAGCTTCCCCTAATGCAGGGAATTTATTGAGCATCTACTGTGCACAAAGCCCTGTATGGGACATTCATACCCGGTCATGAGCTACATAGCAGTATTATATGCCTAGTGATATTGTAGCCACCTTAGTTTGTGTGATCACATGCTTTGATGTTCACTCAGCTGCAAAGTCACCTAACAATACCCTCTCAGAACAGGGGCCCATCGTTAAGCGACTCTACTTGTTTTTGCCATTTCCTAAATGAGGAGAGGGGCTTGGGGTGGCAGAGTGGGCCAGGATCACACGAAGCTGGAGTCCTGATCTGCTGCTTCCAAAGCCATGGAGTCTCTGGCCAAGGAGTTCTGTGTAGCCTACCAGAGGCAGGCTCTTTATATGTGAAGAGTTCGCAATGTGGCTACGTAACTATATATGAATGCCAACTTATTTCCAGATAGTTGAGCCGGGACTAGCCCACAGCTGGAAAAAAAAATTCCAACTTCAAAGTTTGTGTCCTATTTGCAGGTTAAAGTCCAAGACACACCTGGTTGAAATAATGGCCGACTACCTGAAGGAGACAAGGTGGAAAGAGCAGTTGCCGTTCTTAAGGAAAGTTACCAAGGTTTACCAAAAGCAGTGGGATTCAGGAACCATTTGCAGGTTAAATATGAATTAACTCCAGAGGCCTAACCGTGTTTTCCTTCTCCAGACTTCTTGAATTTGCCTCTTCACTCTTCCCTGATCCCTTTACCCCTTTGGAAGAATTGCATTTTATGAGTCTGGGAGGTCATGCTTGAGATTATGATAAACCATGCTAATCGTGGCAGTAAAGGAGCCGTAGAAGCAACTGAGGAATGTCCAGCACGCTATGGGCCAGCTGCTGGCACAGCACTCCAGGAAGAGCCGAGTGCGTGTAGAGGTGTGGCAGACACTCCTCTCCTCCAACGCAACCCTCCACCGGCTCTGCAAGGCCTCTGTCCACAGACAACTCTTCATTCCAAAGGTTCTTGGAGCAGGCCCTCTGCACCCCCTTAAAGACCCCACCCAAGAAAACCAGTCTCTTTCAAGTCTATGGTCTCACTTGTGCCTCCAGACGGAACCCCCTGGGCTCCTGAGACCTTTGTTGGTGCAGATGCCAACAGAGCAGAGCTGAGGAGTGTGCCAGATGCCATCTAGAAATGAGGTGGCAGGTGGGTGTCAGAAGCGGTATCTGCCCTCTCCCCTCGAGCACCATCATGATACTCCAGGCCTTGTTCCAGATTTTCACATTTATCACTTTGATCCTCTGACCCTCCAGAGAACTAGGACAGCCCACCCTTGCAGAGAGTCAAGGGGCATGGGGCAATTCCTGGGAAGACCAAAAAATCACTGGAATAAAGCAGTGTCCACCGAATAAGAGTGCTGCCCACCCAGGCCAACTTTGGAGGGGACAGTAAAGGTGCAAGTAGGCTTGTGGAAAGGTTTGACTGGGACTCATTTCAGAGCCTAGCTGGGAACTGATGCCATACCTGAGGACAGGAGGCCTGGGGCAAAGGTCAGCCCTGCGGGAAACACCCCAGGGGTTTGTCCACCACACCCATGGACATACACACACTGTGAAAGCACACACATCAGTCTTGCTCTGCCTCAGTGCTCCATCCCAGGACTGCAGCAAATTTCAGGTTGGGGAAGAACTCTTTGACTCCATGCCGGTGGCTCTAGGCATGTGTAGGCTGTGGATTGGGCAACCCAGACGGCTGGCCTGCCTACTTCGCCTGCCTCCCCACACGCCCTGATACCAGGCTGCCCCAGGGGCACCTCACAGGCCCCGTGGCCCCCAGCCTCACCCACTGCAAGTGCCACTGGGATGGACCCAGTTACCGAGCTGAGCAGCCCGAAGCCCTGCTGCAGAGAAACGGAGCCATGGGCTAATTGCCGAGTTGTCAGAGTGGAGGCTGCGGTCTCTGGAGCCAGCCTGCCTGAGTCAAGTCCTGGTTCCACCACTTACTAGGGCGTGAACTTGAGCAAGCCTCTTGACCTAGGGTTCCTCCTCTGCAGAATGGGACTCCTGCAACCTCCTGGGGTCGGCAGAAGGGCCCAGTAAGTCAGGACATGTGCAATGCTTAGTGCCTGGCACACGGTCAGTGCAGCTGTCCCTTGGTATAGGGGGCACTATACCCGATCTGGGGATGCTCAAGTCTCCTATATACAATAGAATAGTATTTGCATCTAACTTAGGAACCTGCTGCCATATACTTTAAACCATTTCCAGACTATCTATAATTCCTGATATGATGTCACTATTACGTAAATAGTTGTTATACTTTATTGCTCAGGTAATATGACAAGAAGAAACATCTACTCATGTTCAACACAGAGGCAGTTTTTTTTCCTGCACATTTTCAGCTTGCAATCCACTGATTCCATGGCTCCAGAGCCTGCAGCCATGGAGGCCTGACCATCCTCAGAAAGGGCTGTCTTCGTTACTATCGCCTTCTGGTTCTTGTACAAGTTGCTCCTTGCCCCTTCCTACTCTTTCTATTTCCATCCATCTCCCTGCCCTCCAGCACCAACCAACAGCCTCTTCCCTTCCCCCTGCAGAAACCACTTGTTCTCTCTGTCCTTTAGCGTCTTCAGTAGGTACTGCTTCCCCCCTCAGGGGTCTCCAGTGTCCCTGCTGCCAGCTGCCACACACCATGAGCCCCCCAGGTTCACTGCCTGAGGCTATTCTTGTGCCCGAGTCCCCACTCGTCCTGGGTCCCCTCTTGGAGCCTGTGTTGAGCACCCCAACCTGGGTCCCCAACTGTACTTGTCCCAGACTCCTAGGATCCATGGTTTGCAAATGTTTAAGCTACACTGAGTAAACCTTCAGCGATTTCCCCCTTTGTAACCAATGACTCATACACTCGCCTGCTGAGCTTTCCAAAAACACCAGAGACCTCCACTGCCCCACTGCCGTGCCTCTGCGTGCCCTGACACCGAGGTCGCATTATCAGCTGGGGTCTTTCTCTCTAGGTAAACAGACAATAAACTTGAGTCTGCTGTAAAATCTTGCCTGTGGGGCCTGGAGCCCTGCTACTGCCTCTGGACCTGATCTGCTGCAGGCCAGGCCTCTGGGCTGTTTCTGAGCTGCATGGAGAAGCAGGGCTAGCAGGAAGGGCAACCATCCCCCAGTGATGGCCGCAAGCGCCACACCAAGTGAGGAGCAGGGTTGCAGGGAAGGACAGCGCATGTGTCATCTCCCAAGGTTCAGATACCAAGAGGGGTGTCTACACCCGTGGGTTTTAGCCAGGCTTGCAGAAGCTGTAGGAGAGGCTAGGACCTCCTGGAGCCAAAACACCCTGAGTGACATGGGCGCAGTTTGAGTGTGACTGGAGCCCACAGGTCTGGGCTCCGACAGCTTAGGACAGGCACAGCACCACCTCCAGGCAGCCGGTCACCCGCCCAAAAGTGCTTAGTAAGCACATTCCGTGTGCGGGAAGTCGAGCAGGTGTCAGGGAGAAGCAGGTCTTGCAGTCCGTATATGCGTTCTACAGACGCCTGCTGAGCACCCCCTCCACTCCTTTGCCTGCCCCAAGGCTGTATGGATGATAAGGCCCGTCCTGCTCCGGCAGGGCCAGGCAGATGAGTGGGGACACACCCTGCCACTGATGAGGACTGCGAAGTAGATCGGTAGTACTCGATTCCAGCTGTGGTAGATCCAAGAGGGAGGCCCAGGGCCAGCCGGACAACGTTGTGGCCCCTCGTCCTCACCATATTTTATCTCTTCCTTTCTCTGTGGCGGTTTGGCTTCTTGGTGAACTCACGCATGGGCCAAGGGCAAGTTCCGTTGTTTTCGAGCACCAGCAGTTACCAGGCACTGTTCTAGATGCTGGAGACAGCAGAGAGTAAGGTGTCATGGCCCTGGAGTTTCCATTCCCATGGGACGGGGGAGAGAGGTGAGAAGATGGGCAGGGAAGGCCCTGCTGAGGAGGCGACTCAGGTGGTGGGCGGGGCTCGGCTCTCCTCCCCAGCCCGCCCCTGACCAGGCCTCAGCAGGGCAGCTTTGCTCACCGGATATGCCCAGCGGAGTTTGTTCCTGCACCCAGAGGTGGCAGCAAGAAGACGGGGCTCAGGAGGGCTGGCTGCACTAACCTCGCAGGCTGGAACTTCCCAGCCTCAGCGCCTCACCGAACCACACTGAGGGCCTGCTCAGGCTGGCCGGCAGAATCAGCAGACAAGGTCTGGCAGAACTCTGGGGACTGTGGGAAAACATGAGCAGCCTGCTGCCACCCCCACCCATGCAGAGTCCTGCTGCTGCCAGGCCAGGGCAAGGGCCTGTGGAGGTGCCCTGTGGAGGCGCTGCCAATACCACGAACTGCAGAGGAAACGGTGTGACGCCCATCCTGCCTGCCCTGCCCAGCCTCTGCCACCCGGCCCCACCCTGCAAGGGGGGAGGCCAGCAACTCCTAACACACCTTGGGAAAGGATGGTTGGGGTTGACCTTCCACTATGCAGGGAGTGCAGGGAGCAGGGGACCCCTGGCAGCCCCCGTCCCTTCTGCTCAGCACTAGAGAAAAGCACTACCTGAGGAGGGTGCACAGGGTTCCCCATGGTGCCCTCAAAGGGCCCATGGTGAGCCCTCTGGGAGCTCTGCCACTGGCTCCTACATCCGCTAGGGCTGGGGCAACCTGAGAGGGGACACCACAGCCAGCAGCGCGCTTCCAGCTCTCCCATGTTGCTCCCACCAAAACTTAGGTAGGGGTCTCTTTCCCCTTAGTTTTCTTTTGTTTTTTGGGTTTTTTTTTTTTCTGGTACTGGGAATCGAACTCATGACCTTGTGCTTGCCAGGCAGGTGCTGTGCCGCTGAGCTAAATCCCCAGCCCCAATTTCTTTGTTTCTTTTTTGGTACCAGGAATTGAACTTAGG
>NW_004955469.1:10255465-10296447 GCF_000276665.1 Chinchilla lanigera
GTGCTGTGCCGCTGAGCTAAATCCCCAGCCCCAATTTCTTTGTTTCTTTTTTGGTACCAGGAATTGAACTTAGGACCTTGTGCTTGCCAGGCAGGCACTTGTACCACTGAGCTATATCCCCGGCCCTTCCTTCCCCTTAGGAAGAGAGCAGAGAACAGAAATCAACCATAATGCCACCCTCCTGACATAACCATATTTACTGTGTGTCTAATAAGTATTTTGTACCTACTCTGTGGCAGTATTTGATATCCCAGCTGAGGTCTGAAGATTAAAGTGGCTTCCTTTCAGTCTTTTTCCTATTAAATTTAATATGTTTAAAAACAACAGAAAAAAAATTTTTTTATTGTCCCTGTTCTGGAGATTGAACTCAGGACCTTGCACTGAGGTACCTACATCTCCAGCCTTTTATTTTTTACTTTGGGACAGGGTTTGACTGAATTGCTCAGACCGATTTGAACTTGGGATTCCCTTGCCTCAGCTTCCTAAGCAGCTGAGATTACAGACACGTACCACCACACTGGCCTGTTCTGTACTACCAGGTCAGGTCTGTTTTGTTCACTTACCATTACTTCATCCATGTTTGCCATTCTGCTATGATCTTCACACCATCTTTGTCATATCTGCCTCATAGTTCACATACCACTTAATTTTGACCATTTGGAATATGTTTTTACTTTTCTTATTATAAATATGTCCCATAAATAATTACTTGTAACTCGTGGGAAGGCATTTGGGCCAAACTAACCCTAGGTTATCAAATAGCAAACAACAGAAAAGCGAGTGCCAGTTCATGCCTGAAAGACTGTAGAGCTGGGGAACATGAGAGAATGAAAGTGCTGAGGAGGAAGCCCTGAGGTAGATGCCTGCAGGGAAACGAGGAGCAGGGGGTTGACTCTCCAGGCTGAGCCGAGGGTAGAGTGAGGAGACAGGAGGCTGTAGGTTGAAATCGTTGGCTGGTGAAGGTGGCCTGAGGAGGCCAGCTGCTGCGTGGGGAATCTGAGAGCCCCTGAGAGCTGGCAAGCAGGGAAGTCAGGACAAAAGTGATGTTCAAGCGTGGTGGTGGGAGTGCCAGCCAGTAAAGGGTGGAGGCCGGCAACCCCTTGGGAGAGGGATGATTGACACTGAAGTGAGGGAAGGTGCAGGGAAGAAGTAAACAGGAAGAGACGGAAGTGAGAAAAATTTGGAAGACAGCCTTTCAAGATGGAGACCAGTGGGCACAGTGCATGGAGAGGCTGCTTAAGCCAAGGGACTGATGTGCAGGCCGAACGCCAGGGAGGACACAGGAAGGTGTGGGAGCCCGGGCCGTTCTGCTCTTGGCCACTGTTTCACACCCTGGAGATGGAGCACCTGGAGACTTGGCATGGGACTGGCCTGGGTGGGGACCCCGGGAGTGGCTGGAAACCTGGCTCTGTATAGACCTGCAAGGGCAGGATACAGAGGGTCTCCCTTTGGTCTCAGAGCCTCGGGGCCTGGAGGGGATGTCTTCCCTTTCCAGTTGGGCAACTGGGAGATGCACGGCTTGGCCTAACACAAGCCAGACCCTGCGGATGCTTGGGCAATGAGCCCAGGTCTGGAGCCATAGAGATGAAAATCCTCCCTCAACCACTTGCGGTTTACCTGCCTGTCAGCACTCTGGGCCTGGTGTGTCTGGAACTGGGAATGGTAAGAGCGCCCACTTAGCAGACCAGTGGGCTGACTGCGGAGATGCAGGCCATCACGTGCTCGGGATCTAATGAGCACAGAGGACAGAGGACAGCTGGCACCGTCCTTACTATTGTTAAGGAGCCCTCCGCGCACCCCCAGCTCTGGCCCAACTGTGTCCAGTCAGCCTGTGGGAACGTGGGGAGCAGCCTGAGATCTCAGTGGCCAGCCTAGCTCCCTCCCTCCCTGAGCTGCCCTGAGAAGGCCCTTGCCGCTGGCTTCAGTGGGCCACTGCATTGCACAGCGCTAGGCATGGCCTTCAAGTTCCCTTCTGGGACACCTGCCAGTCACTGAGAAACCACCTTCAGCAAGGCGCCTGGGACCTGGCCTGCCTGAAGGGCCCACCCAGGGCTGTAGCTACAATCCCAGGATACTCTCAGAGCCGGAGAGCCTGTGGTGAAGTTAAAGGGGCTCTGAAGGGAGAGCCCAGAAGGTGACCAGAAATGACCCGGGAGAGGTGACATTTGTCTGGAGGAGCCCTGGGCAGGGCTCGTGGGAGTGGGGTGGGGCTGTAGGGAAATCAGCTGGGCAGCAGGCAGCACCTTTGGACCATGCAGATGGTAGTGATGGTGGCGATCACCACTTGCTGAGTATCTCTGCTGTACCAACCATGGGGTCAAACCCTATCCACATCGTCTTTGTCCTCACAAGGACCCTAGGAGGTAAGAAAATTTATCCAATGCTACTGACAAGGAAATAGAAGTTCAGAAAAGCAAACACACAGTTCCCAAAGTGTACCACAGGGTCTCTACTCATGTCTGTCAGTCCAACAGCAGGCTCTGGGGGACCAGGCTACCTCCTGCAGGCCCCGTTGTTGGCAGTGTGAGGAGGGGCCTGGGTGGCAGGCCTTGGGCCACCCCCAGTCTTCTGCTCTGAGAAGAGTGCAGTGCCCCGCAGTATAGGCCCAGGACACCCTGCCTTCTACTCACACCTCCAACACCCTCTCTGCGTCTCTCCTGGCTGTTGCTCCCATCGGGGGGGCTGCTTCTGTCACTCTTGGGAGAAGGTAGGTAAGGAAGCTTTACTCTGGTGTCTATCAGTGGATCACCCATGTCTCAGGGCCATTAAGAGCATCTGGTCCGGTGCTAAACAGAGGCCCCTGGAGGGACAGAGGCTAAACTGGAGGAACTGAGGCTAAAACCTGGCCTAGTTACTAGTTCAGATTTGTCACCAGCTCCTGGGATCAGCTGTAGCAGGGCCAAGCTGGACAATCCGGGGTGGCACGGGCAAGGCAAGGTGGAAAGGAGACCTCCAAGTCCCCGGGGAGGGCAGGAGGTACTGGATCTGCATGGAACCTTCAGGTCAGCACTGCCTCATACGTGGAGGAAGGTGGGTCGGACAGGGGCAGGGATGTACGACGGGTGGGCACGGCGAAATGCAGGCTTGGCAAACCTGGGCCTGCTATTGTAGCTGCCTGGAGCTGCACCTTTTTCTAACTGGCGCACAAGCCTATAGAGGTCACCTTTGGCCCTGACTTGCGTGACCTATCCCAGGAAGGACCCTGGCTGGTGGAGCTGGTGGCTGCAGCTCCAACTGTTGTAGAGCCTAAGGCAGAGGGCAGGCCTTGTCCCTGGGTTGATTCCCTACCAGTAGCACCACCACCACCCCAGGCCTGTGAGCTACTGGGAGCTGCTGTAATCTGCTTCAGTTTCCAGAGACTGGTCAGGCTCCAGGGCTCTTTCCTCACCTTGTGCCCCTTCCTTCAGGGCTGCTTGCACTTGTTCTTGGCTCCTGCCTCTGTGTTACCAGCCCCTGGCCCAGAGCCCCACTGAGGTGGTCCTTAGCTGTGCAAGGCCGCACCTGTCCAGCTGCAGCAGGCCAGGGTCCAGCTCCCCAGGGACTCTGGCCCAGCTGCAAGTCCTGGCCAGCCTGGTGGCCTCCGCACCCACACATGCATGGTGTCCCAAGGTCTGGAAGCCAGTGAGGTCTGCGAGGGTGGAGCCCCTGGGCTGGCTTCCCTCGACCTTGTGGTCTGTGTGGCTAGGACAAGACTCTTCGTGAGTCCCCGTGCTGGAGTTCTGCATTGATGCCACAGGCAGTGGCCATGTTGGAAGTGACTGTTCATGCCTATGCCAAGGCTGCTGGCCAAGGACAGGCCTTGAGGTGGACCTACCTGCACCACCTCGGCCAGCCCAGAAGCCCCAGGGGAAGGAGGTGTATTTCAGCATAGCTTAGGCAGTGTTTTGGTGCCCGTGCTAGCCTCCTGGGACTAGCCAACCCCAAGCCATCAGACAGGCATCCAGGCTGACCTCAGCACTCATCTGGGGCCTGGGCTTCCTCCTCTGCCGCCTGTTCCTCCACCTTGCAGCTCCGAGCTGCCCTGGCTGCCGGACAGGCTGACTGAGGGCAGAGTGGGGGGTGGAGAGGACAGAGCTTTGTGTTTGGTGTTTCCTTTCTTCCAGGGGCTCAAAGCACTTTTATAAGCATTAATTGCCTTCATCCACCCCAGCTGTTGTCTTGTTTGCTCTTTATATTCTATTATTAGCTGAGATGTTGTGTTTAATCGTCAGGCATGCAGCAAAGGGAAATTCCCCAAGCCAGATGTGGAGAAGGTTGAGACGCAATCCCCACCAGTGCTGAGGACCCAGGGTCCCATCCCACACTTGTACCTGGCTTCTGTCTTCCCATATGGGCCTTTGGCTGGGAGCAGCCGGCAGAGAAGGGGTCCCAGAGAGCCCACCAAGGAGTTGTGAGGGGGTGAGCCAGGGATATCGAGGCATGGGGAGAAGAGACCCAAAGAGGGAGGTCGGAAGCCTGGCTGCACCAGAGTGGCAGAGAGACACTGGGCAAGTCACTTCTCCCCCGAAGCCCCGGCTTTACCAAAGTGTGTGCCAGTCAGCTTTCCCTTGTGGGTAGCAGATATCTAACATAAAGCTTCAAGGGAAAAAAGGTTTCTTTTGTCTCATGGTCTCAGCCCATGGTTGGTTGGCGGTGGGGCAGAAACATGGCAGAAAGGCGTGTGAGAGGAAAACTGCACACTTCGTGGCTGCCAGGAAGCAGAGAGAAAAAAGGAGCAGAGAGGAAGGGACCGAGGACAGCGCAGACCTTCAGAGGCATGCGCTGGTGACCTACTTCCTCTGACCAAGCCCCGCCCCCTAGGAGCTATGACCTCATGGTGGACTAATCTACAATGAAGACAGTACACTGTGATGTATGTGACCCTTTAGGGGACATTTTCTATCCAAACCCTAGTAATACAGGACAGGTAATGAGATTCCCAGGAATACTGAGCTGGAGTCCATGGAAGCGCTTTGTAACTGTCCTGGCACTGTACCCTCCTTGACAGAATGGCAGGGGGACAGACCTAGATGACCTTGTGGGACATCCAGCCCAGGCATCTCTGATCATGACTCTAAAATAAAAGGAGCTCACTCAGTCCTCCTTCACTGCCCCTGAGTCTGAGCTCCTGGGCTCCGGCGTGCAGAGAGGAGGGCCACGGAGGCGAAGGCGCAGAATCGCAGTGCAGGTGCTGGGTCATGAGGAAGGCCTCTGCTTCCCCAGGGCTGACCCTGTCCCTCTGGCAGCAAAGACCACCTATTCTTCCTAAACAAATAACTGTAATAACAACACAGGTCCTCTGTCCCTCATCCACAACCCCAACTCCTCCAAGCTCTGAAAATCCAAGTTTTTTTGTAACTTATTTAGCAAAACCTGGCCTCATCAAATGTGAGACTACCTTTCAACTTATTATTCCCAAGTAGGGTGGGTATTCACAAGTTTTTAATGAGGAAGTATTAGTGTGTTTGATGGTGCAGCACTGCTGTAGATTTCCTAGGTTATATATATTAGAATATGCATATTATCTTTCTAAAAATCTAGAAACACCCATTCTTTTGTTTGTTTTTGTTTTGAGACAGGGTCTTGCTATGTAGTTCATGTTGGTTTTGAACTCACCATGTATTCCAGGCTACCCTTGAACCCACTGAAATTCTCCTGTCTCAGCCTCCTGAGTCCTGGGATTACAGGCATGTGCCACCATGCCTGGCTCAGAAACATACATTCTGAAATACATGTCAGGTTTCTGTTTAGAAATAATGAGTCTGTAATAGCCAGCACTGAGGACTGGCCTTGCTGTATCCCAGACGCTGCACTAAGCACTTTGCTGGTATCAGTTCATGGGATCCTGACAACTCTATTATCTCTGTGTTCTAGATGAAGAAACCGAAGCCCAGGGAGGGTGAGAGACCTGCTGGAAGTCACGTAGTTAACTAAAGGGTGGTGCCAGGCTTGAACCTAGCCCCTTGTCTCCTTGTCACTGCCGAATGCTGTACAGCGGAGGAGACAGGCCCAGCGAGTAGGGACTTCCAGACCTCCCAGGCCAGGGAGGCCCCTACCTCTCAGGGGCCATGTGGAGTCCCTGCAGCAGCAGCAGCTCAGGAGTTCACAGCCTGCTCAGGTTGAGTCTGTTCAGGGAGTTGCTCAAAATAGAAAAAGTTCCCGTGGAAAGTTTTAGGATTTCACTGGATTGAAACCAGATGACCCTGTGCAAACAGAGGCACCAGTCGACGCAGGGCCTGGCCGCGCTGCGTTCCCCGTGCCTGTTCCCAGCTCCCCCGGGGGAGGGAGCACTGCTTGGGGGGCAGGGCACACAGGCCAGGGGGAAGGCAGGGCAGCTGGGGACCCTGCACATGGGACAGCAGGCCCGTGATAGAGCGGCCGGGAGAGTCTCCCTGCCAGGAGAGAAGAATCCTCAACACTTTCACTGGCCCCATCTGTCTTCCCATTTCTGAGGACGGGTAAAGAACTTCAGGAGAGGATCTCCATGGCCATGTTTTCTCAGCCACTTCTTGATTTCTCTGTTTGTTTGAGTTTATATGAGTTTCTCCATAATTCATTGTGGCCTATAGCAAAACAGACGCACATGCTGACCTGAGCTGACACACAGTCTGTGCTGTGAGCCGCTGTGACCACCTCTCCTGATCCAGAGAGCAAGCCCCCTGCTTCTATAAGACCACTAGGGAAACTTGAACCTCAACTGCATTTTATATGACATTAAAAATCATTGTTGATTTTATTAACAAGTGCTAAGACTTTTTAGTTGAATATAAAAACTATTTATGGGTAAAAGAATATGTCTGAGACTTTTTGAATAGTGGGGTGAGGAGTGAGGAGGGGAGGAAATGTTGGTGAGCCTGGAAGCTCAGGGATGGGCTCACAGAGGTCGTGAAACTCCCTTTTCTTCTCTGGCATGTTTGAGCTTTTCACGATTTAAGTTGCAAGCAGAGACTAGGGTGTGTGAACTTCCAGAGGACCCAGGTGGCCCCACTTGCTGCAATCTCAGAATTCAGCCCCAGAGGTGGGAGTGCCAAGGCAAGCCCCGGGGGAGGTCAGCAGTTTCCAGCCTCAGATTCAGACAGTGTTGCTCCAGCTTGTGCCCCATCTCTCTAATCCCCACATCCAACTGAGGATCGCTGGTCCCGTTTCTTCTTCCAAAATCTCTCTCGGATTCACTTACCTCACCCCATCCTATCAGCTCCTATTTGTCTAAGCCGCCAGCATCTCTGTCCCCACCGGCTCCAGCAGCCGCTACTAGATGTCCAGGCCACTACCTGTCCCCTTCGATCCTTGCTGCCTTAGCATACTCCAAGCCCTTGGTCGGAAGGCGGGGACTCTGAAGATAACAAATGGACACTTGGCACTTGGCGGCTTTTGAACGAAACAGACCATACCCCAGGCCCTGGCCTTGCAGGCTGGGACACCACCTCCATGGCTTCCTGAGAACTCTAGGCTTGGTATTGTTGCAGACCCTCACCATCCAGGCTAGCTGGAGTGTCACCGTGGCCACAGCTACCACCACAGACAAGGTGTCAGGGGGCCTACGGTGGTGGCCACAACTCTGTGTCACCCAAGCCCAGGCCACTATAATGGAAACAGTGTCCTGTGAAGAGGGAAGCTTAGCTTCTCTCACGTTCCAGAGCCAGGGGCTGTAGCTGGGCACCTGAGCAGCTAGACAGCAGGGGAAAATACCACCCACCCCCTTCAGAGAAGTCTCCAGAGCAGAATACCCTGGCTGGGGAGAGTAGGAGAGTGTAAAGGACTAAGAAACAGACCTGCTTCCCCAGAGCCGGGCCGCCAGCCCAAGTCTGGATAATTGGAAAGGCATTCCTGTTGATTCCTTCAATCTCCACCCAATGCTTAATGAAGAAAAGGGCTTTTCCGTGCCTCCCCAGCCACCACACACAGCTTGGGCAGGCCCCACAGGGCCTCAGAGGCCCAGCAACTCCACTTCCCAGGCCCCTCCCACCCAGAGCTGGGCCCAGGAGCTGGCTTCTCAGTCACGCATCAGCCTGTGAGGCCGGCTCTGAGCCTGGGCCTCCCGCCAGGGACATGAGGAGAGGGGAACTGGGTTCAGACAACATCCCCAGAGCCTCTGGCCGAGGGCTCCCTGCCCTGGGCAATGCCTCTTCTCCACCTTAGGCCCTGGTCCTACTTGGGGCCCTGCCTACCTCCTTGCTGATGCCTTGAAGTGCTAATTAGCTGAGGCCCAGGTCCTGATGGCCCAGGAGTAGGGGTGACTGATGGAAGGAGAGGGTGGCCACAGTTGGGGGCAGGGGGAGCTGCCAGGGCTGTGTGCAGGCAGCTGTGGCTGCCTATGTGCAGCTGCTGAAGTCCAGTGGTGACCTGGGGACACTTTCTGGGGCATCTGGAGGTCCTAACACTATCCCAGCCTGCAGCACAGATGTGCCTATTCCCGCTGAGCTCAGGAGCCCTGGCCAAGGGCTGAGCAGAGCCAGCCCTCCCTCTGTCCCTCCCAGGCTCTCCCTGAGACCACCCACATGGGCTATCTGCTCGGATTAGTCTCCAGATTTCCAGCTCAACCCACAAGCCTTCTGTCTCCGAGTTGCACAGGCCTTCTTCTCCCTGTTGCTGAGTCCCAACAGCTGGCCCTGACAGGTGTCAGGACACAGGGAGAGAGGTGCAAGGATGGCTGGGAGTGGAGGAGATGGCAGCACCTTGGGGCAGCCCCCTCCTGGGCTCACTCCTGGGGACACAGTTCTGAGAAGAGCCTAGGCCTGAACCCGGGGCAGGGGGCTATTGCCTCGCACTGCTTCACCAGGTCTGGCCTTGAGCCCTCTTGGTTCTCTCCCAGTGCAGTTTACTGTGCCTCTCGCAGGCTCCGTAAACCCCACTCTGAGCCATGGCTTGGGCTGGTCCCTCTCTTGAGAGTGGCCTGTGTCTCTTCCCTGCCTGTCCTTCTAGCCCTGGCCCTTCATGGGCCCTGGCCCCCGCATCCTGTCCTCTCTATGGTCACAGCACATCTTGCAGGACACTCATCCCTTTGCCTTGGCCCAGTCCCTGGTGCCCATGGTCAGGACCACAGACCACCATCTTACAGCTCCAGATTCAAATCCTGGCGCCACCCCCTCCAAGCTGTGTGACCTTGGGCAAGAAGCTCAGTTGCCTCATCTATAAAATGGGAGTAATAGTGGCCACCTCATGAGTTGTGATTTCACAAGGATTCAATAAAATGTGGACGTGACTTGCTGAGTCAGGGGCCGGGCATGTCACAGCGCTCAGTAAGGACAGTAATTATTCAACACCGTGCTGAGGGCTGCAGGGTTCATCGATCCTGTCATTATCCTCGAAAGGAGTGCAGTTCTCTGAGGACAGGCACATGCCTTACTGCCCTGCAATCTCTCTTCTCCTGCCCCACCCTGAGCTCCACCTGGTCCCCTGATGACCTGCCCAGGTAGAGGCCTAAGAAGAATCAGTTTGAGCAGAAGAAATGGGGCTTTGCCTGGAACATCAAAAGGCCAGGAGTGGACAGATTGGAACTGAGATGATTCCATGTTGCTTCGGTCACCCTGACCCCAGCCTGCTGCTCGTGTTTCTTCTGAGGAGCCGGACTCCTTGGCTGCCTCGGGAAGGAGGTCCCAGCTCAGCCGGCGTTCCGCTGTCCTTGGAATGATGTAGCTGGAGACTCCTGGTTGCTTTTCTGAGCAAAGGCAGCAAACTGTCCTGAGCACATGCTGCATGCCAGGCCATTGTGACCCGTGATGTAGACAAGTCCCACCCTCTCTGAGCCTTGCTCTGTCATTGAAAGCCAGCTGCTCCATAAAAACCCGGCTCTGAGCCTGTTGGAATTGTGAATGAGATGGTAAAGTGCAGAGCCCCGGACATGACGGTCTACGTGTGAGCTGCCCCCACCCGCACCTGCTTTCCTCGAGCAGACGCTTGACGCGGTTAGGGAAGGAAGATCTGTTTCCCTGCCCTCCTACATATGTAGCAGGTGACGCAAGGCCTAAAACGTTCACGCCTCTTTCAGTGGGCAGGGTTGGCACCTGGGGACTTCAGGACTGGGCTCTGGCTATCATAGCTCCCCGCCCTTCCTCATGAGCCAAAGGGAGCCCCAGGCCTGTACTGATTGCTCCTACGAGTTCCATGCTAACTCCCAGTGGCCTGGGGCCCAGGAAGCCCCCAGCAGCCATGCCAGTCACCCAAAAACCTAGACTAGGTCTGAGAATCCCCACCCCAGCCAGGCCGCAGCCGAGCTCCAAACCTGGCACATCCAGTCACAGCTGGCACCACATCCCCCTGGACAGCTAAAACTTCAGCCGTACACAAAACTCTTCTGGGTTATCTGGAGGAAGGAAAATGACGTCCTGAGGTAAACCGCATAGCCTGAAACCACCAGGCTGGTGCCCCAGTGAGGTTTGCTTTTCAGCAAAAGTCACTTACGTGCAGAAGGCTAGGGAGCCTGGGTCATTCTGGTCAGAGAGTGGCTAGGGAACGTGCAGGGCTTTTAACAAGGAACCCCAAGAAGGAAGGGATATCCTGACAGGATGGACGTCAGAGGCCAGGCAGGGTGGCCAGCTGGGTGTGGTGGGAGCCCAGTCCTTCCATGTGGAAGGGTAGGGTGCACAGCTTAGCAAGGCAGTGCGCTCTGGAGGGCTTGGGCTGGGCACCTGCAGTGCTCAAATAGCACCAAGAATGATAGGGACAACACGTGGTGTTCACACATCCGCTTTATCGTGTTCCCTCCAAGGTGGGACCAGGAAGGAGGCACTAGCAGACAGCAGGGAGGAGGCTCGTGGCTCCCTGGGCTGACCCACAAAGCTTATCTGCGACAGGCCTGACTCCCGAGGCCTGAGTGAACAGTTCCTCACTTCAGGCCCAGCTCCCACTTGCTAACTGTGCTCCTGGAGAAGCCCCCTGCCCTCAGCAAGCCTCTACTTCTTCATCACCCTATGCCTGTCTCACCAGTAAGCGATTTCATAGTCTGAACCTTATTCTTCCCTAGAACTTCATCCCCTTTGTCCGTGCTACAGGAAGTTTCTCTGGAGAGACCAGCTCCCGAGTTGGCTGGAGCGCTGGCCCTGGGGGCCTGGCTGAGGCAGGAGCCCTGACGGGGGTCGGGTGTTTGGGGTGGTGGGCACCTTCTGTGTGGTGGGGGCCGGCGGCAGCTTGCACGAGGGCACAGAGAACTGTCTGGGGAGGCCAGGTGGGGTGTCACTTTCTTCAGGACTCTGGCTCTCCACACTGTCACTCCGTGGGTTGGAGGTTGGTGCCCCAAGGGAGTGCACTGCACCTGGGCAACAATGTGACCTACTAAGAGTCTGTGTCAAAATAAAGTTTTAAGGTGGTGGGGGAGTCTGGAGGCAGAGTTCCCTGTGAAGGCCCTGTGTTCAGTCCCCAGGACCAAAAGAAAAGTCCGTTTGTTTCCGTCATAGTACAAACAGCACCTGGGAAAGGCAGCTGCTCAGGACCTACCAGGGTAGAGCGCAGAGCAACTCTAGACCTCAGGGAGGAAAAGTCAGCGCTTGAGAGGCGCCAGGACTCACCCAGGACCACTTGGTTTGCTGACAGCAGTGAGAACAAGACCCCAGGCTCTGTCACTGCCGCTGTTGTCTTCTGTCTTGGTCCACTTTCTGTTGTGAATAACACGATAACATAGACTGGGTGTGTTATTTAAAAACAACAAAAAAAAAAGAGGTTTATTCTGGGCCAACGCTGAAGGGCTACATGGGATGATGGCCTTCTTGTCGGCAAAGCCTCCGGGAACCCAAGACATCACATGACGAGAATCAGGCAGCCCATGAGTGTGCAGCCAAGCTGGGTTTTATAAGCAGACTTACCTAGAGATAACTCACTCATCCATTAATGACATGAGTGGGTAAATCTATTTGTTAGGACAGAGGTCCCACCTCACCCCATCTCTTAATATCTCCTAATGGGGAATAAATTTCAACATGAGTTTCAAACATGAGAGACAAATCCACTCAAACCATAACATCCTCTCATATGAATAACCCATCTGGTCCTTCCAAGATAGCACCAGCTGCAAGTGGAGGGCAAGCTGAGCAGCACAGCACGGGGTTAGCTAATAGAGGGGATGGCCCTGGAAACCAGAGGCCAGAGGAAGCTACAGTGAAGAGACGGCCTCTTTGCCCATTTCCCAGGGCTGCTGACTCAGCACCTCAGCCTTAGGGTGCATAAGGGTGCAACTGCCTGACCCCAGATTTGTCGCTGGCTGCATTGCGATTCCAGTGCTACTTTGCTGACTCCTGGCCCAGGATAACATGAAATCCCAAGGCACAAGCTGGAGGTCTCGCTGGCCCAGCCAGATGCTGCACAATTCCTCTTGCCTCCAACTCAGAATTGGCCCATACACTCCTACCTGGTTGCTGAGGTTTTCACAAAAAACAGCCAGGGTGGTGCGAAGGGCTGGCTGAGAGACAGGGCTCCTCGTGGGGCCTGGGAGTTTCTCTTCCTTTCCTGCAGCCTTGGCGTACTTCTCTGTACATGGAAGGGCGGGTGAGATGGTCCCTGGGCTTTCTTCCCAGCTCTGAAACCAGGTCCTAGCCCGATGTTCTTGAGGAGGTCGGGTGGTTTGGTGTGGGCATGGGATTGAGGCCTATGCCTCCTCCTCACCTCAAGAACTTCTAGAACTTGGAGGCCCCCTTCCCATCCCTCCAGGTCTCCGTGGGGCCTGGGTGCCCAGCCATTAGGACCCGCTGCATTTTCCTTGATCAGAAAGGAGCACCTGAAGCATCTGAACTGAAGGCCTCCTGGATCACTGAATTTTAGAGTGGAGCGGGGCCAGGGCAGGGCAAGGGGCTTATGTAAGGCCCTTGGGACAAGACCCTTCCCACTGTATCCGCTGCCTTATATTTGCCCTCAGGGAGCAGGGACAACTCCTCACCAGCCCCATCTCTATCACCTCGGCCTCCATGATTGCCAACATCCACCCTGCACCAGTACTGCATCACCATGGCTGCCTCGCATCCCCACTTCTCCTGCTCCTTCTCCCCCTCTCCTTCCCCTCTTCCTCCCACCCAGCATTCCCAGAGGCAGTAGAGATTGGCCAGTGAGAAAGTAGAGGGGTGGAAGAGGCTGCAGGGCTCCACCACTTTGCAGCCCCATGACCTTGGATTAGATTTTCATCTCACTCTGCTTTAGTTCCTTAGCTGTGAAACAGGGATCCTAATAGTGTCTTCCTCAGAGGACTGTTGGGAGCTTCAGCATTGTACAGTGAGCTCTGCACAGCGCTTACAAGGCCTCACACACAGTCATACCAGCAGATCCATCCATTCTGCCTATTTCTATCAATACTTGAGACATCTTACAACAGAAACACAAATATGATAGGCCTTTAACATAAAGACTGAGAAGCTTGCCAGCCCAAGACTGAAGAGGAGCACACTGGGTGAAGCTCACAGTTGCTCCTGAGCACAGCTCCCTGCCAGTCCATCCCAAGCATCAAGGCTGCTGGCGTCAGGTTCTCCTTTTCTGATGAAAGCAAGCCACTGGCTTCCATTCAAACTTTATGAATGTCCTAGAACAATCAATGGGCAGAGCCTCCTGCTCACATCACTCTTCACTTTCATTTTTTGAATCAACCGCTGAAAAGCCTGGAGGCTCTGCTTCACCTCTGGACCCTCAGGGGCACTGGGGGACTGGGGAAGCCCAAAACACCAAAGCAAAACCTTTGGCTGTTTCAGGAGAAAGAAGGGTGTCGAGGGGATCAGACCTGGCCGCTTTCCGCGGCACTGGGGGCAGTTCTGGGAAAAAGGCGAGTCACTGAGACCACAAGGGCCTTCCCGCCGATAAAGTCCGGGAGCCCCTTCCCCAGGGGCCACTTCCCAGCACCAGAGCAGCAAGTCCCCCAGGAGAGAGGAGGAGATGCGGCAGGGGACTGAGCCGGTCACTGAGAAGTCCCAGAGCTGCCTGCGCACTTCCCTCACTGGCTTCCCCTTTGCTGAAATGCATCAGGCACGGGGAAGAAAGAGTGAGCAAGGTGACCCAGAGTGAGTCACTGGGAAGATGAGGGGGCCCAGTGGGGAAGGGTCCACTCCATCTCCTAGGAACCCAGGTAGTGGCCTGGCTCCGGCTGTGGCCTGAGATCCTCTCCATAGACAGGTGTGCCAGAGAAGCCTTGGAAGGCTCCCTACAGACAGTACACACACACACACACACACACACACACACACACACACACACACACACACACACACAAGGGGATACTGGGAATCTCCTATATGTGGGAGACTTGTGGAGTCCCCAGCTCCCACTCACACCTTCTCTCAAGGACTCCACCTTGGGCTCTGAGGGAGTCACTCCCCCAACTTCTGCTTGTCTTCCTCACTGTAGATGGCAGGCAGACAGCCCTGACCTGGGGCCACCACCCACTGGGACCCTGAGCACAGTGCCCCCCGCCCCCAGCAGCTGGCCTATCTCTCCCATTTGTCAGAGTGTGATTCACTGCACTGAGGCTGCCTCACCCCCAAGTCATGAGAATGGTTTGCTGAGAGGGGTTTTTGAAGGGCGATGCTATATGTGAGAGGGAAGTCCCAGCTGCTCCTGGGACCTGTCCTAGAAAACTGGCACCATTAGGGTGGGGTGGCGGCAAGTGGGACATGGTGAGACTTGGGTTGGCTGCGCTCCATGGCTGGTGGGAGGAGTTAGCCTGCTCAGTCCTGGTCCCTTCTTATCTGACTGTGTAACAGCCATCCGCAGCTCTGCCCCTCTTGTGATCTGATTGGCAGCCAGGTCTCTCCAGGTCCCAGATCATCAACGACAACCCATTACCTATGGGAAACTGAAGACACCCAGGCCTTGCACCGTTGGCCTCACTGTCGCCCCTCCCGTAGGAGGACCCTCTGCCTCAATCTAAAGCCCTGGGCCCTGCAGGCTCAAGGCCTCTCTTTCCAGGGGAACTTCCTTCTCCCCGCCCTCTACCTACTTTCCCACAAGGCCTTGCAAAGGACAGTGTTCTCTGAACTCCTAGTATTTAGTTGTGGGGAAATAGCCCAAGTTTGGAGACCAATGTGGGTTAGTGTCTCAGCTCAGTACTAATCTCATCACTAGTCGGAGGCCACTGAACTGTCCTAAGCTTCTGCAAACCAGAAATAAGGCCCAGCCTCAGAGTGCCCAGGGGTGGTGAGGCTGAGGGGTCTCTGTCACTTTGGCCTGCATGGCATCCACTCTCTTTCTTTTGGTGATATCACTTGTGTTTTCTGTTGGCTATGTGGTCCAGTTGGGCTGACCTCACTTCCTGATTCCTTGAGGTGGGAACACGTGATTCTGGTCAATAAGATTACATAGTCTTTTTTTTTTTTTTTTCTTTTGGTACCAGGAATTGAACTCAGGACCTTGCTCTTGCCAGGCAGGCACTTGTGCCACTGAGTTATATCCCCAGCCCAACTCTGGTCAATAAGAATACAGCACACCAGTGGAAATCATACTTAGGGCTTTACCCAGAGTTGTGGCAACTTTCTTTCCACCAGAGTCATTATGCTGGTAGAAGGAACCCCAAAATGTGTCCCCTATAAAATTATGTTCAAATTCAAAGTATCCCTGGTACTTTGAATGTGTCCTTATTTGGCGGGGGGTTGGGGGGAGTCTTTGCAGATGTAGGCAAGTTGAAATGAAGCTGTACTGGATTAGGGTGGGCTCTAATCTAATGCTTGGTGTCTACAAGAAGACAGAAATTTAGACAAAAAGACACACAGGTAAAAGGCCATACATGACCAAGGCAGAGACTGGAGTAATGCAGCGAGGCAGCTGCGAGTCAAGGATTGCCAACAATAACCCAAAGCTAGGAAAGAGGCCTCTGACAATTTCTACCTCAGAAGCCCCAGAAGGAATCGATGTCCCTGGTGCCCAGCGGGGACATGATTTCCTGACCCAGTGACAACATTAGGATGCCCCAGCAGCTGAGGCAAAAGGTCTACTGGACTTTCTAGTTACCACAACCAATAGTCTCTGTATTTGACTTAAAATGTTTCAACTGGGTTTAATTCTTATTCAACTGGGAAAAGTCTGACCAGCATGGAGATAATGGGTGCAAATGCATTGCCTGGATAAGAAGCCCTCCACATGCGGAGCTGCTATGATTGATGTTACTGCTGTTTCTTGTCAGGCCTTTCTGCTCTCAAAACAGAATCTCAAACCTAAGCTGTCTTGAGGAGAGGTGAGTGCAGGGGAGCACCTGCTCCCTGCAGCTGAGGCTGTCCCCGAAGAGGCAGATAGCTGACTGGCCACACTGTCAGCAGCTGGGACAAGTCCTTCACCAAAGGGTGACCCCGGACAGACATTACAGTGTCCACCACACCCCGTGCATGATTTGGGGCCTGATACCCAATAAATGTGCACCATTGGAAACACTCATCCATTCACAACCTACGTTGGCAAGGACAAAGTCAGGTGGCCTGGGTGACCTGAGTGGTGGGAGCCCTTTAAGAGTAGCGGAGGGACCCCCTTGATGGGGCTGGAGGGGGGCATCTGGCTGGGTACGATGGGGCTTGGTGCTTAGCCTTGCCCAGTAACCAAATGAGCAGTAGCTGACAGGGATGCTTCGAGCCACCGTCTCCATGGCTTCTCCTGCACGTTTCCTTTCTGTGTTGACTTCCCCGTGTGCAGGGTGCCCCCAGGTCTGAACCCTAAACAAGGGCCTCTTGTCCATACCCTGCAGACTCAGGACCCGTGCCTGTGCTCAGCCCGCCCTGGTGGCCTAGCCCTACCACACAGCCAGCCCCTCCCTCTTACCAGCTGAGAAGACAACACTCAGAGAGAGGAAGCTGGTTGCTCAAAGTAACCGTCGGTGGTTGAGCCAGGAAACAGGACCCACTTCTCCTTCCTTGGCTTTCCTGCGCATGCTGCAAACCCACAGCTTGAGCCCCAGCACCTCTGTCTGCATCTGGCTTCTAGCACAGGGCTGTCCCAGACACCGTGGCCCGAGGGTAGGTCGGCCAAGTGCTGGAACCACAGGGGTTGGGATGATGACTTGGCTTTCGGTGAAGGGGGCTTGTCATCCCTCCCAGAGCTTCTGCAGAAAGGGGAGGAGCAACCAGAAGGGCTGTCTTAGGTCACATGGTCCTGTCCCCCCTTCCCCAACCACAGGTGAAGGGAGAGCAGACGCCCCTGCAGTGAGGAGGTCACACGGTGAGTTATCCATGAGTTACCCATGGGGTGGCAACCCATGTTGGTCATCCTGTTTTTCCTAAAGTTGTTCACCCTGAGTTTACATGGAGGCCCATGGAGCTATTTTATTATATCTTATTTTCAAATGGGCTTAACAGAGCACAACACAGAAAAATGGCTTAATTACATTGTTCAGACTGTAAGGGGAGGTCCTAAGGGCAGGTGCCAGTATGGAGGATGCTGGAAAGGGGAAGACCAATCCCTTCGCTTGCGCCCCCTTTATTTTGGGTAGGTGAGACTGCAGTCTAAATAGTCCCCTTCCACCAAGGCCTCTTTGCTCTGTGAGGGGCTGGCAGAGTTGGGTGTACAGAGAAGGGTCTGAAGGAGTCAGGCAAGAGGGACTGGGGAAGCTGGCTGGCAGAGGGAAGGGCAGGTGCCACACCTGGGCTATCATGGGGTGGCACAGAGAGAGAAATGCTGAGGCAGTGCCCTGAGGCTGAGGGACCCCGAGAACAAAGCTCCTATCTCACCGTCCTCCGGGGTCCACGCAGCCATCCTGGGGTGGCAACGGGGACTGCATCCCTCTGCACTTGGGATGAAACTTCACACTGAGCTTGACCAGGTGGCATCTGGGTTGTCCCTATAGTCTCTGCTTTCCTTCTTCTCACATCTTTCTGGGACAGCTGTCATTGTTCCTGTTTTGTACCGGAGGTTCCTGGGCCCAGAGAGGGTAAGTAACTCAACCAGGCCCCGGACAGTGAATGGTCTAAGGCTGCAGGGTTTACTCTGCGCCCCCAGAGTGCAGTCCCTGCCTGGTTCCACCCCAGCACTAGGGCAATGTGGGTCTCCTGCTGGCGCTCACTAATTACTGTGCACTGCACAGGGAGGGGTGGCAAAGCGCAGGCACTGGGCTCCGTACGTCTGACTCCGTATCCCGCTCTGGCTGTCACAGGCACCTGCGCTATCTTGAGAAGGGTAAGTCTGGAAGCTTCAGCTCTATAAAGCAGGGTGCTGAATGAATGTTGTGTCACCATGTTACTTGCCCACAAGAGCCCAGGGCGGGCAGCCCCGGCTGGAGATGTCACCTCTGGGAGGGGAGTCCTCCATCTTCCTGTCCTCCTCTACCTGAAGGCCCTGTCTCTTGAAGGGTAAGAGTCCTACCAGGGGAGGGAGCATTCTAGCAGGGACCCTGGGATAGGCTAGTAACCCCACAAGGCCCTGAAGGGGGCCTCTGGGACTAGCAGCTGGACATGGTCTGGATGGGGCATGTGATAGGGGCTGGTTGCTTAGTTCCCAGTTTAAATGAGGAACTGCTGAGACCACCCACCTAACCCAGGGAAAGGGCCTCAGCCTCTCTGCCTTGGAATTCTCAGTGTCTGGGCTGCATTCCTGGGTCTTAAAGTGAGACAGCGTAGTGCCAGTGTGGACAGATCTACGCGGCCCATCCCCTCTCCCTCCTGTCCCTCTGTCTGAACAGTGGGAGCCCAGGCCCTGGCTGTACCTCCCCACCTGGCACCCACTTTCTTTCCTTTCTGACCCTGGGATCTACTCAGCCTCCGAGCAGCCAACAACCCTGCAGCACTTGTGGTTCCGGTCTCTGGCCCTGGAAAGATTCAGATGGCCCATGGACATAGCACCATTGATCCATGTTACAGATATGGCCCAGGTTTACCCAAGTTCACACAGCCTGTTGTGGAGCTGCTGCAATGGGAGTCTCAGTCTGACACCAAAGGCCGCCTGAAAGTTCTTGAACCAAGGAAAGGACAAAAAAAAAAAAAAAAAAAAAAAGGGAGAAAAAACAGATTTGGGTCATAAGTAGAATGTATTGATCACTGAACTGCCTTTTAGCATTACAGGGAGAGCATCTAATTACTTCCTACAAATACTAACAATAATGACCCTTATATTGGACTTAGCTCTGTGCCAGATACTAAGTATTTCAAGCCCGTGAACTCGTGTAATGGAAAAGGTCCCAGGGTAAGATTGAGAGTGCTCCATTCCCCCCACAGCTCCAGCTACCCTGAGTGCTGGTTTCCAGGCACTTCATTCTCCTGACGGCTCAGGAGAGAGGCCACCAGCTGCCCTGGCTCTCGGGGCCTCTCTGTTCCCTGCGCTGGTCAGTATCACCCCCGGGAAAAATCAAATCTGGCTGTCTCCCCTTTGCAGTCTTCTTGGCCATCTGGGCCACCTCCTGTCTGTGTCACTCTCCCTCGAGGGATAGTGACTCCAATCACGACCCCTCTCGGCTTGGCAGTCAGTAAACCAGCTTCTGTGCTTTTGCCTGGAGACATTTGGACACCCTGGCCTCAGGGATGCCTGATGGTTGCTTTCTCTCCTCCTCCTTTTCCTCCTCTTCCTTTTTTTCCTCCTCCTCCTTCTTCTTCTTATTTTGTTTTAAGTCAAATTCTCACTAAGTTGCCCAGGCTAGGCTCAAACCTGTAGTCCTCCTGCCTCGGCTTCCCAGAGTGCTGGGATTACAGGTGTGCACCACCATGCCTGGCTGCTTCATAGTCTTTTGACCTCTGCATTCTTGGGCTTCCGGTTTTCCTTCAGCAAGGCATGCCTCCGGCTGAAACCTGAGCCTTGACCCCACCCGAAGGCGCCATTCTTAACATTTCCCTTCCCCTGCACCTTCCTGTGTATCCACCTCTTCTCTTCCTTTTCCTGTCCTCTCTTCCCCCAACTCTTCTCCACTCCACCTCACTGGCCCCAGGACCTCTTGCTCTTACAAACTACACCCCCCCACACACAATGCCAACATCTGGTTAAGGCAATGAATGAGGGAATGCCAGGTTCTTTTTACTCATGTATATTGATGTTAAATAAAATATTAGCACATCAAGTCAAGCATTATATTTTATAAAACTACATCCTGCTCAAATAGAGTTTGTTCAGGGAAAGCAAATGTGGTTTAATACTGTTGAACATTGTACTATAGTTCATATAAATAGGTCAAAAGAGGAAAAACAGTTTGACTACCTAGTAGATGTCCAAAACGTGTATTTTAGAAAATCTAACATACATACCTATATACATTCTTAAAAAAATTCTTAGTAAAATTGACATAGCAGCATCCTTTTCTTACCATGATTTTAAAATGTCTGTGTCAGACCAAAAGGCAGCCTAGCATGGTGGAGCACGCCTACAACCCTAGCATTCTGAGAGGCTGAGACAGGAGGATTACAAGTTCAAGCCCATCCTGGGCTACATAGCAATTTATCAAGATCTTGTCTCAAAATTAGAAAAAAAAATTAAAAAGGGCAGAGGATATAACCCAGTATGAAGGCCTTGGGTTCAATCCCCAGTATTAGGAAGAAAAAAACAAACAAACAAACAAAACAACACCAGGTCATAGCATGGGTGATACAGAAGTGCTAGGGACACTGCTATTAAAGTCAGGAATAAGAAGAAGCCAGGATTGGCTGCTCTAGTTTAACTTTATTCTGGAGCTGACAGACAATGTTACTGGTTAGAGGCAATGTTACCCCAGTAGCAATGTGCTACCAAGTGCCCTGACTGATGTTTCTAAACACCATTCTCCACTAAAAGGAACCAGCACTCCTGGGAGAAATGGCTGATCCAAGAGTTGGAACAGAGAAATTACAAGGTGAGCTTGAAATATATTTTTGTGCTAGAAAGGGAGCAGATGCTCAAAGATTAATGGAGATGGGTCAAAATGACGCAGAGTCTTTCTTTTTTTTTTTTTTTTTTGGTTTTTCTCCGGTACCGGGAACCGAACTCATGACCTTGCGCTTGCCAGGCAGGCACTTTGCCGCTGAGCTAAATCCCCAGTCCCTGACACAGAGTCTTTCTGAAGGGACTTCCACCGGCTAAATCAGGGACAATGTGAGCACTCATGTAACTACAGGAATAGATTACAACTCTTTGGCTACAATAGGAACTCACGAGTCCATATTGACAAGAATGAATGGATGAGGAAGAAAGGCATTTCTTCCGATGGATGCCAGCAAATAAATGCAGAAGAGTGATAGGCAAAGACATTCACTGCTTGGCAACCGTCCTAGTGGTGGTTGATTAAGGCTGGAGTAATCAAAGGGTGCTAAGATTAGTAGGTAAGGATTTGATGAGGAACAGAATATTGGTGTGGCCTTGCAGTATCTCCTCACCACATACAGATCAAATACAAAGGGAAAGATGGCGGGCATGCGGTAGAGAAACCCAGCAGGCACCAACTTGACCCGGCATCGAGATTAACACCCCCACTGCAACAAAAGCCCAGTAACATCTGGTGGAGAGGATGCACAGAACAGCACAGAATCTTCTACGCATTCTTACCATGAATACGGCCTGAGAGAGGACATTGGAAAACAATCCAGCCTCAGGTTGGGAGACATCTGACAGAATGAATGGGTGCTCCTCTTTAGGACTGTCAAGATCACAGAAGCTAGGGAAAGATGGATAATCTGCTTCAGATAGAAAACAAAAGATGGATAATCAGTTTTACGGGCCATAACAGCAAAGTGCAATTCAGGACCCTGACTTGGATCCTGGACCCAAAAGGAAAATGAGGAGTTGCTGCAACAGTTGTAGAAATTTGCATGAGGCCCACTGATTGGATGATGGTGTAAAAATAATCTTGATTTCCTCATTTGCAGAGTTGAATGGTAGCAGTGAGGAGAGGATATTGTTTGGAGGAAATACAAAATGGAATATTTAGGGATTGGGAAGCACTGTGTCTACAACTTGTTTTAAATTCTCAGACCGTTCAGAAAAAAAGATTTACCTGCCTCTCCCTGTCTCTGTGCCTGCCTGCCCTCCTCCATCTCTGTTCTATTCATCACCCGAGACATACCCACCTTGTGCTCATTGCCTTACCAACCTGCTTGCCATTTCCCAAAGAAACTTGCAGGGAAAGCACCTTACAAATATAAGGGAGCAGAAAACTCCTTTCCTTCATTTATGTCTGGGATTTACTGGAAACGAAAGCTCCATGTGAGATTTTGGTGACTGAGAACGATCAACGAAGGAGCCACTTTGGGTGAGAGGTGACTTCCTATGGTAAGAGGTCAGTTCCCTCTCTTTGGGGAAACATGTCTCAGGAGATAACAACCTGCAGGAGCTGTTAAACCACCTTAAGGAAGCTAACTGTCAGTTGCAGGAATTTGGTGAGCTGGTGGATGTCATGTCCATAGCTTGAAATCAGCCATGGTAGGACACCTGGGACATTTTTAAATGCTATACGTCAGATTGTTGTTGTGAGCTCTGTGTGTATGCTATGGCTTTGTGAGCTGGTTATTAAGTGTTCACCAGCACATCCCTGAACATCGGTGTCCTCCTTCCGTGCCCTCTTGCTTAGGCAGTGGGGCCGAACAGCAGGACAAGTCCTGGAGTTGTGCAATATGGCAGCCCTGGTAGCAATTCATGCTCTGAGGCTAAGTTTCCTGTTGAACACCTCTGCCACTGACTACATTAATGAATTAATTCTATGTACTTAGGATTGTGCCTTATTATGCAAAAAAGTGCAACATATCTCCAAATTGCTACCTCTGGGATGCTTTTGTCAAAAAAAGAATCATCACAGTATCTACATGGCAGGGCCCCATAGAGCCAACCACAAGCACCAGGGGTTCCCGATTGCCTCCAGGCAGCAAGTGCTCCCCTCCAGAATAGGGGCAGCGCAGGGACTATGCAGCCTGTGACTGACCCCCATCTTGTCAGTGCTGTGGGCTTAATCTCCCCACTTTTCGAAGCCCCTGCAAAGACTGCTTGGGAGGCCAGCCTTGAGTCACTTGAGCAGAACGTGATCCCACATCCCAGGGGTGACCAAGGAGCAGGTTGGGGAGTGAAGAAGAAAGGGAGCGTCTGTGTTCAGAACCCAAGAGCACTGGGCCCTCATCCATTCTGCTCCTTCGTGCTCTGCGCCTCCACCTCCTGCTGCCATGTCCCCCCATGCCAGCTTCACCAGCCCAGCGGGACTGCACACAGCTGTCCTGAGCCCTCCTCCCAGAGGCAGCACGATGCGGAGGGAAGACCCAGGGAAACAGGCCGTGAGGACCTCACTTGGAGCCTCTTACCACTCCCTCATGGACCCTTGTAGTCTGGTCCAAGGGAGATGCCCTGAGTGTACCTTGGGGTTGAGAGTACAAGGGCCAGGGCCACAACATTCTAGGAATACAAGGCTGGCTTTTACCCCTTCTGCCCTCTTCTGACTGAACTTCTCTCTGTGCCTTGGTTTTCCCATATGTAAAATGGGACTAATCATTTTAGTCCTCATTTTAGTACCTCAAAACATCTCTTCAAGGTACTAATTACTGTCTGTGAGAGGCTTTGAGATCCTTGGATAGACTATAACAGTACTAATAATGGATAATAACACTCTGCCCTTCTCCGAGGCCTTTCATCCATGGATCTCAAAGCCTTTTACAAACCTTAATTAATTCTCACAACACCCCAGAGCAGGAGGCTGATGGTCATTAGCCCCATTTTACTGGTGGGGAAACTGAGAGAAGCCAGGAGGCTGGCTTGAGGCCACACAATAAGCTCACAATCCCGTGAGGTTGAGAACTCACAGCCTTCGGCCCCCAGGAACGGCTCAGGCAGTGTGGGCTTCCGCCCAGCTCAACCACGAGCAAAGAGGCTGATGGGGCAGCAGCACCTGCCAAGGCCCCTAGGCTGGCGGCGGAGAGGAGTCTCAGCCACTGAGCTTGCGGGAGATGGATAAATAGGAGGAGGCCCATAGGCATAGGCCTTGCTGGCCTGGGAAGACAAGTAACATTTATAGGGCACTCACTGTACACTGACCCTGGATACTTTGTATTACTGGGTCTCATCCTGCCTGTGAGGAAGGACATGTTGTTCCCATTTCCCAGATGGGGAAACTGGCTTGTTGAAGAAGCCACTGCTGTGGACCAAGCAATTTGCTTTTGCCTTTGTCCCTAGTCCATACCACAAGCCATCTGGGCTGCATTGGGCATCACTTTAGAGATGGGGAAACTGAGGCACACAGAAGAAAACCAACTTGCTCGATGGCGTGACTATGGACAGACCACTGTTCTTCAATAACCTCTCCCTTCCCCGGCCTCTGACTCCTTCGCAACCTCTTGTGGGCTGCTGAGCCTGAATGACATCACATCAGGAAGGCTTTGAAGTGCTCGGAGGTAGCGGCCGGCCGCAGGTCCTCCCAGGGGAAGATGAAAAGCCTTGTGTCCTAGTCTCAGTGTCATACCACAAGGAAGTTCCCAGAAGATGGAAACTGCAGGGTCACCTTGGCTGACCGGGACTACCTGGGGACAGTCACCCCATGGGCTGCCACCCAGGTCTCAGGGATGGCTTCCTAGGCCCTGCCTGTGGCCCTCTCTGAGGAGGACCCTGCCTCCTGGTACAGAGGTGGTGAGTGATGTATCCTCTCCCCTGCCACCTGGGCCGGGCAGGAGGCCCTGAGAAGAGTGCTGTATTACTAGGCAACTGCTCAGGGGTTCCAAGGAGGCCGATGCAGGAGACCTCTGAATTTCCGGGTAGCTCTGATGGTTCCCAATCTCCTACAACAGAGCCACGAACTCTGGAATGCTGTCTGTTTTTAATAATTGCTCCCCTGTCCCATGAGCTTAAAAGCTTTATTAGAAAGCAGGTTCATTCCAGTGACAGCAGCAGGAACTTGGGGACTGGGCAGGGTGTCAGAAGACCTGGCTCTCGCTCCCGGCCATCTCTCAAGCACGCTGTGTGGTCTGGGAAACCTCGCTGCTCCCTGCCTCAATTTCCCTGTTAGGAAAAACCGCAGTGGAGAATGCCAGCCCCGTGGCTCCTGGGAGGCTTCTTAAGCCCAAGGGAAGCAAAGCAGGGACAAGGCAAGTGCGTGTAGAGAACACGGTGCTTACAGGACAGATGGGTGGGGTGCTGGCTCCAGGGTGGAGATCTTTTGCGGGGGAAATGCTATAAACTCCACTAGCAATTTTGCTCACAGCTTGCTCAGTCTTGATCCAAATATTTAATATTTGTGTAGCTTCTTACTTAAGTTAGCAGAATGCTTTCTCTTATAAATTATCTCTTTCAAACCCCCTCCACACCTGCAGGAAAAGGAGGGATATTAGGGCCTCTAACTTACAGACAAGGAAATGGGCTCAAAAGATGAAATAATCTGTTTAAGGACAGCAGGTAGTGAAAGGCAAACCCCAGCCTGTCACTCAAATGTATATCACCGGGACATTTGCTAGAAAATTCTGCACCAGAGTCCGTGCTAGGCTTGGGAGTTTGGTCTCCACATGGCTGGGCTGGGTTGAGGGTCCGGGCCACAGAGCCCCTTTTCCTCCGCGGTGGGGGTGGGGCGAGGTCTCTGGGGTGGGGGCCCGGCCCTGCAGGAGGCCAAGGTGCGGCTGGCGGTGCACGGCTGGCGCTGCAGGCTGCTGCTCGCCCTGCTGGGCAGGGTGGGGCGGGGCAGGGCACGGAGAACAGAGTGACCTGGACAGCGTGACCTTCGATAATTGAGCGCCGCATGCAGCGGTGGTGGTGGCGGCGGCGGCGGCGGCAGAGGCGGGGAGGCCTCCCTGTGTCGGGCGGGCGGGCGCCCCTTCCAGGCGCTGCGGCTTCCAGGAGCCTCATTCTTTCTCTCCCCCAGCGCAGTTCTTCGCTGGGAAGAGCCTGCTCAGACCTGCTCTCCCCACAAAGCGAGGCAGCAACTCCCCGGGGCGGAAAGTGTCTCTTCTGAAAGCAAGACAAGAGTTTAATTAAGCCCTAAATGCGCACAGTTGAGCCTGAAATTAGGGTGGTGAAGGGAGGGGAGAAGGCAGCTGAGGACAGGGGGGCTTCAGCCCAGCCCTAACCCAATGAGCAAAACAACCCCACAAGCAAACCCTCCCCGAGCCAGAGGCGGGTTTACAAAATATTTCTGACACAGAAATGGGAGAATGGCCTGGCCCCCCGGCCCTGACTCGTGTTTGGGGATGCATGTTGGGGTTTGTGAAGTTTTGGACAAAGGGAAGGAGAAACCAGGAAGAAAAGCCACCTCTGAGAGGAGGTCCTCTGGTTCCTGGGGGGCTTTGTGTGGGGCCTGTGTGAGTGACGTGGGGCAGAGGGAACCCCGCGCTGGGAGGGAGGGAGGACACTGAGGGCTCTGGGTGGCCAGTCAGACTGCACACACAGGTGTGCACAGGTGGGGGCTCCTGCCCAGCCTGGCTCCCTCAGGCGGGCAAAGCTCATCCGCTAGGAGGAAGGCAGCAGCTGGCCCTGATTTGCACAACCAGCTGGGCTTCTGGCTGGAGGGACAAAGCAATGAGATTTGCTTTACCAACAATTGCAGGCAGTTGGGTAATCTGTAGCTTTGAGGGGGGCGCTAGTTTCACCCCTCTCTCTCCTATCCCCAGGTCTCCCAAACTGCAGCTGAGGCATTCAAACCACCACCTCCTCCTTCACCTGGTAACTGATCCTCTTTTGCCCTGAAACTTGGGTTTAGTCTTAATTTGCCAGGGACTAAAGGCAAGAAAAGATGGGCAGACGGGCGTGTTAGTGCTTGTCTCTGGACAGAGAGGCTGTTGCGACAGAGCTCCTGGCTTCGTGTAAAAGTGCACACGTGTAGCACAGTGAGGGAACGGGCTGTACACGGGGTGGGGTGTGCCTGGCAGTCTTCCCCTGCCTGTGTGTGCGGGTGTTGGTGGGTGTCACTGGGCTGATTTTTGTCACAGAGGCAGGAGACCCAGGCAGCGAGGAAATCTACTCACCGCAGAAGCTGACCAGCTGACTCATGTTGGCTGACACAGAAGCTGCTGTCCCGGCCCAGCTCCTCACCCAGTGTTGATGTCACCTGCCTGCCACGCCACCTGATCACCTACTGGAAATGGTCTCGCCCCTCTGGGGTCCAGAAGCGGGTTGCATGTTCTTTGACTTTGAGGGACCAACTTCTAAAGAAGTCAGATTGGGTGTCCTTGCTGGTAGGTATGGTAGGGTTATGGGAAGCAGCAGCCAGCTTTGGCCACGAAGCTGCACCTGCTTGCTTTTCCTGATTTGGGTCTAGCACTTCCTCTTCCTGGGACAGATGGGAAATCCTGGTGCAACTTCCCATTACTGGGAAAGGTAGCCTTGTGGGGTGATGACCTGTGTACTGAGGGTTGGATGGCCCCCACCGCCATTCAGTGTGGCCTGCCTTCCCCATTGTGCATGTTCCTCCTGGACGCCTTCCCCAGGTCTCAAGCAACAGAAATGCATCCTATCACAGTGCTGGAGACCAGAAGTCTGGAATCAAGATGTCAGCAGGGCCACAGCTTCCTCCGGATGCTCCATGAGGCGGGGGCGGGGGCGGGGGTGGGGGTAGGATGGAGGTGGGGGGTCGTCCTTGCCTCTTAACCTCCTAGCTTGGGGATGCTTGGGGCTGTCTGTCTGTCCTTATCTTCTTACTGCTTTCTCTGTATATTTAACTTCCCTCTGCCTCAGTCTTATAAGGACATTTACCATTGAAATCAGGGTCCACCCAGATAATTCTTGAGACATCCTCATCTCAAGAATGTTAACTCTGTTACATTTGCAAAACTGACTTTTCCAGATAACGTCATATTCACAGGTTCTGGGGGTTTGCACATGCACACTGAAGACCACTACTCAGTCTGCTGCACCACCCAGTGGTCCCTTCGCTGGGGCTTGCACCTCTCCTGTGATGGCTAGCTCACTTCCTCACCAGTTGGCGACATCCAAGTCCAAACAGGTCTGATTATTTTAGAGTTCTTACTTGGGTGGAATTGAAATTATGCTCAAAAGGAGCTGCTATTCACTAGGTCTAGTTCTGGCCTTCAGAGCAGAGAAAATATATATGTAAATAAACATACCCTCCCTCTACTTCCGATTACAATAAAAAAAAAAGTCAGAAAAAGGATGGGCTGTTTGGTTTTGATGTTAGGGTAAGTGCACAGACCCTGGAGTCCCTAGTGTCCCTGTCTCTAAAGTCTCATGCCTCAGTTTCTCACTGTAACGCCAGAGGGCAGCTGAATCACTGTTTTGTGGGATGTTTTTGGGTAATGTGTCTGCACTGGCATATTAAAGCCTCTGAGAAGTCCTGAGTAAAGAATCCCCTTTAAAAACTCATTATTTTCCAAGTTTATTTGAAACATAGAGGTCTTTCATAGATTACCATCTTTCTTTTTTTTTTTTTTTTTTTTTTTTCTATCATACTGCAAAATGAACTCACAACATCGGGAAGGCCACAATCTGTTTTAGTCCAATCAAATGGTTGAGGTCATCTTGTTAGGCTCCCATGCCCAGCCCTGTTGCTAAGCATTTTGCTAGAGATAACAAACTATCCCTCAGAAGATGAGATTCAAGATTCTGGAAATTAGAAGCTCCTCCCCCAAACCGCAGACAGCCAGGGCGAGGTTGTGGGCGATGGCCTCCTTCTAGGGGCCCTGGGCCTCTTCGGCCCCTGCCTGGAACCACAGAGACCCCGGGGCCCTTCAGGAGGAAGCCAGGGAAGGAAGGATCACTTCCGCAGCCCCGTCCCCTTGGGATCTGGAGTTCAGCTCAGCCTCGAGAGCAGCCCTTCCTCCTTGGGCACATGGCCTATGAACCTGAGTTTTCTGGAAGCTGTTTTTGAATGTCTGAACTAAATCTTCCCTTTGCTGGGGGCGGGGGAGCTCAGAGAGGTTGGATCTTATGAAATAGGAGCAGGAAGACTACCTGGACCTCCCAAGGGAAAGACACTGCTGGGCAGGGAAGAGAGAAGGGCGTGTCCTAAGGGAAGAGGGGAGAGGCTGGGATGACTCATGCAGGGGATGGGTGGGGGTGGGGGTTCCCACCTGGTGCCAACGTGAGACAGAAATGTTGAAATGAAAGTTGAACCAGCAGAGTGATCTGAAAAGGCCACCGAGTTTATCACTCCCTGTCCTCAAGTGAGATTGCACTTGAGCTGTCACACTTTGTTTTGAGACATGGTCTCCCAACTAGCTCAGGCTGACGAGGAACTCACTATGTAGCCCAGGCTGGCCTCGACCGGTATCAGTCCTCCTGCTTCAGCCTCTCCAGTGCTAGGATTATAGGCATGAGCTACCATGTTCCTCTCTTGTCTATAGGCCCCAGAAGGGGTCACAAAGCCCAGAGCAACCTGGGCTACCTGACAGTTCCATCTGCAGAAATGTTCTCTTTTCAGAGATAGCTTTGTCATTGTTGAGTGTCCATGTCTCAGGCTGCAGGCCAGCTGCTTTCACACATAGATTGTCTAATCCTTATCATCTAGGTGAGGACAGCAAGGCTCTAAGAGATTTAGTTTTTCAAATGGTATTGAGGATTAAACCCAAGATCTTCACACTGAGCTACATTCCTACTCCCTCATACTTCCTAAAATTTTTGAAACAGGTCTCACTAATTGCTCAGGCTGAGCTTGAACGTGCAATCCTCCTGCCTTAACCTCTCAGTGTTCTGGAATTATAGGCATGTGCCATTGCACCTGGCTGAGGTGTAGAGTCTTGCTAAAAGTCCAGAAACAAATCTAGGAATAGGACCAGATCTGTCTGACTCCTGACCCCACACCATAGTGTCCAACATTAGTCACACAGCTGCTAGATTCTGACAGTGTGGAAAGTCCTCTCCAGGTCTGACTCAAATCTCTCCTCTCTTCACCTGAGTTGGAGCTGATAAGGGTAGGGTGGCTCTGCTCCGGAGCCAGCTTGGAGAGACATCCCCCATTCTCTAGTATAGGTAGTGGCCTTCCAGTTACTGGGGTGGGGAATGTTTACCTTCTGTTAATGAAAAGAAGTAGATGTGATAATAAGTAAATGCCCAACCCAGTGCAGTAATCGGTGCCCCTAACAATGAGGCTCAGTGTTTGCTCTTGGCTGTGAGTTACATTCACTGGCTCTGGGCGCTGCTCAGAAGCCCCCGGGCACATCAGTGAGGGTGGGGCTGCCACATGCTACAGGGGCTGAGCTTTCCTGCCTTAAGCTCCCAGAATTTACTCTGGGAACCGAGTCTCCCGTGTACCTGCTTCCAGGTGCCCTGGCCAGAGTGCGGAACCTGTGCAGGGCTCCTGGGTCCAAGAGGCAGTGGGAATGGTGCCCTGCCCTTGACATCAGGAAACTGGAGCCTGTACCCAGCTCAGCCTCTGCACCTGAGCAAGCCTGTTTCCCTCCCTAGGCTTCGGTTTCCCCACGTGTATAACGCTGTGAGGGTGTTGCACAAAATGAGTTCTCCAGTTCCTTCTAGGACTCTATAGATCCAGCTCTGCTCAAGGCTGCAAAGTTGTGACTGCTGCTGTGCCATGCATGAGGGTGCCGCAGCAGGGGGACAGAAGCCTTGGAGCTGAAGAACCCAGCTTCCTTCTCCGTGAGGTGACTGGACATATCTTCGTGACTCTGCTTCTCTTCCTTTCTTTCCCACTTTCTCTCTCTTTTGTGTGTTGTTTCCCCAGGCTGCAAGACATCTTCAGAAACCCCTCTGAGCCTCACTACAACCTTTGATACAGACAGAGAAAGGGCCACAGCACTGTGAGCCTCAGCTATGTTCCTGGCCCTTCCCAGCGGGACTATTTCCTGACTCCTCCCCATAGCTGCAGAAAATCCCTTGGAATAAGGTAGCATGCAAATACATGGACAGAGGAAGGCTATTCCAATAAATACATGGACACAGAGACACAGACACACACACACACACATGCACACAGGATCATTCTTGCCTTGCCCCTGAGATCTTGGTGTTACTATCATCCCCACACCACGCTGGAGGAACATGCGTCTCAGAGGAACTGCCCAGCGTTCCTTGATTATCAGACGGCAGAGTCAGGGTTCAAACCCGGGCCTGTTTGGTGTAAGTCTTTTCTGTTTGCTTTGAACTGGGCACATTCTTTGCTCCACTCTGTACCTAAGTGAATTGGCAAATAGAGATGAAGTGACTGTCAGCAATCAAATCTCTGTCTTTTGCCTACAAACCTGTGGCTGTTTATGGAAACATCACAGCTGCTTCAGAAGAAAACCCAGTGGGGTCCCTTCCGTCCTTCCTCCCTTGCTTCCTTCTTTCCAGGAACACCCCCTCCCCGCTCAAGTGCTCACGTGTCCCCGACAGGAAATCGCATGATGTGCTCATTGGTGCAGATAAGAGCCTGGCTCCCCAAGCCACGGGTGTCTGCAGAGGCATGGGGGTGCAGCAGGGCTCGTGTCCAGTGACCCAAGCAGCTGATGCTCAGGTGCCAGGATGGCTGAGCTGACTCTCAGGGGACACTCTCTAGGGATGCAGGCAGCACCTAGCCCCACTCTGTGCCATTCCTGGTGGCTGAGTCTGCACAGGTCCCTCCAAGCATACTCAGACAGTGTAAGAGGGCACCGAGTGTGGACGCTTCCCTCAAAGTGCACCTGCCTTGCTGTCACCTGGCCTCACTGCAGTTCCTCCCTACCTCTCTTCTGGACAGTGACACTCTGGGGTCTTGCCATTCCCTTCTGTCCTCTACGCTACCACAGGGCAGTCAGCTTGAGGCTTGAGTCTTCACTTTCAGGCTATCGCCCACTGTACCTGTCCCTTGGGTCATGGAAAAAGAAGTCTTCCCCCAAAGAGTCACACTCAAAATTGTTTGGGGAACTCCTGCTTCAAGCCTAGCCCAGACCACAGCTCCTCCTGTCCTCTCAGGAAACTGTCACTGCAGGATACCTAGCTACTTTCCATCTCTCTGTCTCTCAGAGTGTGTGTCTGCATGTGTAGGGGGGTGGCTTTTGGAGGTAAAAGGAAGCCGAAAACACACACAAGGTGTAGAAGCCATGTGCACATCCTGGTGAATTTTCACCTGTGAACACACCTGTGTGTGCCTTGCCCAGGCGAGAAACACAGTTGGGCAACACAGAGGCCCTCAGGCTCCTGTCTTGGCCCATCTCTCCTGCTGCAAGGCCAACTAGGTTCAGATTGCTAAGCAGGCGCGTATGCCACTGATAGATAGTATAGATATGCTATATCCCCAGCCGAGGTTCAGATTTCTAATGCGTTTTGAATTTCTAAATCCATTTTGCCAAAAAAGTTATTTTGCCTTTAATTTAATTTAATTTTTTTTTGTTTTTTTCCAGTATCGGCAATCGAACTTACAATCTTGCGCTTGCCAGGCAGGCGCTGTGCTGCTGAGCTAAATCCCCAGCCCTGTATTTTGCCTTTAAGATAATGGAACAATACATAGTTTGTGTCTGGCTTCTTTTATTCAACATTCTATTTGCTAATTAGCTATGGATACGCATGTAACAGGCACATATACACGTATACATACATAACACACATGTGCACAAATATGCATATATGTGTGAATATATAAAATTTATCCCTGCTTTTCTTGATGAAATATTTTATACCAAAAGTCCAAACACAGAGAACACCACCTTGGGTTCAGTCCGCACCATAAAATATAAAAAACAAAAACCATTATGTCATTTTATCCCATGTTCCTTAGTATACATCTCCAAATAATGTGGATTCTTTTACATATACAGTTAATGTCATATTGGACCTGTCGAAATTAGAAACAGTTCAGGGCACCATCTAATACCCAGTCCGCATTCAAATTTCCCAAATTGCATACTTATAGAGGAAATTCACAGCCATGGGTGAAGTGCTGCATCGCACTGCTGCTCTTGCTTACCTTCCCGCTCCTCAGGCCGGTGCCTATGAGCCTCACCCTCAGAATTCTACCCAAACCTGCCCTGGAGATTCCTAAGTCTGGCAGGGCATTCACAGAATTTTCAGGCTCAGCTGATTTAGACCCTCATTTGATTTCTGATGCCCCTTCACCAAGTCCACCATGCAGCCGCAGCCTCTTTTACAACTAAAGCCCCAACATTTCAGCTGTATTTTGAGGCAGTGGCATCTTCCTTAAACTGAGCTCAAATCTACCTCCTATAACACTAGCACCCATTCTCAGTCCTTGCTGGTCCTCTGAGGTCATTCTACATAAACCTGCCTCTTTTTCTGCAGGGAATGTCTTCAGATATCTGGAGACACCTTGGGACTGTTCTGGTCTCAGTCAAATCCCATCAGTGTGCTCTTGCCCTGGGACCCAGAATTCCCTGTAACGTAATGCTGTCTGCCTTCTCCACCTTCATTTGTCAGTGTCTTGTGAGAGTCCTGAGGCCACATTCATTGCCACCATCTTCGTGAGGCCTTTTTCTGATGTGGTCCAGCTGGTATGTTCTTACCCTCTGTGTTAACCAGAGAATCCCGGTAGCTACCTTGTGGTGTCAATTGTGTTCTGACTTGTTTTAAAGTTATTTCAGAATCTTTCTCATCCTTCACTGGATTCCAAATTCCTTGAAGACTGATGCTTTCTTACCTGTCTTCATGCTTCTAGAAATGTCTAGCACCAGTAGGCATTCACAGTAGGTGCTCTTTATATGTTTATAGTACATTAGCCAGGACTCTTTTAGTTGAAAGTGACAGATAAACTCAATTTGGCTTAAAGAGAAAAGGAAATTTCTTGCCATAGAACTGGAAAATCCAGGAGAACAACTACCGTAGGCATGCTGGGGCACAGGTGATCACTGCTGTCATCAAACACTTGTTCCCCGTTGCTTGGCTCTGCTTCCCACTGGTTGGCTGTACTCCTAGTAGCCCATCCCCAAGGAGTAGTAAAAAGAAAGTGCTTATTTTTCAAGGGTTTTAGCCAAATTCTCCAGTCTAACTCTCGTAAGCCAGGCTTGGGTCATCTGCACAATCCTGAAACAGTCAGTAACTGCAGCCAGGGATGCAAGATGTTCTGGCCAAGACCAGATCACGTGTCCATGTATTCACCCTAGAGCTCAGGGTAAGGTCAACCCTGGTACATGGAATGGGAAAGGAGAGAATCCCCAAAAGAAAATCCGAGTGCTGTCAGTGGACGAAGGAAGGATGGGTGCTGGGCTAGCCAAATCACATAGCTTCAACCAAGCCAGAGGGAGCCCTGCTGCAAGCAGTTGGGTCTCTTGTGTCTAGTGTTCCTCTGAGCTCCTCTTGCATTCTCTCAGCTGTGACCTTGAGTTCATCCAAAAGCCGTTGAGAGATAGGATGAACACCTACCTGCTCAATGACTGGACTGCATATGTAGAGATGGTTCGTGAAGGTTCAGTGCTATGCTAACGCAAGAATTCATTAACATCCTTACCAAGACTGTGGGCCTAGAGTACTAGCATTGATTTTTAGCCCTGGAACTGGGTGAGTTTATCGGTCTTGACTAATTTTTCTATTGTTAAATGGAAATAATTTCATCTCCTGAGTAGGGTTGTTAAAAATGTTAGCTGAGTTAATATATAGGACCCAATTAAAACAATATCTGGTACAAGACAGTCCCTGTAAAAGGTTTTTATAGGTGTTCTTACTGAGTAAGAACATTTGTTATTGTCTTATGGCCCCACTATTTTGTGTGCTACTCCCTATTCTTCTCAGCCAGACTGTAAGCTGCCTGAGGGCAGAGTCCTTCAGGTTCCTAGCTTCCCTAGTAAGTGCCAAGTAAATCCTTGCAGCCAAGGTGACAGGTGGCTGTGAGACCCAAGGACAGTCCTGGGCTCAAACCACATTAGAAATGACCTGAGCCTCCTGCTGCACTAGGGAAAATTCAGGTGGGGCCCTGGTAGTGCCTTCCCCCTTGATTTCCCAGGTTATCAGAAGCAGAGGGCCACAGAGACAGAGTTCAAAGTGGAACTTGGAAATCTTGGCAGGAGACTCGTCCAGATACAGGAGCAGTAGGGAGGGGGGGCTTTGCCTCCTACAAGATTTCCGTTCCTCTCTTGCCTTATGACAGAAGCTGAATTCAGCCCAGATTCCTGGTGCAGATGGAGAAACAGAGGCCTGGAGATGTCCAGGGGGCTTGGCCCAGGTCACATGGCCCCTGGAGCAGGACGGTAGTTGCAGTTCCCCTTCCCATCTTGACACCAAATCCAGTGCTGCCTCTCTTTATGCAGATCTGAGAACAGAAAGAGAATCAAGGAAATTGGCCTGTTTCTCCCGAGGGCCTGAAGAACATTCCTAGCAGTGGTGACTTCTGTTCTGACTCATAAAGATATTTCGGAATAATAGCACTGGTCATTTTATCTCAGGAATGTATCCGGCTTTAAAACAACAACAAAAACACTGGTTGCAAGGAAGTATCCTCTCCTGCCTTCCAGGGCAGTGACCCTGCTCAAATTTTTCAAGGTCTGTGGAGGTGGAGGAAGAGGACAGAAAGACCTCATTTACATACAGTTTCCTAAAAATCTTACACAAAATTCAATATACAGTCATGCATCACTAATGATGGGGATGTGGTCCAAGAAATGTGTTGCTAGGTAATTTTGTTGTGTGAACATTGCAGAGTATGTGTGCACAAACTAAGCAGCTATGATGTCACTAGGCAGTCTTGGCTGGCTGGAACATCATTATGTGCTGTTACAGTAACTCTGTGGTCCTGGGCAACGAAAAGGTCTGTTATTGTTTGTTTGTTTTTTTTAAATTGAAAGTAAAGTAATTTAGTAAAGTGAATAAAATGCTGTAATCTTAAGGGTAGAGCTTGATGATTTTTTTTTTTTTTTTTTGGTGGTGATGCTGGGGATTGAACCCAGGGCCTTTGCATTGAGCTATGTCCCCTGCCCCAGCCCTGCCTTTTTTTTTTTTTTTCTTTTTTAAATTTTGCAACAGGATCTCACTAAGTCACTAAGTTTTCCAGGGCTGGGCTGGGGAGGTAGCTCAGCAGCACACCACCTGCTTGGCAAGCATGTGTTGTGAGTTTGATTCCCAGTACCCTCCCGGCAAAAGTTTCCCAGGGCTGACATTTATGATCCTCTTGCCTTAGTCTCCCAGACAGCTTCGACTTCAGGTGTGTGCCACCATGCCTGGCTTTGCTGAATTTTGTCATGCCTACAGACATGTGTAACCCCCTCCCAGGTAGAGAAGATTTAATTTAAATATGACTATTACGACTGCCTCTAGAGGTGGTATTTTCTCACCTTTCTTGTCTTCCATTCTTCTTTCATGTGTGAAATGGGAATCGTGTCAGGAGAATTGTATGTGCTGCCTCTCACAATACCTGAGCTTGAGGGTTCTCTTGGAACTTCAAGGAAGTGGTGTAAGGTCACAGGAAGGAAAGGCATTCTTGCTGACACCATTCTTTCCCCAGATTTGGATCTCCTCAGGTTAGTGCTTCCTAGACTTTCCTCTGCCTCCATACCTGAGAAACACGACACCCTCCTTCAGCATGGTGGCTTGGTGAGGTTTCAGGGATGGCCAGAGGAGTGGCTTGCAGAAGATCTTCAGGAAATTCACTGTCCTCTGGGAGAGGTATGACACTCACTGATTTAGCATGCCCCTTATGAAATCCCACTCATGGAAATACCTTGAGGCTTCATTAGCATCTATGCTGGTTACTCTCATTCATGAACTTGTTGAGGTGCCCTCCCACTCTACCAGATCTACTCTTCACCTACCCTTCTTGGCCTTTCTCTGTGCCCTTCGAGGCCAAGCTGCAGGACTACACTACCCTGTGGCCAGAGATGGAGAGTTGGGAGCGATGGGTCTGGTGCCACCACGCCCACTTTCAGCACACCATGTCTAGCAGCGGCTACTTCTCCCTGCCCACTAGCAGCCCTCATTCACTGCCTCCGTGCTCAGTAGGCTCTTAGAACACCATTTCCTCCCCATCTCAGCCCCAGGGGTGGTCACAGTTTCCAACTGTTACCAGACTCCAGGTGCTTCAAGAGCCACCCTGTCTGCCCCTTCCTCCCCTGATACTGGGAATTGAACCCAGGGGTTTTGCACTAAGACACATCCCCTACCCTTGTTTTATTTTGAGACAGGGTCTCACTAAGTTGCTAAATTGCCCAGGTTGAGTGTGAACTTGCCATCCTGTCTCAGCTTCCCAGAGTGCTGGGATTACAGGCTTGTGCTACCTGGTCCTCCTTCTCTAACTCTGCCCAAACCTTTCTAAACAGCTTCACCATTAAGGCCTTTTCTTTGAACCACCTGGGTTGAAATTTGCCTTCTGATGGCCCCTTGACCCAGTTATAAGTCACTGGACAAATAGAAGCACTTTTACGTGAAACAGTTATCAATTATAAGATGCATCTGGCCTTTACAAATGATAAATCATCAAAATGTATGACTTCTATAAAGAAATGATGGTGTCTTTGTTCAGGAATGATGGATAGATGTCAGTTTATCATTAAGAAGTCAAATTTGCTCCTAAACCTTCAAGGGTGACAGAGCACTAGGTTTAAGGTGAGATGAGATGGCTTTGAGTTCAGCCTCTGCCACTCAGTCACAGGCTAAAAAAATCTTGAGGCAGTTGCTCTATCACTGTTCTTTCTTTGGCAATGCATTTGCCAGAGAGTATTCAGAGTGCTGTCCACATCCCTCACGGGTATGCTGTGTGTGAGGACAGTCAAGGCCATGTATGTGTATAGTGGATTGACAACTGGTGATCAACTTATAACCCCCAGCCGAACTGAGTAAGAGTGGTGCTGAGTGTGAGAGGCCCACCTGGGGATTGTTGCCAGCAGCATAAGAGGCAGAACTGGAGAAGTTGGGCTGTTGGAAGCGAAGAAAGGCTGTTGGGAGCTGGTGGAAGCTGTAAGGAGCTGTTGGTTCTGTTGGAGGAGCTTGTCATGCTGGCTTTCCTAATGAACTCAGCTGTTTTCATCCTCTGAGGAGCTCAGGACTTTGTTGGCACTGAGAATGGCTTCGGTTCACTTTGGGAGAGCTCTGGTCCTCACCTTGAGCATCACTTCCTGGCTCCGGAGGGGAAGATGGTGCACTGCCAGTCTCTTGGAGAAGTTTGTTTTTTTGTTTTTTTTTTTTTTTTTTTGGTTTTTCTCCGGTACCGGGAACCGAACTCACAACCTTGCACTTGCCAGGCAGGCGCTTTTGCCGCTGAGCTAAATCCCCAGCCCCTCTTGGAGAAGTTTGTTGCGTTGGCTTTCCTGATGGGAACTCAGCTGCCTTCACCACTGGAGGAGCTCGGGACCTCACTGTTGCTGAGGATGGCTGTGGTACTTTTCAGGGGAGCTCTGGTTCTTACTTTGAGCATCGCTTCCTGGCTCCAGTGCAGACCTCTCAGCCTGTTAGTACAGATCCTTCATCCCCTTGGCACAGACCAACTGACTTTTTGCCCTTTCCAGCGCAGATCCGTGAAACAGACTTGCATGAGATATTGTTATGGGCTCTAGGTCTTCAGCTGGACTCATGCAGGACATTTCCATGGTATCCAGGCCCTCAGCTGGATACCTTGGTCTTAGTGTGTGGACAGATTTCCTGCACTCTCTTGTATATCATTCTTTGGGTGACTATTACGATCTTATAAAATATGTGCCCTGTATTATTGTTCTCCCTTGCAAAATATCCCCCAAACTGATAGGTCATCTCTCAAGTGCCAGACACTGGGCTGCAGGAACAAACTGGCAAAGGGTGCCAAGGGTGTCCCTGACAGCCAGAGAGGCCACGAGAAGCCAGCTCCACCTACCCTTTTGTCCCCACCCAGCACACCTCCTCCTTTTCCTCACTTGCATGACCTCTTCCAGAAGCTGAGTGATGGTGCTAGGGCTGGGGCTACTTATTCAGCTGAGAACTAAGGGACACTTGTAAGAGTAAGTTAAAGCCATCGCCAAAGGAAGCCCCTGCTTTCCCCAGACCAGAGAGAAAGACACTCTCACGTGGACGGCGGGTAATGCTGCGTCTAAGCAAGAGCCTGATGTCAGAGAATCTCATCTGTACACTCAACTAGTCACAAACGCAACAATCAGTTCTCCTGGACAAACAACTGAAGCTCACTTTCTTTATCTGCTGCCGGGAATAGGACCCACCTCAAACGTTTGTCGTGAGCATTACGTGCTACAATGTTTTTTTGGTTAGGCCCTCAGTAAAGGTTCACCTTCATTCTTATCATTACCTGTTCTTGGGAACCAAAGGACCCTGGCTAACTGGGTGACCCCAGAACGGTTCCTTGCAAAAGGGGCTCACTGAACTGGGTCTGGAGACTGACTGCGTTCTTTGTTGGGCGCAGGTAGCTCCTCCGGTATCAGCTGAGGCAAGGGGAGGCCGGTCTGGAGGCAGCACGGGGGCGTACCCCTGAGCCTGGCGCTCAGGGACAGAAAGGTGAGGGCAGGCTGCAGTACGCAGGCCTCCCAGCGGGCAGACAAATCCAACCCGAGTTCTGGAGCAGGGCAAGGCTTGGATCAAAGCGCTCCGGAGGCAGGCCGGGGCGCACCAAAGGGAGGACAGCGACTTGCATCAGCACAGATTCCGTGATGCTCTGCAGACGTCTGGGGGCTGCTGGGCTTTACGGGAACCCACAAGAAAGGAAAGGACCCGGGGAGAGGGCAACGCGGGGGCGGGAGAGGGCGCGAGGGTGCGCTCGCCCGCAGGCGCGCTCCCGGCGGCGCCTGCCCAGGGCTGGGCGCGCCCGGGACGGCGGAGGCCGCGAAGGAAGCTCCTGTTCTCCTTCCCCCTCCTTTCCCCCCCGCGTTACTGGAAGGACTGTGTGGGAGAGACCCAGCGGCACCCGGATTTTTGAGCGCAGGATGGGGGAGGGTGGGGCAGCAGCTGCTGCTCAAAGGAAAACCAAAAGTGCGTTTTCGCGCCTCTCCAACACGTTGTTGCTCTGGGGAGGACCCTGCGCGCCCGGCCGCGCCTCCCTTCACAGCCCCTCCAAGACCTCGCTAGGGCCCGCGTGGCGCGGGGAGGGAACTGGGAGGCGAGCAGGAAAGTGTCACGATTTCTTCCTCTATGCCCTGCGCCCGTCCCCACCCCCAGTTTTCTGGGTTTTGCTGCTGCCGCCGGGGAAGGGCTGATCCGTTTTGCGTCAAAGGACTGCATTTACTCAGTCCTGCTGGGAGAGGCGCGTAAACACTCCGGCAGGCCAGGACGCAGGGATGAAAAAAGCCAAGCACCCACGGCTGGTGCGCGTGTCCGCCGACCCCACACCCCTCGCCTGGGCCCGCGCAGTTGCAGGCTCTGCTGGGCGGGCAATGGCGGAGGTGCGAAGGGTCAGGCCGGCCTCACCCCGCCGCGCGCGCACGTCCTTGGGGATGGAGCTCAGAACAGAATGTGTTTTATAACTGTAAACAATGACCCCGAGTATTGTTTGGGATTACCGTATCTTGGGGCCCTTGGGGCGGCCAGATGCCGCCAGCCGTCCCGGAAACGCCAGCGCTTTATATAGAGCCCCGGGAAAGCTTTGAGTTCCCGGCTCTATTTTTCTTTCCTAGCAACGCCTCCACTTTGCAGATAAGGAAACTGAGGACTGGCACTGTGTGTGTTAGGGCGCATAGTGCTTCACAGTCCTCAGTGAAATACCAACAACGTATCTTCCCCATTTGGTCATCCTAAGGACTCTGGGATACGGATGGCGCTACTTTACAAGTTGGTTAAACTGAGGCCAGTGCAGGCCCCGAACCAGAATCTTGACTCTTGGTACAGTGTGCATCTCTAGCCACACATCATCTCTGCAAGGCTGCAGCTCCAGAGCAGACAAAGGCCTTAGAAGGTCAGGTCTCAAACCCTTCATTATACAGGAGGAAAGTGAGACTCAGAGAGGTTAATGGACTCGCCCAAGCGCTACAGCTTGTAAATAGCACAACCCGGCGTCCGTACTCCACGGTCTGTGCTCTTTACTCCGCGCCGGTCCCCTCCCAGCGAGGCGGGAAGACCCGAGTCCAGCTGCGCGCGCCCTGAACTTCGCTCCAAAGCAGCTGAGGACAACTTGGGGCACACCCTCGCTGGCCTCCCTCCTCCCTGTGTTGTTGTTCTTTAAAATTGTAACAGCCTGGAGTTTGCTTGTAAGGCCCGACTGGTCCTATTGGATGCGTCCTAAATGCCTGTTATAGAGGGCCACCAGAACGTCTTGACGGGTGAATTTTGTCTTCAAAGCTACCCCTAACAAATGAATTGTAGGACCGAAAAAAAATTAAAAAACAAAAAAGGGAAGCAGTGGGCAGCCCGCAGTGGGGAGAAAAATAAGCAGGCCAGCCCCGCCTGGCGGCGCCGCGCCGCGCCCCACCGAGACCCGTCCGCAGGGCGGCGCGGTA
>NW_004955469.1:10296597-10361761 GCF_000276665.1 Chinchilla lanigera
CCTGGCCTCGCGGTGGCGCCGCGCTGAGCCGCCCGTCTCGTCCTCAGGACTGTGATTGTTTTCTAAAACCCCGAGTCGAGGCCGCGCGGCCGCTCTCGGGGCCCCGCCCCGCGCCCCTTCCTGAGGCGGGGGGAGGCCGCGGCGCGCCGGGGAGCGGGCAAGGGAATCCCTCTCCCTCCACGTCACCCGAAAGCGAGGAACCCCGCACTCGCGTCCTCTAACGCAAATGACCATCTTTGGCAACGTGAGCCAGTGGAACAGACCAAGGGCGCTGGGCCCGGAGGGGTGGGAAGGGCCAGGGCTACCTCGGCTCCCTCAAACCGCGCGAGCCACCCGCTTCCACCCTCGCCACCGCCTTCCTTCCTCGCGCGGGGTGTGTGGCTGGCGTCAGCGCGGCCGCGAGCCGGGGCCTGGAGGGAGCGTTGCGCCCGCCTCCTCCCCTCCCGCGCTCTTCCTCCTCCTCCTCCTCCTCGGCCCCCACCCCCCGCCTCCTCGCGCGCTCCTCCCTACGAGGTGGAGTCTCGGGTTGACGTGAGTGAATCCATGTGGTAGGGGCTGGAGAATAAAGAGTGTGGAGTTGAACTCGTGCCATTGTAGTGACTCATCTCGGGCAGAGCGCAGGGGCTCCGAGCGAACCAGAGAGCGAGCGGTGCTCGGCAGGGACAGAGAGAGAGAGAGGGCGAGGCGCGGACGCGCGAGGCGGGCGCGTCCGGGAGCGGACGCCGGCGAGGGGTGCAGTCGGGGCGCGGGGCGCAGGGCCGCGTCCCTCTCACCGGCGCAGCTCGAAGCCCACCGGCCGCTGTCCCTCGGGCGCGCTCGTCTGCGCGGCACCGGCGCACGCCGCCTTCAAATCAAGTGTCCGAGCGCTCCGAAACTCAGGCGGAGAGCCGGCCACAGGAAGTTTATTCTCGGGCTCCTTTTCTAAAAGGAGGAAACAGAAGTTTCTCCAAGCCGCCAGCCTTTCTTTTCGCCTTTTTCTGGCCCTCTCTACAATCCGGGGACCCCAGATCTGACAGGCGAGGCTCGCCGGGCTCCTATTCAGTTTTCATTTCCAATTTTTCTTTGGGTCGTCGGTCGCGGCTCAGCTCCGGCTGCGCGCGGGGGCGGGAGGGTGCGCGCAAGGGAGGGACCGAGGGACCGGCGACCTTTTAGAGGGAGGGACCGGGTGGACAACTGGTCCCGCGGCGCTCGCAGAGCAGGAAAGAAGTGCGGTGCAAGGCGCTGGGAGACACTTCCCGGGTGTCGCCACTTCGCGGCCCGCTCCCGCCGGCGTTGGGGAAAGTCCGGGAGCGAAGACCGCGGCCGGCGGACCAGCGAGCGCGCAGCAGCCTGAGCGCGGCCGCGGCGAGGGCGGGGAAAGAAAAACACCCTGTTTCCTCTCCGGCCCCCACCGCGGATCATGTACCAGGATTATCCCGGGAACTTTGACACCTCGTCCCGGGGCAGCAGCGGCTCTCCTGCGCACGCCGAGTCCTACTCCAGCGGCGGCGGCCAGCAGGTAGGTGCGGGCCGTGGGTGCACCTGGCGGCGCGAGTGGACTCCTCCGCCTTCCTCTCACCGCCACTGCCTCTGGCTTGCTTGCTTTTCCTCTTCTTGGCTTGGCAAGAACATACCTAGGGGCCACTGTTGTAAGTTGTGGATTTTCGCCCTGCTCTGCCCCACCCACCCTAGCACTTTTTTTTTTTTTTAACCGTATTGGGCAGTGTGGGCTTGAAGGACCAACAAACCCTTTGCTACTCAGAAAAGCTCCTGGAATTGCAGATTCTCCGTCCAGGAGCCTGTTCCCTTCTTCCAGGACCCCACCTTCCGCCTTCCCTCATCTCCACGATGGAGAGAGAAGGCAATCTTTGCACCCACTAATCCCTCCCAACAGCCCTGTTCCTGGGGAAAGCCCTCTCCCTCTCTTTTGGCCTCCATCAGTCGTAGCTCATTTCTGAAAAAGACTGGGGACTCAGAAACATGGTTGGGCTGCTTCAAGTAATGGGGAGTGATGGGGAGGGTTGCCTCTGGGAATCAGGTGCGAAGGTCAGGAAAGAGGCCGGCCTTGATTGGCCCCGGCTGCCTGCGCGCCTGCGTCAGTTTCCTGTAAGGGTTGAGGCAGGAGCCTGCGCTGCTTTGGGAGCAGTGCCTTGAGGGTCTGGGGGTAGCCGGGGCAAGGAGGCTGTCAGAGAGAAGTAAGGAAAAGAGACATCACTTGGTCTCCTGGGTGGTTCTGGAAGCAGAAAAACAACTGCCTTCTAAAGCAGCCGGACTGGTTTACACTGGAGGGATTGAGCCTGTGATCAGTGTGTCTGTAAGTACCAGAAAGGTGCTGGTGGCGTGGGTTCCCTCAGCTGCGGCTCCCCCAGCTCCTTGTGTTTTGTGAAGGAGCTGGGTTAACACTCAGGGTCCTCTGCAAACCAAAGCCCACAGATGTGGTCAGCATCTGTGGGGTCTCTAGCCAAGACTTCTACAGCATGAATTGCTCCATTAAGCAGTGGCCTTTGCCTGTAGAAGCCAGACAGACGAGAGGGTTGGGGGGTCTTCCAGGAAGGGGTGGGCCCAGCTGGAGAGTATAATGTGAACATGGCTTTTTATTGAATCTGAAGAGAAATACCTGTTTCAAAGTGATTCCCGGTACCGGCTGAGTCCCCTAAATGGTTTTCGGTGTCTTTCTTCTATAGCTCCCACCCCTACCCCTACCCCTGTACTGCCCAAGTACCCATTGTAGAAGGCCTAGTCTGGGCATTGAGTATGCGCCCTTAAAATGAGTGCCCAGGTGATGAGTTTAAAATCTTACCTGAAGGGGCTGGGGATTTAGCTCAGTGGCAAAGTGCCTGCCTGGCAAGCACAAGGTCGTGAGTTCGGTTCCCGGTACCAGAGAAAAACCAAAAAAAGAAAAAAATCTTACCTGAAAAGTTCATTATGTTTGCTTCCCGGTCCAGTTGGTGGTTTGTGTTGGCCTCAAACATCATTAATTAATGGGTTAGGATAGTTTATATCCATTCCCTCACTTTCCAGTTCAACAAAACCCAAAACGCCTCTGTCCTCCTCCTGGAATCAAAAAGGGCTCTTTGGACTTCTCTATTCTTTTCATTAACTCATCTGAGACAGTGATCCTTGACAGTACAGTCTCACTGCCTAGCTTTGCTCAGACCCTAGGGCCTGGATGGGAAGTCAGACCGGACATCAGTGCCCCAGCTGAATAATCTGTGTCACTAGGGCTTTGAGCCCAGGATGTGAGTGGAGGCAATTCCGTTTTGGAAGCAAATCAGACAGGAAACCAGTGGTAGGAAGAAGGAAGAGAACTCAGTCCAGTAGAGTGTAATGGGGCCTCATTACCGAAGCAAAAAGCAGCTGTTGGCTAATTTCTAGCATGCTGTAACACATGAAGATTTTGCAATTAGCAACAATCAGCACACACGTTCTTATGTACGCCTGCCTGTTCGGTCCAGCAGTGTGAGCAGTGTGCCTTTCAGACCAGAGGGATTGGCAAGGTACTTCGCTTAGACGAGTTTTTGTTTCTGCTTGAACTGGGATGGTGTTTAGGGGAGGGACGAGGGAGAGCAGCGAGGAGAGCTTTTCCACCATCGCTCTGACTTTTCACAGAATTATTCTGTGGTCCTAAAGACTGACCTCAGAGCTGTTGTTCCTCTGAAAGTTTGCGCTCTGACCTCGCCTGAGCTTGGGCTCAAGGTAACTTTATTACATACCCGATAAATCCTGTAATCACTTTACTTCTCTGAGCTGCCTTTATGGGCAGACTTTTCTGGTGGTTAGTTGCTGGGCTTCCTCCTTTATGGCACAGCAGTGGACCAATCAGTGTGAGACAGTTCTTGATTCCTATTTGTAGGGTCCAGCTCTTCAGATAAGTTTGTTGCTTGTACTCAGTCCAGAGCTTTCTTCTCCTCTCTAGCTGCAGAAGGCAAACTGAACTCAGGGCCACAGATTCCAGGGACTTGGCGAGCAGGGGGCAGACAGCTATTTGTTAAAGCCTCAGTTCGGGTATAAGGCAGGAACTTGAATCACGAAAAATATTTCCTGTTGCAGTTAAAGCTTTAATCTGAAAGATTGGTGATTTAGATTGGTGATTTAGATTTGTTAGGAGCAGTTACACCTTCCCCTCCTGGAGTAAGTTTTGTTGTTGTTGTTATTTTCTTCCCTGTCTTTCCTAGGACAACACCTCCCAGATATATACTGTGCCTGGCTGCTTGACTGTTAGGTTTCTGGGCCCAGGCATTACGCAATCCAGCCAGTTACACAAACACAGGTCATTTCATAACTTGTTTTCATCAGCCAGGCCCCCTTTTAATGAACAAAACAAAAACAAGACCAAGAACTTTCCAAGGCTACTATTTGTCTGTTTCTCAGATAACTTGTGAAAATAAATTAAGCCGGCTATTTCCTTTTGGAATCAAGGAATATCAGACAAGCTGTCTTCTTTCTCAGCCACTCTTTCCCAAATACACACACACACACACACACACACACACGTACACATGCACGCACAAAATTCCCCGGAGTGAACTTTTGCCAACTGTACCAGGCTGGGACATTCCTCACATCAAAGAACTTTTACCAGAAATGACTGTGATTCCCAAGTCAGCCTCTATTGTACCTCTCTGGTGCCCCCTACGGGACATTTTTAGAAAAACTCTCTCGGGAATGTATTTTTCCAGCCCCAAAAGAGTGTCAACTTGGTTAGTTTTTGGAATTCTTAGGATTTTTCTTTTTATTTAAGGACAAATAAATGCCATATATTTAACAGTGGTTAACTAGGAATGACTTGACTTCAAAATGAGTTTCTTTTTTACTTATTTACTTTTCGTTCTAAATAAAACCTGATTGGAAAATGCTTTTTTCCTTTTCTCTGTTTTGATGTCTGTTCTTTAGGGGCCAGTACCAATATTATGGCCTCCTCAAGGCTTATTTTCTTTATGTATTCGTATATGTGTGTGGGTCATTCAGAATTGGTGGGAAGATGAGAATTGTATATTAATGATCTGGGTCCTTTTGAATTTAATTTTACTTTTTGCTTTGATCCTACAGATGTTGTAGATTAAGAACAAACAAAATGCTATCCCAGGAATTTGTCTGATCCACTGATTCTTGGTGGTAGAAGTCAGACTTACGTTTTTGTCAAAGTGAATGGGGTGAAATAGCAGTCGTGTATTGTCTGAGTGGCAGTTGAAATTTCGTATCTAAAACCCTGAGTGCATTTCCGTGACTGTATTTCTGCCTGTCTTATTGTTCAAGGTGAATGTAGAATTAGGAATCCTGATTTTTTTCCTTTCCTGTCTAACACAAACACACCAGAACTTACACATCTAAGTTACCGTTGGCCCATCATCCTTGATCTTTAGGAGACTAAATACTTCAACATTGTGGCTGTGGTCAGACTCAGAGACATTCTACAATGCCCTTTTCTTTTGGAAATCCTCCCTCCTAACAAACCTTTGGCCCCCTAAGGGTGAATTAGATGTTCAGAAATTACCAAATTAACTTTGGAAAACCAAGTCTGACCTATAAAGTTGGGGTGACCCCAAGTTCTGTGGCTCTCAATCTTGACGGTTTGCCTGGGAAACTGCCCCCTCCCCTTGACCAAGCACACCAAAGCCGGCATCTCTGATGCCAGCACCTTTGCCATCTATACCTGTTTTTTTGTTTTTGTTTTCCTCTGTTAAACAGGAATAGAGATATTTGTTTTCAGAATTAAGGAAACTCACTTTGAAAGAAAGAAAAATAGCGTCATTACTTTGTCTCATCTGGTAACTTTTGGCGGCCACAGTATTTCACAACTATGGCAGCTGCTCTGATTGAGGTAAATATATCTATTCCAAACCCTATTTGTAATTCTACTCCTTCTCAGCTTCCTGGCCTGGAGGGGGAAGATGGGAGATTTCTCAGCCCTGTCTCTCAGCCCTGTTATGTGACTGATGTTCTGTAGATCTAAAGCAAGATGAGATGTTAGCCTTCCTGTGGAGTGCAGAGCTCAGAGGATTGGTGGCAGTAGGATAAGGTCCCTAGGGCAGTGGAATAAATTCTCTAGTGCTTTGGAGTGGAGTTTCTGGCCAGCAGGACTCTGGGAACAAATAATCCAGGAAACCTGGGGATGGCTCCATATCTGTTATCTTTTTCTTTTTTTTTTCCTTCCTTTTTTTTCACCCAAGCAGTAAGGTAATAGAGAACTAAGGGGTTCTTTCCAGTGAAGCTGAGAAAGCAAAGGAGCTGGTGTGTTTGTATACAATAAGACTTTGGAAATCATGAGTTACTAGTGACAACTTCCATTGTGACCTAAGTGGTATTTCCTCAGAGGAGGAAAGGTTGGACGGTGTTGTCCAACGCGCACTCTGTGAAGACTGGTTAAATTCCACACTGGCGGCTTTGAAGGCTTTGGAGGACATCCTGGCTTCCGTAAGAATGCAGAGCATTTGCGTTGTATTGGTGTGGAACTCCGAGAAGGACAGCGTGGGAAGCACTCAGACAGCATTTGCTCTTACCCTTTCTCTTTCCTACAGCCAGTCTTCTGGGAGGTTGGAATTTTCCTTTCCCTATCTTGGAAATCTAAAAATAGAAAAAGAGCCTAGTCCTTTCCCAGACATCACACCTGCCTTCCCGATGCGCAAGTCGCAGAGCCCACAGGGCTTGTGGTGTGAATGACTGGGGACCCCTGGCAAGAATCAATCTGATGGAGAAGTGCCTGGCCAGTGGTTGAGCCAGGAATACCGACCATGACTTTGATGTCAAATACCATTTCTGCCTGGCTCAGGAGTCCCTGAGATAATTCCTCTGTGGGAAAGGAGGGCCTGTGAGAAGTTGGGGCCCAAACCCTCATTCTGAGACCATTCAGCAACAGGCCATGGCTGGGAGCTGTGTGTCTGAATTCAAAGTCCTCCCATAGAGTCCCCAAAGGTTATTTTCCCAGGTTAGCAATGGATGACTATAGGACTTCTCTAGCCTGCTGGAGTTGCCCTGTGTTCTCTGGCACACACTACCCATGGAGCAGCCCATGGCACTCCAGGAACAGGGTGCTCTAGGGTGACACTGAGATTCCCGTGCTCAAAGACCCACAACACAGCTTGTAAGGGCTTGAACTTGAGCTCAGGGTTTGGAGGTCCAAGCTGATGAAGAAGGCCCATCTCCTTGGCTCCCTGGGTCAGAGGACCTGACCCTAAGAGGTGAGAAGGATCTTCCAGGATGGGGGTTGGCAAAGTATCTTTATAAATGAAGTCTAATGAAGTCCAGGCATGCCTGTTTGCTTGCATATTATCTACGGTGCCCCACATGATATGGTGGCAGAGTTGAGTTGTGACATAGACTGTATGGCCCACAAAACCTACAGTATTTGCTATCTGGCCCCTATCTGGCTTTGCTCTCTGGTAGCAAAGCTTACCAGATTCAGCTCTACGAGGTCTGTGGGGGCTGTTTTGTCCTTTTATAGCTACGTACCCAGAAGCAGACAGGGTGACACAGTTAAGTGAAGTATTTGAAGGCTTTACCAGGCTGGAATGCAACACACACATCCAGCATCTTCAATCCTGTCCTGGAGCCTGCTGGGGGCTGCAGAGTCCAGGGGAGCCAGGTTGCCTCTCTCTCCCCTCACTTCCACAGCATGCGGAAACTGCCCTGATGCTGCAGCTTGGTGAAATGTTTGCTCACTCACAGAGAACCATGGTTGGTTCTTGGGCCTGTTGGCTTAGAAGAATGCCGGGCTAACTTGTGGGCTCACAGACTCATATCCTCATCTCTTTTCTCGTACCCCAGTGTTGCTTTCGGAATGATACGTTTAGAGTTGAGACAAGGCCCATCTGCCAGTTCTAATTGAAACTTTTGTGTGTCTCCCAGAGAGGCTCCTCTGGAGACAAAAGCCTTCTTTATCAAGCCCCAGTCCCCTCTGGGGATGGGACATTGTTTTCCTTGCAGTTTGGAGCCAGTGTGTTATCCAGATGGCTTTAACTCCTGTCTGAAACAAGGTGTACATTCGGTTCAGAGGCAGTTATTACCTCCTGCCTTGTTTTAATTGCTGTCTTGTTTTGTCTAGACCAAGCCATTGCTGTAAGGAAGCTGGCTGATACATACTGAGAAGTGCATTCTGAGGACCTAAGGACCTGCCATCCGTAAAGTGGGGGGACCGAGGGGCAACTCCCTTCCCTAAGTAATCTTAGCCTCCCTGCTTTACTTCAGGTTTTTGCTTGTTTCCCCAATCCTGAAACAGGTACACTTTTGTTTGTTGGAAAAAGTGTTTCTTGGGTGCTTTCCTGGAAGGAAAGCTGACGGCTCCCCCGTGGAGGAGGCTCCTGGCACTGGGTGCCCTGAACGCACTTCAAACCCAGAACCTGGCTTGAGGAGACACACGGAATACAAAAGTTGGGTGCTTCCCAGGAGTGGAAGCTGGCTATTCTCCCTGGAGTCGTCTAGTGCAGAGTACACAGACCCACGTAAAGATGATGGCATGAAGGTGATGATGATAGTGCCTTCCATTTGGAGCACAGCCTTTCAATCCTGGCTGCATGTTAGAATCTCCTTGGGAGTTTAAAAAAATACCTTTATCAGAACTCCTTCCCCCCTCCAATTATTTTAGAACACTCACGGTGAGGCTCTGCCACTGGTGTTCTGGACAAGCTCCTCAGAATATTCTAGTGTGCTGCCAGGGTTGAGAATCACCAGGGTGCCTTGAAGCCTGTGATTACAAGTAGCTACTTATTTAATCCTCATGACAGTGCAGGGAGTTGGGTGTTAGAGTTCCCCTTTCTGCCCTGGAATGGAGTCCTGAGGAACTGGCCCAGGGCAAAGCTCTTTACGGCTAGGCCAGGTCTCCTGACTTCCAAGTGCAATATGACTCCGGTCCCTCCCACCCAGCACCCCAAGAGAAAAGCTGCTGTGTGGGACTTGGTGCTTCTACATACGCTTGGCCATGCCCACTGTTTTCACATCTGTGTCTCCTCACAACCCAAAAGCCCAGGCCTGGCCATCCACTTTCCTCCTTGGAGACCATTTCTCACTTGGATCCTTTTTTGTGCTCTGCACGCAGCCCTCCTTCACACACACCTGCTTCTTCTTAGTTAGCTTCTGGTAAGAAGCCCAAATTAGTTTTGTCTTCAGAGGTACAACTCGGAATCTGTCACTCTGAGCAGCTGCCCTCTGCAGTGCCAGAATCCATTGCACTGGGCAGCCTTCCTCACAGAATCCCACAACCCATTGCTCTGACAGTTCTTATTAAATACGTTGTGCTAGGCGGCTCTCTTCACCAAGTGCCCTTGGCTTGGAGCCCTGGGGAAGTCTGGGAGGTGAGGCAGCCACGTTCCACTATCCAGGCTGGGTCAGAAGAGTGCCAGAGAGGTGAGTGAGGAAGGATTCCCAACTCTGCCAACTTCAGTGAGATACTCGGAGGTTCACTTTATTTACATAGTAGGAACCCAGAGGTTGTTACCCATGACAGAAATAACAGTGGTGGCGGTTGCTAATGCTCCTAGTTGGTCTGACTGGACCAGAATGGGGGGTACTATAGGATTCGCGCTTATAATAGTAGGATTTCACTGGGGCCCAAACAGATCTGCAGGACCTCCTTGGTCTATAGGGATCTTTGGCCAGGGTGATCTGAAGGACAGTGGGGCCAGATATCACTGCTTAGAGCTGGATTTTAAAGAAGAAAGAAGCAATGCTAAAGAAGCTTGTGTGGCACCATGTGGAGAGCTCTAGCCGCTTTGTTACACTGAACTGGGTTTGAATCCTGACCCCATTGCTTATTACCTGTGTGGCCTTAGATGAGTTACGTAATCGCTCTCAGACTAAATTTCTGCCTTGAAAAGGAGATAGTAGTCATTCTTACCCTAGAGGGAGAATTACTGAGATAATCTAGGCTGAGACATTAGCATAGCGCCAGTCATTTAGTAAGTGCTACTGTTACTGTTGTTGTTTCATCTACCAGATTAAGGGAGAAAAAACCTGGAGAAACTTTTTATGGGTGCGGACATCATCCAAGGGTGAGGATTTACCTGGGCTCCATTGGGACTTGTCTCCTGTGAATGGGGGGCTCTCCTCTTTCCCGTTTTATACTTGCCCAGCACTGCTGTGGAGAAAGGTTGAGCCCAAGTGCTGAGAAACCCGGCCCGTTTTCATTCTGTACTCTTTCATCATCTTGTATTTTAAGTAGAGTGCTTCCTGCAGCATGTTCCAGAGAGCTCTGCAATGTGGTCTGGGCATAAATTAAGAGACAAGAAGAAGACTCTGAGCTGGCAGCACTAGTTTCCTGCAGACACATATGTGAACCCAGACAGATAGATGTGCAGATAACCGGTAGAGATACTGTGTCCGGCTCAAAAGAGATGCTGATGATGGGAAAGGAGGGACAGGGACTGCTGCACATATTTGTACTCATGGGCTAAAGGATACATTCTCATGGCCTTGATTTGATGGGGTCATAGCCTCATTCTGAACCTCTTTGGAAAGTGACACGTGCAGACACAGTATGCTTCTCGGTGATCTTTATTGCTCCAAAACTGCTGGTATGTGGATCCCCAAGTCAAGGTGTCCTGAGCTAGTATTCCAGAGAATAATTAGCAGATGACTCAGAGGCTTTGGAGGTCCAGATGCTACGTCTTGCAGATGTGTACCCTGGAGGGCTGCAGGGTGAGTGTGAGCAGCTGGGCATCATGGGTGTCTTAGAAGTCATTTGGAATATGGGAGCATCCTAACTGAGCCACCTGGGAATGGAGTCCTGAGGACCCCAGTTGGGGAGCCAGTCCAAGGCCCCAGAAGTAGTTAAGATCCTCTTGATCCTTGGATGTGTGGTACCTACTCAGGATTTGTCTAGGGAAGCCCCCCGTGGTCCTGACCATGCCCTCAAGCACTGACCACAGTGTCTTCAGTTTTTGCCTTTGTTCTGCTTGTCCTTTGCTGCTCACTGTTTATTGGCTCAATCATACCTTTCTCCTCGTTTCAGAAGTTCCGGGTAGATATGCCTGGCTCGGGCAGTGCCTTCATCCCCACCATCAACGCCATCACCACCAGCCAGGACCTGCAGTGGATGGTGCAGCCCACCGTGATCACCTCCATGTCCAACCCCTACTCCCGCTCACACCCCTACAGCCCCCTGCCGGGCCTGGCTTCTGTCCCTGGACACATGGCCCTTCCAAGACCCGGCGTGATCAAGACCATTGGCACCACCGTGGGCCGCAGGAGGCGAGATGAGCAGGTACACCTCAGACCCGCAGAAAGGAGCCACATTAATGTTGTCTCCCATGGGTCTTCATAAGCACAGAATGTTTTTCTGCAGACTGTTGGGGAGCAGGGTTAATGTTCTGGATGCACTGGGGAGGCCAGGGAGCCAGACAATGACGGGAGATAAGGCAATGCCTCTGTCAGAAGTAGACACCTGAGTCAAGCTTGACTTTATCATCTCACTGGTCTCCCTTAGAAGAATCTCTGTTTCCTCAGCTGCAAAATGGGGACAGTGGTCTGTGCCAACCCGAACTTGATGCTCAAAGGAGATCATATGTGGGAAGGCACACTGTAGGTAGGAAGTGTCAGTGAGTAGGAAGGGCTGTCCTGTCTGCCTGTAGCAGCATCCTTCTCTGAGCCTTGGCAAAGGCCGTAGAGTGAGCACCACTGTACCATGCTGTGAGCTGTTTTGGATTGGCCCTTAGCTGTCTCCCAGAGTCTGGAGCAGACCAGGCACCCAGCAGACCACCTGCAGAGTCACACTCAGGGCTGGTACTACCACATGACTTCTTGATCTTCATCGGTGTCCTACGCCTTTGACTCAAAGTGCATGGAAATGTTCTGTATGTCCCAGAAGTACAGTGATTCTGGGTGGGGCCTCAGGAGCTGTCCAACTGCTTTAGCTGATGGGGGAGGGGCTCAGCTTTGAAAGAGGGCTAACTTGGCAGGGAAGAAAGTCAGAAAATGGCAAGGCCTATGCTTTCTAGGAAGCATCTGCCAATATTCAGAAGTCCTATCACCTGCATCCGCAGTGAACCAAGGCGGCACTGAACCCCTGGTCTCTGAAAGGAAAATCACGACCATGTATGATTCCTAAAAGAAGGGGCTGAGGCCTTCCCAGGGCTCTGTCTGCCCTCCTTGCACATGGTGCAGCCAAGGATAGGCCCATCTGGCTGTGCTCACTTGGTAAGTGAGGGGGAAAGTCTTGACAGCTCTGAGCCAGTTCCCTGGACTCCCCTTGAGGAGCTCTTCCTGCAGGCCCATGCCACTCTGAGCCCCGGACTCCCTTGTTCAGTTGAAAGTGAACCTGGAGAACTACTCCAGTTCCAGCATGGGAAACCCTGTCCCTTCCAAACCATCCATTCTACTCTAGGACCCCCAGGGGCCATGACATGCTAGTATAGTCATGGTTCCCCGTGGGTAATGGTGGATCCAGGGCCAGTAAGATGCTTAGAATTGCAGGGAGAACCAGTCCAAGGAACTGGACGCTTTTCCAGGAGCTCTGCTCCTCTGCGAACAAAGCTGCGCCTTGTATCCAGTACCTGTTTATGGTGGGGCCAAAGTGCAAGGCCCACAGGGAGGTACACGGTAATAAATAGACCTCATGGTTGCATGTTGGGCCTCTGCCACTGGGATAGGGGCCACTCTGTCCCTGACCATTACTTTCCATAGTTGCAGTTGTAAATATTGCAGTAGCAGTAAACACAATGTCCTTTATAAATCAGCTTCCTGCAGAGAGTCTCAGGTGCAAAGCCCTATGGTCACTGATGAGCCAGATTCTCCCTGGGTGTAAGTGACACCATGCAACAGCCAGGCTTGAGAGGAACTCTTGTTGGCTAGCAGGACAATGAAACAAGATGTGCTGTGGTCACACTGCATTTTCTGCTGGGCCTACCTCATGCCACTTTTAGACGTTTCTATCTGGAAGGGACTTGGGAAACCATCTTTTGTGATTTTCCCTCTGTATATCCTCGATAAACAAATGGAGGCCCAGAAAGGACAAAGGTGCTGTCCAGAGTTAGTAGCAAAGGCAGGACTGGAATCCACCTCTTTGACCTTCAGTCCTGAGTTTTTTCCCACCACACTACCTAGCTGTGCCCTAAGACAATCTGCCTGGAGAATTTCCTTCCTTTGAGAGGAAGGGAGAGAACTAGAAGAATTTTCTCCCATATCACTTAGGAGTTCAGATAATCAAAGTCTTAAAAAAGCATGGGCAACTGGATCCTAGAACCTTAGCGCTTAGGTTCCTAGCCCTGGGGTCTTTTCTCTGAGGCTTCTGTCTGCTCCAACTTCCCCTACCTGCTACCAAGAGCCAGCTTGGGACCTCATGGTCCTCCAGAGCTCGCCCAGGTGAGGTGACTCTGGTGAGGCAGAGAGGGGAGGGTGTGTGTGGCTTGTGGGCGGGTCTGTGGTGCTGCTGACACACTCAAGCCATAACCATCTTGATCTCACCGCCCCTGAACACTTCCTATGTCAACAGCTTCCGTAAGTTGCTATACCTCACCAGATAGGGGAGAGACTTCTGGGACCCAAAGTTTTCTGGGGGAAGGAAGGCTGGAAGTGGACCAAGGCCAGTCCTTTCTCTTTTCTTTTTTGTCCCTAGCAGTGAGAGTTCTACGGGCTTGCTGGGCCTTCAGCCAGACCCTAGGCAGTTTTGGAACTAGCCCTGGTGGGCTGTCAAGACAGGTTTAAGGATAGCGAGTGCTCAGGACTTTGGCCAAGTGGCCTTATGACCTCAACCCGGTAGACAGTCATGGGTTGTCCTTTTTGATGCTGTGCCCTGCTTTACTTTTCAAGACATCACAGCAACAGACTGCCAGGGTAGCAAGGAGCATCCCTGGACTATGACCTGGGCTCAGCTGCTACAGTGACCCTTGCCCTCATGGGGTGGCCAGCAATGGAGGCAGCATCCCTCTGTGGGAGAATCTTCCTTCCCCAAGAGTGTCTTCAGTTTTCCCCCATGTGTCCCTTGAGGGTAATGGCCAGGTATTGTTCCTCTTGGAATATTCTAAGCCCCTTATAGCACTGGACACGTAGAAGGTGTGCATTGCGATCTTACAACTGGATGGAAAGGTCTTTCCTTTGCTTTGCTTTCTGTTTTGGCCCTCAGCCATCTTCTTGGAGTCACATCTCTGGCAAGTTTGTATTTGAGCAGAGCCCTGGCCCACTCAGCAGAGTGGAGTTCTTGCCTTCTTGCCTGACTTGTGATTCTCAAACTACTCTCATTGCGAGGAGCTATATTCTGAACTCTGCAGAGGGATCTCCCTTTGGCTTACAGATCGGTCTGAAGGCTCTGGAACTGTGTCGTGCTCATAGAAGGTGCTCATTTGTTGACTAAATGGAAAGGGTGGGCAACAGGACCTAGCATGCTTGGGTGCTCCTCCTTCTGCACGGCTGGTCCAGTTGAGGACTATGCCAGGCTCCTTAGGACTGACCTCTGAGCAGCTGGCATTTGGGCTGGCAAAGGTGTCAGGACTAGGTAGTATCCTTGGCCCTCCCTGTGGCAACAGAATATTTCCCCCAGGCTGATCTTGCCTATGTGGGGACTCCTGGCCCAGCTACTTACCCAAATGGGGATAATGAGGCTTGCAGAGGTGGCCACATGTTGAGGAGGAGTAATTAGCCAGCGTTTGGAGGAAGCTGCTATAGTGGGTGGGGCCAGGCCTGGCTAGATGGAAGGGGCTGCTCTCTGGCCTGGGCTTTGAATCAGAGTTGACATGACAAATGCTGCCAGGCCACTGAGTCTCTGCCCCTTTGTTGCCTTGTTCTCCCTTTAAACACAAGACATCACCCTCCAGGGCAGATTCTGCCACAAGCACCATCCAGGCAGCCAGATGGTGGTGACTGTAGGTTCTGTGACCTCTGCATCTGGCCACACTCCTCTTGCCCTCCTGCTGCCCTTCCTCAGTTCCAGAAGAGCTGACTGCCTTACTTGTAATACAGTTTTTAAAAATGCTTGAACCATTTACCTTGTCCTAACCACGATTCTTGACCTGGGCCTCTAGCTGTCTCCCGAAGAGGAAGAGAAGCGTCGGATCCGGAGGGAGAGAAACAAGCTGGCTGCGGCCAAGTGCCGGAACCGACGCCGGGAGCTGACTGAGAAGCTGCAGGCGGTGAGGAGCTCTGTGAGGGTGGGAGCACTCGGGGTGGCAGTGAGAGGGCCCAGGGCTCTCTCTGCTCAAGTGTCCTGTGGATGAATCAGCGGAGACAGAGCATTACTTCCTTGGAGCACATGGGTCAACCTTGATGAATGAAAAAGAGAAAGAGGGAGCAGGCCTGTGCCACCAGGCTGTGGCTGGACAAAAGAGCTAGACAGCCTTGGTAGGCTGGCATCTGTTGTCACTCAGTGCTGAGTATTCTGTGCTCTCAGACCTGCTGGGGCCCCTGGGTGTTGGCGGTAGGGGGTGTCAGTATCCCTGAATCCCGGGAGCCAAGGCAGATCCGGACCCACCCCTCCCGGGCTGCTTCCCGAGGCTCCAGCTGCCCCCCTGCTTTGCTGACAATGGTGGCTCCGCCTAGCCTAAGGGCTCTGGTTGGAGTGAGGTGGGGGTGAGACCCAGTGTGGACAGGTCGTGTGCCAGCTGAGCTGCGTGTTCTTAGGGTTTCTCATCTCCCTTGTTGGCAGCAGGGTTCCCCACCTCTGCCGTGAGCCTTGGCGCCTCATTCTGCCCTTCTGAGTCACTCTCATGCTCCCTAATTGCCCAGACCTGGGGGCCCATGGCCCTGCCCCTCCTTCTGGTAAGCTTGACCTGACCAGTGTCACGTAACTCCCTCCAGCGCCTGGCCCTATAAGGAGGGCCATGTGCAGTGTGAGGAAGCCCAAAGCCAGGGCTGGCTCTCTTGGGAATGTTTTCTAAGTGGGTGGGTGGGGGTCTGAGAGACTGTCAGTGGTCCTCACAGTGCCGGCCAGGATGGGGCTTTGGAGTACATCTCGTCAGGGGCTTTCATACTCCTGGTACCATCCCTCGTTCCCTCCTAAAGCCCTGCCCTCAGGCACTGAATATGTACTGTGTGTTCCCTCATGCCTGTAGTAATGCCCCGTGGTGGTGTTAGAGCCAGGGAGGATGGCTGTAGTTCTCCCTCCCGGATGAGGTGGATGCCACAGAAACCTCCCCAGCACAGCCCTCCCCACTGCTAATCTTCCTGGCCACGCGCACTGCAGGAGGTGTCTCTTACCGCCAGCCCCAGACAAGCCCTCCCCCAGGTCCTTCTACCGTCCTGCCTCCTCGCAGAAGCCTCACATCCCTCACCCCTGCTTCCCCGAGCTCTGACCCAGCCGCCCAGGCCCCTGAGCCACATCCTCCACAGGAAGCCTCTCACAAGCTCATGACGTTCGTCAGACCCTTGAGACAGACGGAAACTTTTTCACCCCGGAATATACTAAGCTCTGCTTAATGAAGCTCTTGCCGGTATCTGGTATCTCCTCATTCACGAACAGGAATCCGAGCGAGGGAAAAAGTGGGGAGGAGGCTGGTGACTCACACCTTTCCCCTCCCACAGCTGCCCCTTCGTGTGCACTCGTGGGAAAGAGGGGGGTCGAGGTCTTTGCGGGGCGACTGACCACACAGGCTGTCAGGTACCTCCCCTTTCCTCCTGTGGCTGAACTGAGCATGCTCCAAGTTCTTTGAGTCCAGGGACAGGGGCTTTAGAAACTGGAGCAGGAATAGGAGGATCCCACAGAGATTGTCTGAGCATTGATTTCAAGCCAGGCATTGTCCCAGTGCTGGGGATAGAAGAATGTTCACCACCAAGTCTCCACTAGCTCGCAGCTTCAGATTCAGGGTCTGTGTCCACGGGGTGACTGGTGGGGAGCTGAGGAGGAGTGATGGGGTGGGACTGCTTTTGGGGCTACATTTTGTGCTCCCTTCTCCCATGTAAGCCTCTGTTCCCCTGGGGAGGCAGGGGCGGTAGAATGTAGACTTTGACTGTGAAATGAGATACATTGGGATTCACATCTGGACGGCCCTACCTGCTGGCTCTGTGACTCTGGGTAAAGTACTAAACCTCTCTGAAACTCAGTTTCTTCATCTGCAAAAATGGGTTGATGATAACATCTGCTTTCAAAAGCTTCTGGAAGACTGAAGGAAATGATCTGTGAAATGCTTAATACAGTGTCGGGCACAAAGTAAGTGCCTAGTTATGGCAACTACGATTATTTCACCCCTCTACCCAGCTGACTTTCCTCCTTTGCAAGTAAAAGCAGTTGTGAGCCACCACATGACTCAGAACCAGTGTGGTCTGTGGCCAGCTGTGTGAGCTGGCTGCTGTCACAGTAAGTTATCTGAGGACCTTGCTGCTTTTCCCTTTCTCACCTAGACTAGCCCTGTCCCCCACGACGCCCTTGGAAGGCTGCTGTCCCTTACATCCCTCTTTTCTATGCAGGAGACAGAGGAACTGGAGGAGGAGAAATCAGGCCTGCAGAAAGAGATTGCTGAGTTGCAGAAGGAGAAGGAGAAGCTGGAGTTCATGTTGGTGGCTCATGGGCCTGTGTGTAAGATCAGCCCCGAGGAGCGCCGATCGTCCCCGGGCCCTGGGCTACATCCCATGCGCAGTGGGGGCAGTGCGGTGGGTGCCGTGGTGGTGAAGCAGGAGCCCCTGGAAGAGGACAGCCCCTCGTCCTCCTCGGCAGGGCTGGACAAGGCCCAGCGTTCCGTCATCAAGCCCATCAGCATTGCCGGGGGCTTCTACGGGGAGGAGCCCCTGCACACCCCCATCGTGGTGACCTCCACGCCTGCCATCACTCCAGGCACCTCGAACCTCGTCTTCACCTACCCCAGCGTCCTGGAGCAGGAGTCGCCCGCATCCCCCTCTGAGTCCTGCTCCAAGGCCCATCGCAGAAGCAGTAGCAGCGGGGACCAGTCATCAGACTCCTTGAACTCCCCCACTCTGCTGGCTCTGTAACCCCGTGCTCCTTACAGCTCTGGAGGGGTCCTCATCACTGCCTCCTTCCCAGGGACCAGCATGTTCCAGCGCTCCAGGGCCGTGAGGACAAGAGGGGGCCTGCTAGGGAGCTTCCAGGCTCTGGGGGACCCAGGTGGGACTTGATGGTGAGGTGTTCGAGGACTTGGTTGATCTCTTGGAAGTCCCAGGATCTTCTCTTCTCCGTCATTCATCTTGGAAGCAAATCCTCTTTCTTGAAAAGCCATGGAGAGCTTGGTTTGGTGGCTTCTGAAGAGCCTGGAGCTGGCCTGGACAGTTCTTGTCCCTTTGTCATGCTGTTGTCTCTGGAGTGATGGTGTCTCTCCCTGCCCCACCAAGCATGCTCAGTGCCTTTGGTTTTGCCCCCCCTTGACTTGCCCCATCCTTCCCCAGTGTTGGTTTTACTTCTTCTTGATTTTTATCAAATTTGCCATGACATTTCACCGGGGTAATCTGGATATTAAAACTCTTCATTTCTGGAGATGGGGCAGCAGGTGACTCTTCTGCTGGGGCTGACTGGTCCAGAAGGGGACAAAGTGCAATACAGAACCTTCCCTCCCCGACACTCCCCTCGGCACTGCCATCACCAGAACCACCAGCAGGGTTCTCTGAGCTCCCCGGAAATGCCACCATCACCAAGAGGCCCGAAGGACCCTTCCTTCTCACCCTCAGTGACAGCTTTCGGAGGATCGACGTGGCCAGAAGAAAGGGTGTGAGTGAGATGGCGGGCACAGTCTGGGTGTGCCAAGTGCCTAATTACCAGGCCAGAAGTAGTGCCAACAAAGCCACATGGGTGTCCCAGACAGCTTCCCTTCCCCTGGTGTCTTGAGCAGGGCGTCTCCTGTAATTACTGCCTCACCATTGTGCCCCTGGACCCTTCTCTCCAGACTGGGGAGGCGTTCCTCCCTCAGAACCACACATCACTCCAGGCCTGCTGGCCTCCACCCTTCCCTGGCTTTCATGGTGACGCCACCCATGGAGATTTAATGAGCTTGGGGCTGGACCCTCCCCAGATTGCAGCAGGTGACTCCTCCCCAAGCCTCAGAGGATGGAAGGGCCCAGGATGGGACTGGGAGAAGGAAGGCTGTCCCTGGGGTGGTGTCAGCAGTGGCAGCAGCCCGGCACCCAGTCTGCCCTGCCTGACCTGGCCACGCATATCTGAAGTGCTGTGCCCTGTCTGGCCTCTGTGGTCATTGCCACCTGATTCAGGAGTGAATGCTGTTTCTTCACACTCCCTTGCCTCACCCCAGGGTGCCCTTCTGGCCCCATGGTCAACAAGCTGCACACAGTTAGCCGCACGCTGGGGCTTGCAGCTTGTGCACCATCTGACTGTCTGTTGTCTTTCCAGCTGCTGAAATCAGAGCTAGGATGTGTGGCTTCCCGCTGCAGGAGAGCTGCCCCTTCCTGTGGGCCTCCTGACCTTCAGCAAGAGCACAACGCAGCGTGGCTGCTTCCCAGCCCTGAGCCCTTCCTCCCCAGAGCATGGTGATCTCTGTCCTGGGAAGTGGCTTCTTGTCCCTCTGGCCTCCACAGGGCTAGTGCTCTGAGGGAGAATCCATTGGTGATCCGGCTCTAGAGATCATTGTCCACCCACTTAAAATGGTATCAATGCTATTTTAATCAAGCCCAGTGGCATTTAAATTTCCAACTGGAGAGAGCAGAGACGGCTTCTCAGCCCTGCTCCTTTCACACCCCTAGGCGTGCACTAGAAAGGAGGAAGAGCCATATGCTTAAAATACACAGCCTAGCAGGGTTGGAATTGACGTGTGCAAGGGTCAGCCACCTAGAGAGAGGAGAGTAAAAGAGAAAAGATTTTGTTCAAGATACTTTGAACGCATTCTTTCCCGTGTTACCTGGCTGCCTTCTGGTTTCCAGGGCCTCTGAGAAGGGCGCTCCTAAGAAGACTGGCCAACTGACTTCCTGATCTCAGATTAATCAAAGAAGCCAGAGGCAGCCAGGAGTAGCAGGAGATGGGCAAAGAAAACTGGGTGCTTTGAGCTTGGAAAGGCTTAATCATCTCAGGTGGTATTTGTAGCCAGGTGGGAGTTACTTGCTTCTTTGTGCATATAGCTACATCCCAAATGAAGCTGTTTTCTGGCCTGTTTTTTCTAAAAGCCCCTTTATGCCCCACTGTGTGCTGCATGGATTCCCGTGCAGATCACAGTCTGTGACTTGGAGGCAAGCTGGACATTCCTGAGCCAGAGTTTGGCTTTGGTTCAGATTTCAAGCCCCACTGGTATTGGAACCAGCCAGCCCTCGGGACTTAAGAGGCCTCTGACTTTCAGCCCTTCACGGACCTCTTGCTTTGTCCTAGGAGGATATTTGGCTTCCCCAGAGCCAGCGGTTATTTGGGGAAGGCTGCATATTCACACCTGAGTCGTGAGTGCATCCTCAGTTCTCGTCCTCCTGGCTCACTCTCCAAGTTCACTCGCATACACATCCTTGCTCCAGCATCACCAGATGCCCGGCCTGCTGCTCGCCCCTCCACGGTTCCAGCTAAGGGAACGGCTGCAGTGGGGATTCCTTTGTGCTTGGGCAAGGAATTGCTCTGCCTCCCTGTGAACTCGGCCGTGAGGCAGCTGTGTGGACTCCAGCTGTGCTGCACGCAGCTCTGGGATGCACACTGCAGGCACTCCTCGATTGGCTAGTGTGACACACACTCCTCATGGCCACCTGGCTGGCCTCTCTGGGAACAGTCCTCCCCTTGGCCGGGTCGCTGGGTGGCTGGGGACAGGAAAGAAAACAGATCCCAGGTGATGCATAGAAAATTTCCAGAGCCAGCTCCAAGCAGAGAATTCCCTGGGGGTGGAAGTTGTTGTGAAAGAGTCATCATTCTGTCTGTTGGGAGGCCAGATGTTCCCAGTGTGGCCAGTCACACAAGCATCTCAAAGCCAAGAGCCATCCGGGGCTGCTGCTTTTCTTAGCCTTTGGGGAAAGAAGTCTCTGTTCCCACCTGACTCCAAGTGTCATGAGGGGGCCAACCTGTCTGGAGCATGGGAGCTCATTTCTCCCTTTTCCTTGATGGACCAACAGTGCTCCTTGCAATCTTGCCGTGCAACAATGAGGTTGATTTCCTTCCCTGATCAGACATCCATGTGGCCCCTTAAGAAGGAAAAGAATAAGCACCTGCGATGCGCCAGGCACTGTTAGGCACTTTCATATTTATCCCCTTCAGGATGAGATTAAGGGATAAAGGAATCCCCTTATAAAAGGCCCCCAAGTAGTGGCTAAACAAAAACACTTGGAGGTGAGAAGGTCTTTCTCCAAAGACCCAAGGTAAGATTGCTGTTAGTCTGAAGTTTGTTCTCAAAGACCCATCCCCTATGGTATCTGCCCTCCTCCTTGTGCTCAGCCTGTGCTCCTTTGTACTCCTCAGATGGCTGGAGGGGTGACCTGAGTCTTTATAGAATTGTGGACCAATGGGATATTGGTGTGTATAACTTTCTTTTTAAACTTAAGTAAAGGGGTCTTGCTATGTTCTGCTTGTTGAGTCTTGGCATTCATCTTAAAAGCCAGCATCTCACTATTTATTGACAGGTGTATGTGTGTGTGTGTGTGTGTGCGTGTGTGTGCGTGTGTGTATGTGTGTGCACGCATATATGTGTTTTTCCAGGTGTGCTTGTGTTTTGCAGCTTTTTGGAAGGAAACCCAGTCACCCCACTACTAATTTGGCATCTTCTCATGCTTCTTGTGTTTTTGGCCACATGTCAACAAAGGGTTTTAATTTTCTAATGCTGACAACACGTTCAGGAGGGATAGTGTCAGATTTTGATGGGGAAGGGGGCATGAGAAGGGAAGGGGGAAAAGAAATGGACATTTATTTTATTATTTATTTTAAATGTTTACATCTTTGTGTTGTACCAAGCCTGAATAGAAACATAGCATTAAAATATTCAGTTGTTTTCCTCTCTCTCATTTTCTTCTTTAAAAACTTGCAATAATTTTGCTTTTTTGTCTCCCAAGTGATTTGTGACATGTGCTGTATAAACTGTATAAAAAGGTTCTGTTTCTAAAGGTGGGCTGTCATTCCTCTGGGGACAGTGGCTGTCAAGAAATATACATTGTAAGAGGACACAGTGAAAGACCCTGCCCTGTTCCTCAAAAATTACTTTCTCTGCTATGATTAAAAAAATTATTCCATTTATTTTAGTTTGTGGTCACTTGATTTTGAGGAAGAAAATATTTGACTTTGTATAAAGACTAGGTATCAGGTGTCTTTTGCAGTGGGAGATGTATATAATAGTATTTTGGTATATAGTGGAAACCCACAAGCTTTGTGCATTTGTATTTGAGATACGTTGATGATGTGGAGTGAAGTCTACTATTAGACCCTGGAGGCAAACAAGTTGTACAAGGTTTCTGTAGCTCTGTGGGGAACTTGATTACCTTTCTGGGCACCTTTTTTCCTGAGTTTTAAAAAAGTAATGGTGAAATGGTCCGATCTCTTACATTGACCTTTCCAGGTAGGATTGTGAGCCCAAAATCTTTGTGTAGTTTTGAAAATTGAGGAGTAGCTCTGCTCGGAAGCATCTCTGGTGGTATTTGTTGTTGTTTTGTTCTGTTGTTTTACTGTATGTAACACAAGCCTACAGTATTTGCACTAAAGAAAGCTTGTTAGAAAAAGCTTGCTGCTATGGAAGAAAGAACATATTAAAACATTTTTCCCTCGCGGTATTTTTTTTTTTGTTAGCTTTTCCACTTTCCGTTGAGTAGCATTTTGTAGAATAAAATGAATTAAGATTGAACAGCCTCTGATGGTCACTTTATTCCGTCTTCCCTCCCTTCTCTTTTTTCTTCTACTCTTCTTAACCTTTGACCTTGTGGGTAAAACAGGTCTCTTCTGGGGATGAAGTTCACTGGAAACTTTTTCTGCCACATTGTAAAGTGGATTGCTTAGGGGGTATTAGAGCCCCTACCCCCTACTTGCCTTCATTCTTTTCCCCTTGACCTTCTCCCAACCCATCCTCCTGGATTTCCCACTGCCCAGGGCCTAATTCTCAGCAAGCTGTCAACTACTGCCAAGGCATGAGCCAATAAAAGTTTAAGGGTATTGTGTCTGAACAGGTTGATTCTGGAAATCCAGAAATCTTCAAAGAAGCAATTAAATGTATTGCTAATGTTGTCATGGTGGTCAGACAAGATCAAGTGCAGGAAAGAGCTCTAAAAACCACTGAGGCATGCAAAAAAGTGTGGCGATGGCATCTCTAGACTTCCTTTCTGAAAGATGGCAGCTTGCTAGGTGTGAAATATTCAGAAATGCCAGCCCAGTTCCCATTGTCCTGTAGACCAGAGAACCTGGGGTGACTGAAAAATATCTGTTCGGGGGGTGCTCTTTCCTCACAGGGAGGCAAACCAATCATTAGGTAAAGCTTGCAGTGCACGGCAGCTGGCTGAGAATTAGCTGTGGAAATTACACACTTGTTCCAGTGTGCTTTAGGCAAGCTTAGGGTGCGGGCCTCATTCTCTGCAGGACCCAAGAGCCCTGTACCAGGAGCCAGGGAGGCGCTGAATCCTAGGCCTGCTCCCATTACTCCTTGACTACTGAATTTTTTTTGAAAGCAACTGAACCTCTGAGTCTCCCTTTTTTCATCTGTGAAGGGTAATGACAGCTCTATAAGACCACCATCGTAGAAGGGGGTGACAGTATCTTCTCTGTCCCCTTTGGGTCCACATGGCTCAGGGGATCAGTGCTGCTCAGAAGTCTCAGTGCTGGATCTCACTGTGACAGCTTCTGTCGGGGCAGACAAGGGAACATGGACAGAGTCTGGCATGTTTCAGAAGTACCTGTGCTTTCCTGAGCAGCTGATGTGTCTACCCTTGTGAGGTGTCAAGGAGCAGATGCTTGGCTTCCCTGGGCTGCAGGGATGATGCTGTCCTGAGAAGCATGTGCTCACATGTCTAGGTTTGCCACTGCACCCAGGTGCATCCATTCACTGACTTTCAGTCACACTTCAGAGTCTACTTTATTTAAATTTCCACCTCTTTGTCTATATAGCAATTAGAGTGGTTGCTGACTGCCAGACACTTATTAGATGGAGTCATAAGCTTCTTTGTGCAGCTGTAAAGGCCTTAAGAACATCCAGACAGTGGTTCAGTCTTTCATGGAAAAAAGCAGTAAGGAACCACTTCTACTGGGTCTACTGGGGAGGGGGGGTTGCTGTCACCAGTAAGTCTAGGCTGAATTGGTCCAAGCCAGTTCCATGACCTGGGTTGATGGTAAACTCTTGATTTCCAACAAATTTGGAGTTTTAAAGGGTAAGAAAAGTCCTCTCTCTCAGCAAGAATGTTTTGATGAGGGATTTCTGGGACAATCTCTTTTTGTTGTGTTCTAAGTGAACACAACTTTGTCTCTAGGCTTTTGTTGTTCATTAGACCTGCTACTATGTATGAGATAAGAAATTTCTCCTGGAGCTGCCATTTGCCCACGCAATGAACAGTGAGACCAAGTATGTGAAAGCACTGAGAAGATATGAAGTGCTAAAGCCAGGAGGAATCTTAAGTCACTAAAACCCATAGGCCTGGGCAACTTTACTGCAGGGCAGCCATTGGCCTCTGGGCTTCAGTGCCATGTTGGAAATGAAGGGCATGATTTTCCTGTTGACTCTATGTGTTTGAAGGATGGATGGACACTTGCACAGAAGCAGCCTGGCCCTGCTGGCTACTGGGTCCCACCAGGCCCCCAAACAGAAGCCCCAGCCCAGAGGGGCACTAATGGCTTTGCACCTATCCTGTTCTTGCCGACAGAGATTCTATTTCTTCCTGATGAGACAACAGAAAGACTGCTTCCTACAAAGCTGTGAGCAGTTAGAACTGATCCACTTGGCCTTCTTCACCATCAGACCTGCCTGGAGTAGAGAGAAACTGTTTGCTGCAACTCTGCTGGTTGGGCAGGATCCTCTTCCTGTTGCTCAGTGAGGTTCCCAGGGGACAGATGCCATGGCCAAGCTCCACTCATTTAAAGAAAAAATAATTAAAATTGCTTTAGGCTCCACCTCTGGAACTAGAAGATCTTTAATCAAACTAAATACCTTAACAAGTATTCATAATCAGGCGTGGTGGCGCAGACCTGTAATCCCAGCACTCAGGAGGCTGAGGCAGAAAGATTGCCACGAGCTCAAGTCCCACCTGGGCTACATAATGAGTTCAGGGTCATCCTGGACTACATAGTGAGACCCTGTCTCAAAAAAATAAACAAAGTGAACAATTCTGCACCATCCAGTATCTTCACAATATTGTGCAACTACCTTGATCGATTTCCCAAACATTTTCATCACTGTGAAAAGAGACCCCATACCATTAAGTGTTAAGTCCTTATTGCCCTTTACCCCATCCCAGCTGCCCACCCACCTGCCCCTGAGTGCTGAGTGCCCACAGGTCTGTATGAATTCAAATTTACATGGTAGTTTTGAGAATCCCAATGATTCTATTTTTGAACTAAAAAACTCTTGAAAAGTTAGCAGGGAAAACTAACAGGTATTAATGGTGTGGTCCTCCCTTATGTTCACTTCATACCTTTTCACGTCTTCTCATACATGGTCTCAATCAGTATGTTGCTGGGTGTGTTGGAAAATCTCAGCTCTGGGAGAAATTCCTTTTCCCCTCCACAGTAGTGCATCTACTACACAGGCAGTACAATCACTACCTTGAACCCATGCACCAGGCATTCATTTGTTTCTCAAATAAAGATGGAGTAAACTTGAAAAGACGGACTTTGTTCACACGGGCACCCTTGTCATGTCACAAACATATAGACCACAGTTTAAAACTTAGTGTGCAGAGATGTTACTGTCCTGTTCTAACAGATGAGGAAGAAAATCTCTCCTTTGTTCACTTATATTCTTGTGTCCCTGCTGAGCACATGGCATTGCAAAAGGCACCCTTTGAAACACAGATGAACAGGGAACTTTTGTGCAAGTGTTGTGTAAGGTGTCTCTTTGCTTCACAGTCAAGTGTTTTCATCGGGAATCGCAAGAACTGTCAACTAGAAGCTGCCCTCAGGGAAGTTCGGTCTGGTGGGAATGGAAGGACAGGGGACACACACATTGTGGCCTGCAGCAGGTGCGGGGTTCCAGAGAAGACTCTGTGGAGGAAAAGGCCTAGTGTTGGAGCTGGAAGGGTAAGCAGGATGACCACAGAGAAGATGGAGTGGAGCGCAGGTGTGCCTGGCCCAGGGAGCCGACTGAGCAGACTTGGGAGATGAAGGTGTGGGGTGGCTGTGGAGGTTGGGCTGAGCATGCGCTGATTTGGGGGGGCGGTAATGAACATAGAAGCCGTGACTCTGAGGGTCTTTCAAATGGCAGGCTTGACTCTGTCATGCACTGACGCCTGTTTGTGCCAGGCACTGCCCTTAGACTGGGGAGACAGAGGGGATGCAAAGGCCTTAGGGCCTCCACCCTGGCGTCCTCTCCTTGGGGGAAGATCAGTAACTATGACTTCACTGAGAGATTCAGAGAAGACATATAAGATGCGGTGAGTGCAGCAGGAACCACTGGGCCTTCTTGAATCTGGCGTGAAGAGTGGGTAAGAGAGCTTCCCAGAACTGGTGTTATTCACACTGAGACCCCAAAAGTAAGTGGAAATGGGAGCTTTACTTCTAGGTCCTGGGAGTTGCCAAGGGTGCAGCTGAATGGCAGCTGACACAGCTGCTGTCACACTCGACAAAAATGAACTCAGCAAGTGCTTGGGACAGGCAGGGAGGGGAGGGGGAAGCAGGGACAAGAGGGGCCCAGCTGACACACAGAGTTCCAGCCACGGAACCCGAAGGCACAAGAAGGTGCTCCTTGGGAGGCCAAGTCCAGGACATCTGGTTCCAGGAACAGAAACTGGAAGGCAGGAGGAGGAGCTGGGGGTGGGGGTGGGGAGGCCCAGCCCCGAGTTTTAGGCATGTGACTTTGAGGAACTACAGGAGGGGGTGGGCAGGGGTCCGGGGCTGAGGCAGTACACAGGCAGGGCCTGAGGCCATGACGAGGAGTTCTTCTGGAGAAGGTCACACATCTTGCAGCTTGGTACCACCCTCAGTCCGTGTTCCCAGCAGCCCTAGTCCTCAGCCTTGAAAGCTTGACCAGTCTCTCTCTTCTTCCCCAGAAGAGCACTCGAACTGCCCTTCTCTCTCAGAGTGTCCCCCGGCCCCCACACTTTCCACAGATGATGTCATCTTCCACTTTACTGAAGAAGGAGACCATCACAGGGGATCTCCTCGATTTCCCATCAGCAAGTTGACAAACCTGTCAGCTTCCTTCCTTCTTCTTCAGCAGAGAAGGGTCCCTCCTGCTCCCCAAGCAAGTCTTTCTCCTCTACCCAGCTCTGAGTCTCCCCATTCTCCTCAGAGACCCTCTTTAAGCGTCTTCCCGCTCTTCTTGTCTTGTCATTGGTGTCTACCCTCCCCAAGCAGCAGTGAATGAGATCAAGTCTTGCCCGTCTCGAGAATGACAAAACCCCACCCCGGCCACAGCTCCCATCTCAGCCTCACCGCCTCGTCTGGAGAGAGTTATCTTAGCTTGTGGCTCCTAGTTCCTCACCTCCCACTCTGCTCTCAACCCACTGAAGTCCAGCTCCCAACCCGCACAGCCCCGACTGTCTGAACTTCCTTGCAATGAAATGCTGCAGGCACATCCGAGCCTTGGTCACCTCTAGCCTATGGCCATGGTGGGCACTGCTGGCTGCACCTTCTGGGATATGCCATTTTCTGCGGCTCTCCTCATCCTGCCTTGACCCTCATGGCTCCCTCAATCCCATGTCAATGCGTCACAACCAAGGCCCACCTACATCAAATGGGCATGTTCCATCAGCCCCACCACCGCCTTCCCAGCAGAAGCCTATCCTCTCTTATCTGGACAGCACCATTATCTCCAGCCCCGCCCTGCAGCTGAGACACCAAATGGATTAAAAGGGTTGGTGGTCTGTTTCTTGCTGCTCTAGATTTGGGGCCCTTACCTCAAAATGTGTAAATCTCCTGCTTGTCAAAGCCTGTTGTAGAGGGACATCAGCTAGGATTAGGTTCAGCAAGAACCCAAAGAGAGCCTTGAAAATATGTCCATGATCTACCTCTCGCTGTTGCAGGTTCTGAGGCCCAGGGGTTGTTTAGGATTTAGCTGTTAAGACTATGACAGGCTACCCCCATTCAATGTATTGTCCTGAAAACATTGGCAGGCTTCCGATCTATTTGTTTCCAGTTGGTTTCTTCTGCAGAAACCACAGCTAAAGATCTAGTGTAGACATCATTCTAAACCACTTGAGAACCCAGGGTGGCTTGAGAAAATTCATTTCGAACTCTCCCTATGCCTCATGACACTAAGCCAGCAAGCTGACTGATGTGAAGACCTCTGGGTAGAAGTTGGAGGACATTTCCTCCCATGGCCCCTGAAGGACTACCTCTTCCTCCCTCACCTAACCAATTTGCTCTCTGGGATTTTTCTAGAAGATGGAAGTTGAGGATGTACCCTTGACTTCCTCACCTGCTTGCTGGTTGCCCTCCTCCCCACCATCCTCTGAACTAAAAGGTCAGAGTGTTTTTTTTTTTTTTTCCCCAGCTATTTTTTTCTTTATATAAAGCTTTATGATCAAAGTCTGCTTCTTGATATCTTAAGCGGGGGGGTGGTGCTTAAAGGTATCCAGAACAGTCTTTTTCTTTCAAGACTATTCTCTGGCTGAAAACTTTTATTGTGTATGTCAAAAGTTAAGTATTATCTCTCTGCATTTTTTTTCTTTGATAATCCTAATTCAGCTCCTTAGACAAGCAGATATTTGAGCTAACCGGGAATATCACATGTACAGACATACAAAAGAGAAATGCAATTAATCCTATTTTTCAAAATAGGATCTGTTTACATAACTAAGGACTTCCTATTTTGCTTAGGGTAAGTCCACAATGTGTCAGATCCTTCTGGATCTGACCCCCCCGCTTATTTCCCCTGCCTCCTCTCATCCAACTTTTGGCCTCAACTTTTCACAACCACATTGGACTTTCTCAGTTCCCCCAACATATTCCACTCAGGACTTTCTCAAGAGCTGTAGTGTAGTCTGGAAAGCTCTTTGCCTCTCTCTTTAACTGACCAACTCATCTTTATTTCCCAGGTTTTGATTTAAAGTTCACTCATTGTCTTAGGGAGAATTTCCTGACCCACAGTATCTATCAGATCATCCAGCACGTTTGTGGTGATTGAACTAATTGTTTTTAATGAAGTCTTAAGCCCTTCTGTGTCCAGGGAAGAACAATGTCTGTTCTGTTTCCCTGATCTCTTCATTGGGCATCATGATTTTCAGTATGGACTAACAAGATGAGTCTCTAAAATGCAGCTCTACCTAAAACCCGTCAGTGGCTCACTTTCCCCCGGAAGATAAAGCTCAGCTCCCTTCAGTGGCTTCCAAAGGCTGCGTGGTCTGCTCCCACCTGCCAGCCCCTCTCCTTCCATGTTCATCTGGACTAAAACACCTCTCTGTCTGTGAAAGGGGCTGAACCTCTTGCTTGTAAGTTCCCAAATAAGGTGTCCTCATTTTCCGGTATGGACAACTTTTATTCATCATTTAGCTCTTAGCTGAGAAATGGATTTTTTGTTTAATTGACTGATTGTCATGTACATTCATCCCCATTCTAAGTATCAGGGACTGTGCTGAGTGCTAGGGTGGTGGGGCGGACAAGACACCCCAACCTCAGCCTCTAGCATGTTAGTTTGCTGACTATTGGCACCCCCAGGCTGAGGTAGCTGCCTCTCTGGGCCTCCCTGTCCTCACATTGCCTTATCACAGTTTAGTGACCGTTTCTTGGTCTCTATCCTCCTGAGGGCCTATGAGCTGTTTGTTGAATGAATCTATGAACCTTTAAGGTATTCAGCTAGGTGTAATTAGAAGAAGTAGGAAATGGCATAGCCTGGATGAGCTGGGCAAAAGGTGCTATGGGCAGGGAACACAAAACAAGATGGACATGGGACTGGGAAGGGGACAGAGGCAGAAAGGGGCCCCTTCCTCCTTCCTCAGGGAGTTACAGGAAGTGTGATGGAAGAAAAGTACTAGGACCCGGACACAAAAGGCCACAGATAGCATGATTCAATTGTTTTTATTACCACAATAAATAAACTCAAAGGGATAAGAGGCAAATTGGTGGCTGCCATGGGCTGGGAAGAGTATGAGGAAAGGGAGAGGGCTCTTAAGGGTGTGGGGTTTTCTTTTGGGATGATAAAAATGTGTTGGAACTAGATAGAGGCAGTGGTTGCCCAACATTGTGAGGGTACTAAATGCTACTGTACTGTTCATTTAAAATGGTTTATGTTACATGAACTGCACATTACAAAGAATGAGCAGAAGGAAAGATAACGGGAAGGAGACAGAAGGAAGGCAGGCCTCGGAGGCTTCTCCTTTTCCTCCACGGTTCCAGGGACCCCTCAAACTCTGGGACTGGCTGGGGCTACACTGACAGAAAGGCCTCACCACATCCACTAGTTTGTCTCAGATGCAGGGAAGCTTGAACGTGGGGATGTGGGCTCTGTGGGCTCTGGGCAAGAGCCCTGGGAGTGAGTTTCTGCAAGGCTTGACGGCAGTAGGAGAGGGAGGCCTCTGTGCTCTGCAGCGGGACGGAGCTCCCAAGCGCAGTGGGAAGTGAGTACGTTTGTATCTAGCCAAGGGGAAGTGTGGTCAAGTGGAAACCACCCAAAGAAGGAAGGCTTTCAGGGCTCTGTCATCCCAGCTAACAGATGTATAATCTGAAGCAGCTCACTTTTCATCTCTGATGGAAGCAAAGTGTCCTTCTCTGCTGTTGGAAATGCAGAAGAGGCCGGTGATTTTGGAAGACAGGTGGTTGCTTGGGACACTAAACTTACTATTACTGTATGATTCAGCAGTCCTGTTCCATGGTATTTACCAAAGGAGCTGAAAATTTGTATGCACATGTGATGTTTAAACTTGATCGTATCACCTTGACTGATTTGGGATCTGCCTAGGGGATTGGTGGAACATAGTTCTGGGTGTGTCTGGCTGGATCATAGAGCTGTGACCTTGGGGTCTCTATCTTGTCCCTCATTGCTTTCTCTCTGGTGCTGCTCCCCTGCTCTGCTTCCTGCTCCATGAACACAATGCTCTGCCATGTCCGTCCACCATGACATTTCTGGCTTGGAGCCAGCTGAGCACGGACTGAATCTCCTGAAACGGTGAGCCAGTTAAACCTCTCTTCCTTCTCTTCTTCTTCTCTTTTCTCTCTTCCCTTAAGTTATAGGTGCCAGGTATTGTGTCCCTGCAACAGGTAACCTGACTAATACATACAAAAACCTGCACCCAAGTTTTATATCAGCTTTATTCATAATTGCCAGAGCTTTGAAGTAATCAAGATGTCCTTTAGTAGGTGATGGATAAATGAATTGTGGTCTATCCAGACAAAGGAATATTATTCAGTGCTAAAAAGATGGAAGTTCTCAAGCCCTAAAAAGACACAGAGGAACTTTAAATGTATACTGAGTGAAAGAAGCCAGCCTGAAAGGCTACAGTCAGTATGATCCCAACTATGTAATATTCTGGAAAAGGCAAAACTATGGAGACTATAACAAAATCAGTGGTTGCCAGGGATTAGGAGCAGAGGGATAATTAAGCAGAACACGCTTTTATGGCAGTGAAACTATTCTCTAGGATACCATAACGGTGGCTAAATGTCATTATACACTTGTCAAAACCCATAGAGTGCATAACTCCAAGAATGACCCTGATGTAAATGTTGCAGTGTGGGTGATAATGACAAGTCAGTGTAGGTCCATGTGTTCTAAGAAACAACCACTCTGAACTGGGTGAGGTCCTGCGTGCCTGTCACCCCAGCACTATGGGAGACTGAGGCAGGAGGATCACAAGTTTTAGCCCAGCCTGGGCAACTTAGCAAACTAGCATGACTTCTGCCTCAAAATAAAAAATACATAAAAGGGTTGGCTTTGTGGCTCAGTGCTAGTATCCCCCAAAATCCCACCAAACAAACAGAAAACACTAACCAAACAAACAAACAAACCAAAACCCAAAAAACTGGCACCACTGTGGTTGGCAATTCTGATGGTGAAGGACTCTATGCATGCATGCGTGTGTGCGGTACATATAGACACTCTCTGTATTCTGTGGTCAGTTTTGTTGTGAAACTAAAACTACCTTCAAAAATAAAGACTATGTTTAAAAAATTGGACCTCAAAAAATTGAAAAATAAAAATAGTTATTTTGAATGCTTCACCCATAGCCATTAGCACAGAGCTTTGTGTTCTGCATCTGGTCCTCACAATTCTCTCAGGTTGTGGAGAAGAAAGCTCAGATCCCTACACCTGGGTGACTCGTCCAAGGTCACCCAGCCGGTCACCAAGGATCTCCAAGTGACTCTGCATCACCTGTTCTTAGTCATCTTTCTGCCTCAATTGACCGTCAAAATGATGATAATAATCACCTCCCTTGCCTGCGTGGCTGAGAGAATTAGGTGAGCCTTAGATGAAAAGTTCCTTTGCAAAAGTGTTCACGGAAGTTATTATTTTATTAAGTGGAAGGTAAGGCAGTTTCTATGGAAAGGGCTTAGGTATTAAGCTCTTGCAAAGGAAGGTTTAATGGGAACGCAAGAGGAGTTGTTGCTGGGATATGAGAAAAACAGGCAAAGACTTTCACAGGCCTGCGAGAGCCAAGGGCATTTGGGTGTGGAGGTAGCCAAGCCCGGTGGCAGCCAGGGCCATCCCTGCGCACCTTGCTCAGAGCCCGGCCCCAAACAGCAGCCAGGTGGATCCTAAAGGAACCAGGCAGCAGCTGCTGCTCTTTGTTGCTTAGGATAGAGTAGAGGCGACCAGAGAGGTCCTAGCTGAGATTTCTGCAGGCAATTTGGATCTGGACATCCAAGAGTTCAAAGCCCTGCTTGACCAGTCATTTGCTGGGTGACCTTGGACAAATTACTTAACTTCTTTGAACTTCCATTTTCTCATCTGCAAAATGAGGGTTGTATATTCTCTACCTCATCGCACTGTCATGAGGATTACACGACATAATGGGCTCACAGTGACTCAGACCTAGTAAGTGCCGCCTAACGATCCACTCATCATCCTTTAGCCATCCTTCCCTAACACATCACAGGGAGGCAGAACCCGAGGGTTGGAGCAAGTTGGCCAAGGCTACGCTGCTTAGTAGTGACAGGGTTGAGCTTCCTCTGAGGTCATGATTTCTGCCTGCTCCTTGATCAGCCCTTTCTGAGAATCCCTTAACTGACTGGATGAACTGACAGGCTGCACCTCACTTTCTGACCAGCTACCTCCCGACCCCACTTGGCACCACACATAGGCTGCTACTGTTCCTCAGCTCAGCCGTGAATGTGCCAATGCTGGCAAAGCGGGAGGGTCTGTTGAGCTGTCCTGCCCCTGTTTGTGGGAGAGGGGCCTCCCTCTGGGCAGGGGCTACCTGAACGGATCACATCCCCTCGCTCTTCACGAGCCACTTTTGGATGCTACAGGCTGCAACCAGTATCAGTGTCCAGACCCCTCCTTCACCCCTGCCGCCCGCCTCTCCAGGGTTCCCGTGACTGTGACCTGAGCCCTCTGTATCACAAGAGCTGCCTGGCACACAGATCTTTCCGCAGCAGCCCCTGAGACCATGACAGATGTCTTGGAATTTTGTCACAAAGCTGAGGAGCTCCAGTCCATGCTGATGCCCCAGTGCTGGGCATTTAGTGAACAGTAGGTGTGCCCAGCTGAGCTCTGGAAAGATCTTCCTGCTGGGATTTCTGCTCCTCTGAAGCCCCTGCTTGACCCCTTCTGTGTGCCAAGGGACATGGTTGCTGCCATGCAAAGTCACCACCCCCGTAACCACATCTCACAGCCGTCACTGCTTCCCTAGCTGTGCTACCGGTCACACCATGGGCACCAGCAGCAGGTAAGTGGTGAGGGTAGTAACCTGGTGGTAGGGAGATCCCAAAGGGACCTTATTTGCCGGACCGGCTGAGAGATCCCCAGAGGGTCCCCCAGAACACCACCCCTGTAAACCAGCATGTACTGCGTAGTAACTAGGAGATAGATACCACCGATTGCCCCAGGTTAGAGACGGGGAAGTTGAGACAGAGAGAGGCTGAACAGCTTGTTTGAGGCTACACAGCTCAAAACTGGCAGGCCCAGGATCTGAGCCCATTGTCTGGGCCCACGTGCCTCTGCCAAACTGGGCTGGCTGCCTTGTAATCTAAGCCCATTCACCCCACCTGCAGCTTCTTCCACCTACAGCTGCGCCCTGAGGCACAGCTCTGTCCTCTCTGCAAGTCAGGACAAGCACAGCAGGCAGAGCGCCACAGGTGGAAGCCCCCTGCCTGCTTTCCCTGCTCAGGCCCAGCTGCCCGGAGCCCCACTTGGAAACCCCTTGTCAGCCCTGAGGCACCAAGTCCAGGGTTAGCTACTTGGGAAGCTCCCTGTGCCCCAAGCCCCCATCAGCTGCCTGAGTCCTTCCAGCAGCTTGGACCTGTCAGGGGCCGAAGCATAGGTGGGCTGATGAGAAGCCCAGATGTGGAGGAAGGTCAGGGGGATATTTGCTCCAGATGTGGTCCTCCCTGCTTCCTTTCTCACCCCTCCCCTGTGTTCATGGCCACACTAGGAGCAGACCTTGCCCCAAGACCCGCCTGTGCCTTCCTTCCCCCAGCCAGCCCTGCCACCATCAAAACTCAGCTTGTTCCCTTCCAGCAGGAATTACTTATACAGGCTCAGCACAGGGCCAGGCAGGCAGCGCTCAGCAGGTACGCGTCACCTTTGCCCTGGCCCTCATCTCCTGGCAGCTGGCTTGGGCCAGCTGTGCACAATTCCTCCCTCCAGCCTGTGCTCCCAGCACCCACGCAGTCAGAAGGGCAGACTCTTTCTGGCCCATTGGCATTGCTCTCCTCCCTCCTCTCCACCTGGAAAACTTCTTCTCCTTAAGAACTCTGCAGAAGTCTTCTGGGGTCCGAAGTCTCTGCAGAGCTTTGGGTGCTGTGGATTGATTTGCTGTCCCCAGCCTGCACACCATATGGATGGGTACATGTCTCCTTTCTTCTTTGGATGACTTAACATTTCTTTTAAAAAATTGCACAAGTAGAGCTAGTTGTAACATACGCCTGTAATTTCAGTATTTGGGAGGCTGGGGCAGGAGGACTGTGAGTTCTAGGCCAGCCTGGGCTACATAGTGAGTTCAAGGCCAGCCTGGACTACTTAATGAGACCCTGTTTCGGATGAGATTGGGTGTGTGTTCTGGGTGGTATGGCCATAGACACTGTCTCAAAAAAAAACAAAGTTAGAAAAATTACACAAAAAATTATAAAGAGTCATATTGTGAAAAACTTTAAAACAATACACAAAGAATCTAAACTCTAACTCGCTCCCTTCAAAATACCACAGGGTTAGTAGTTCTGTGTGTATCTTGCTGTCTGTATTTTCTCTCTACACATTTATTTAGTACGCTTTACATAAATCAGAATAATCTATATGCATTGTCCTGTGGCTTGCTTTCTTCACTTACTAACAAATTGTGTGTGTGACAAGTGGAACAATGCTCCTCAGAAATGCACACATCCTGACCACGCAAATCTGTGGATACTGTCCTGCAAATGGCCAAAGGGGCTTTGCGGATAGGATGGAGCTGTAGCCCTGAGATGGGAGGTGATTCTCAATTATCTGAGTGAGTCTGATGTAATCGGGAGGATGGAGGGCCAGAGAAAGACACAAGTGAAGATCTACCTTGTTGGCTTTGAAGGAGTCCTCTGGAAGCCAGAAGAGGTGAGGAAATAGCTGCTCTCCTGAAGCATCCAAAAGGAAGTAGTCTGATGTCACCTTGACTTTTGCCCACTGAAACTTCTCACCCACAGAACTGTAAGGCGATAAACTTGTGTTATTTCAGTCCAGTAAGTTTATGGTAATTTGTTATAGCAGTAATTGGAAACTCATACAGTGGGTATACGGCTGAGATAAACAAGAATATTTATGGCAGCAGTTAGCATTTATTGAGTGAGTACTATATGCTAGCTACTCTTCTAGTGCTTTATATGCTATGCTAGTATGGTAGGGCTGTCATAAGCAAATAGCATCTACTAGATGGCTACTTTTCTCACCGTCTGGAGGTTGGAAGGCCAAGGTCAGGGTGCAGGCAGTGCTAGTTCTCCAGAGGCCTCTCTCCTTGGCATGCAGATGGCTGCCTTCCAGCTGCCTCCTCATATGGCCACCCCTCTGCATACGTAAACCTTTGGTGTCTGCATGTCCCCACATGGTCTTTTTTTTTGTTGCGTGCTCCTCCTTGGCATCTCTTCTCTTATGAGGACACAAGTCAGACTGGATCAGGACCCACCTGAGGATTTTCAATTTAATCCCTCTGGGAAGGTTCTATGTCTAAGTACCACCACATTCTGAGCTTTCGAGGGTTAAGATTTCACATAGGGATTTGGGGGGCACACAACTTATTTTATTCAATCTCCACAATAACCCAGTGAAGTAGAATACATAAAGAAACAGAGGCACAGAGTAGTTAAATTACTTGGAAGCTTCTACTTTCTTCTCGCTCCAGTTCCGGGAGTCCATGTTGGGATGTCACTGTCAGAGTCCTCCACCAGAAGTCCCAGAGTCCAGTACCCAGATGTCCCCAGAGAATTCCTGACATGAGAGATCTGTTCAGGCCAGCTTGCAAAGGAAGGACGGCTACTGAATGGGACAGCTGCTTCTTGGATGTAGGTGGCTGGCCAGCACACACAGGAAGGCTGGGCTTGTCCTCACCCAACCTGACAACTTATTTTGATCACTGTGGCAAAGGGGACAGCTGCCCATGGGATGAAGGCAAGTCTCTGGTTGGTTACCCAAGTCAATGGGAGTGACCTAGTAACTTGTCAGGGAAGGGCAGAGAAGGACAGCCTCAAAGTCCTCAGTCCTGAGAGCACAGAGTTCCAGGAGTACCTTCTGTGTTGGACCTTCAGCTTGCTGTGATTGAAGGATAATACAGACAAGAGTGTGCGTGCACGCGCACAGGCGCCCGTGCTCACGCACACGCACAGACACACACACGCACCTTATCCCTCTCTGGACCACTTTTCCTACTCCAGTCCGATCTGTAACAACAGGACTTAGATACTCAGTGACAACTCTTGATTTAATATAGCACCCCTAGAGGAGGCATCAGGCATCCAAATAAAAATAAATAATTCTCACTTTAGGATCACTTTAATGTGAATAGTATGCATTCCATTCTTCCCACTCCACTATCTGTGGTTGAATTTCCTAACATTTCCAGGGCAGAATGTCACCCAGTCTTTGCTTGAACTCCTTCAGTGACAGGGAGTTTACCACCTATAACATCCCAAGGCAGTTCTTGTGGCTGGAGAGTTCATTCTCACATTGTCCATCAGCTTCCTGGTTGGTCCCCTCAGAAGACTATGCCCTATTCCCCGTGACCTTTCAGATATATGAAGGCAGATGATAGCTCTGTTTCTCAAAGAAGGAACATTGGGAGCTTTGAAGGAGGGAAGAAATCCAGCCCTGTCAACCTCTAGGGAAGATCTACAGACTGTCAGGCCCACTTCCCCTCCATGGACCCCCACATGGGCTTGGGACAATGGTGTGGTAATCTCTGGGACCTTCTGTCTGCAGACCACCATAGCCTTGCTATAGGAGGCCCTCTGCCTGCTGTCTGGGACCTGGTGGAAAGTTTCTGGGTCCATTGTCCCAGAGACAGGGACGCAATGTCCTGGAGAGAGTGCTGTGCCTGGAAATTGATCACCAGTCTTCTAGGCATGGATTTACCACTTTTAGGTTGACATCCCTTAAGCATGTTGCTTAAATTCATAGAACTTTAGTTCTGTCATCTATGAAATGGCAAAGCACCTATTGTGTTGTTATGAGGTTTAAATGACATCACATAGGGGAAAAATACTTTGTAAATCAAAACGTATTCTGCAAATAATTAACCAGTTCAAAAGGTAAGGAATAGAGCTTGTGGAACTTGGAATGTCTTTGTCCTGGGCCCTCCTAGTAGGTGAATGTGTACAGCAGAATTGGTTTCAAGAGGAAGTTGGTTTCCTCCTCAAGCCCTGGTCCCTGGCTCCCTAGGGCCCGCTAGGGCCCCCTAGGGTGGCCTATCCTGAATGACCCTGGACCCCTCTGCTTACATCTCCTGGAGAGGCTCCCGAGCTCAAGTGTTTTGGCCTGGCTTTGAGACTGGGAACATGAGCTGAGTTTCCTGACGCCAGGTTTGGGTGGGGTCTTGAAGCTTTCTAGGTGTCTTCCCCTGCCCTCCCCTCTCCTGTCCTCTCCTTTGGAGGCCCCAGGGCTGTCCCCTCAGAGCGCCTGCTGCATAGCCTCTCTTTGCCATGGCCACCATTACTCCTTGCCCAGCCTTTAATTTAGGCAAGTTAATTCTAATCCCCAATTAGACTAGATTTTATTGAGAGTGGCAAGGAGGAGCTGGGAGTCAGGGAACCCCACCTAATGATAGTGGAGGACTCCGGATCTCATTTATTCCAGCCCCTCATGAACACAGGAGGCTGGGAGTGGAGGTTGCTTGGCCTGGCCGGTCTTGGCCAAGCAAGGGCTCTTGCTGCCTTTGCCCTTCTCTCTGCCTTGGAGCCTGTGGCCTGTGACTCCATCATGGCCCTGTGGATAGTCCAGTGACGAGGCAGAGATGGCTGCCACACTTGCCTCCGGGCATCAGGGAGCACAAAAGCCAGGAGCCTTCACATATAGCAGCATGTTGCAACTGGCCTAACCCCGACCCAGTTCATCCTGAGTTAGCAGAAGCACCTATGAGATGCGCTTCCCAAGTGGGGTGGGCTAGGCAGCTTGTCTGTCCTCATGCCACATGGCGCTCTAAGGTGGCCTGGGGTGGGGACATGGAAGTGAGGTCTGGATTTTCTGTGGGGTTGGGGACAGGTAATGTGTTTCACTTGGGACATGTTCCACCCCCCGGGGGTGCAGCCCAGCCCAGCAGGGTGTTTGCCCAGGCACAGGCAGGTGCAGGGCTGTACCTGTGGCCTCCTCTCTGTCTGCCCCAGACTCTCTGCTTGGACTCCCCAGCTATAAAGCAGGAACAAGTCCCATCCCTTACCTGCCTGGGGGGACATTGAGCAGAGGTGAGATAATGTCTGCTGCTGCTCACCCTTCACGGAGGTAGGCAGTCTCTAGACAGAGTCTATTTTTACCACAGAGCTCAGCCTGGCTCCCTCCTGGGCCCCTGGCTGCTTCTGGCCCCTCCAAAGACACAGGAGCCAGGCCCTCCTGCAGGACCCACAGGCCCAGGTGCTGGGTGCAGGGAGGGTGGATCTCCAGGGCCAGCTCAGAGCTCTGTGGAGCCTGAGGCCCTGGGCCCAGATTAACTCCTGCACAGCCCATTGTTCAGGGTTCAAGGAGCCACCAGCCACTCCTGGCATTCTGGTTCAATCAGGAATGGGGCGGCTGGGCGTGGCCGGGGCCTAATGAGCAGGGTGTGCCTGGAGGAGTTAGCAGCCGGGTGACAGCTGTGGGCAGGTCCCCACCCAAGCAGGTGGGTGGGTGGCTTGCGCAACAGTAACCTGTGTACTAGGGCACATTCTCTCCATGTGTTTATTTTTAAGAAAACAAATGCTCAACTTTGGAGGTAGTGGTGGAGCTACTTCTAAACACATGAGAGACGTTGCGCTAATCCTTGTGAACCGCCACATCTATTGTACTAGGAAAGCTAGCGCAAATATGTAAATATTCACCACTTACAAGGAAGGCAAAATGCCCAAAACACAATGGGCTCTTAGTCTCCCTGGCTCACCCTTTCCCCACTATTGTTTAAAGAAAAACACTCTTCTGGTCGAGGAGTGTGGGCAGGTGGGCCTCCCTCCCTCCTCAGTGGCCCCTGGTGCCCCCTGGCCGCAGGAGCTGTGCAGGCACAGGTGACCGCACCCAGCACCTGGCTCTTCTCCCTGCTTGTTGATGGGAGCCACGTTTTGGGGCTGCTTGGTTTCCATGCCCAGGGCTGCTTGGTCCATGTCATTCCTCCAAGGAAAGACCAAGTGACCTACATACTGACCACGAACCTCTGCATTTCTCTGAGAGAAGCAGGTCTCCCATCTCACAGCAGAGTTTGGTATTGCTGGGACGGGGGAGGGGACTGTCATTGCCATGTGTGTCCCTGGAGCCTCACTTTGCAGGCCCTGGGAGCGTTCCAGTGAAAGACATTGGCTTGTGGTCACTAGAGGCCTCGAGGAGGACAGGCAGGCAGGCCTGAGAGGAAACCCCAAATCGTCAGCCTGTGTGGCTGCATCTCCCATGGGAGCTACGTAGGTCTAACAACATACAGTGAGAATCTGGAAGCACTAGACTTTGAGGTGGGCTGAGACCTGGAATGGAAGTAGTAGAATCTCTCCCTCTATCACACTCACCGAGGCCATGCTTACTAAGGCTTCTGATAAAACTCAGCTTGTCATTTCCTCTGTGGATACCAGAAGAACAAGCCGTCCTTTGGAAGCCTCAATACTGGGCCCTGCCCTAGGTCCCACCTGACGTCACTCGTGCAGGCTCCCCAGGGCATCACCAGTGTAGGCTCCCACCACCTTTCTGAAAATGCCCATGGAATGGCATGCAAACCTGTTCGCTGCCCCTCCCCTCCTGTTGCTTCCTGTGTGCAGATGTAATGGCCCCTTCAGGTCCCTGGACATGTTAAGCTTTGCCTCTCATCTGCCATACTGTGTGATATCCTACAATGTTCTCTGTATCCCTATTTTTAAAATTTTTTATTTCAGAAAAATTAAAATCCCCCCTCTGTCTCCTAGAGAGCGTTCTTCTGCCAGGTCCTTAAAATCTGACTCAGTGGTGAGGTTGTCTGTAGGAACCCCAGGTTATATTGTTAGGGCAGGGCACAGCCATGACTGGGGGCTCTGAGTAGAAAACGGAAACGCCTTCTCAGTCATGCACATGAGTTGATTACACGCTGTGATGGAGTGGAGGGGGAGCAGGGGTCATGTCTCACACGCTGTGAGACCTTGGGCAGCTCCATTCCTATTCTGAGCCTCTATTTCCCCACCCATGAAATGAGAATGCTGGCTGCCTCCCAAAGTATCTCAAGGACAACATGGTGTAGCTCTTAGGAAAGCTTTGAGTATGGACTGGGACTTCATCAGCTTTGGGTCTCCTCCCCTCCCCCACAGCCCATGCCAAAGATCAGGAGCCCATCAGTACCAGCAAGGGGCTGACCTTCCCTGGCTACTCTGAGACCTAGGAGGAGGTGGGAGGAGATGGGAGGCCTGGCCAGCAAGGGTGGTGGGGGCTACGAGGACTGCTATGCACACGACCACCCAGTATGGTGGCTGTCATACGTGTCTCTTACTTGGCCCGAGTCCATGAATTCACAACTTGCTGCTTCCCAAGGACATAGCCCATTCTTTTGCCTTCCTCCCACCTGAGCTCAGTATCTGTCACCTGCATCCAGTTGTCCACATCACTGCTCTGTCCTGTGACAGGCTTCAGTCAGCCCTCCTGCCGGGGACAACAGTCCGTCAGTCCCCAGCACTGCCCCATTCTCAGTCCCTGGACTAACAGAGCCAGGATGCATGGAGAGTCCTGGCTATGGCGGAGGACCTCGGCATAGACAGTTCTGAGCTAGTCCCTCCCCAGAGGGTGGCTTGGCTATGACAGGTGATAGAGAGACACAGTCCAAGCCAGTGGATGAGGCATTTGGGGCTGGGGCTGGGAGCTGGGTTCATCGTGTTCCTTTGTCTGCCTCCTTCCCTCTGCCCCTGGAACCAGCACAGCACACAGCTGACGTGCGGAGGCTTCTCCTTCTTGTACATGCAAATCTCTGGGGGCCCTGGGCTCAGAAAATAGATTAAAGGGTGAGGCTTCTGCCTTACCACTGCCCTCTCTAGCCCCACCAATGCCATCTTCCATGCTCACGTTTGAGAAATCACCACTGTGATGCTGGGCTGGAGGTGCTGTGGCGGGGAGCAGGTGCAGGCTGAGTGCAGAGGGACAGCAATCCACAAGCAAGTCCAGCCTCTGGAAAATTCAAGAGCCACCCCACCCCAGCCCCTTCCTCCTATCCCTCTCTCTCCTGGATCCTCAGCAAAGCCAGCAAGACATTGCTGCAGTAGCCAGACATGTAGAAGAACCTCATCCTCTGCCCAGGACAGAGGGAACGTGAGCCAGAGCCAGCCTCCCTGCAGTGAGACCTGTAAGACAAATGAGCCCAGGCTGCTTCAGGGCTTGTGTTCCCTCCAGGCTGCTCCTTCACTGACAGGGTCTGCACGGCCTAGCAGTGTGAGGTGGGCAGGGCACGGTCACTGCGTAGGTAGTGCAGTAGGAGTGAGGAAGGGCAAGACCCAATGGAGAGACACTGGAAACCAGGCTCTTTGGGATAGAATCCATCACAGTGCAGTTCTGAGCTTTTTTCTCCCAGTAAATAGCACGAGCCACGTCGACACTGGATAACCCCTCCCCTCCAAACCCATGATGGTGCCACGCGGGAAGTCGTGATGCCACTGGGAGGTACCGAGTGGCAACAGTCAGGTCAGGGCCAGGCATGGATGCCCTGCGAGCAGGGCTTGGGTCTGTTTTAACTTATTTTACTTCTGTTGCAGGACAACAAACTTGACATTAGGTCCACCTTGCCTGTTTTATGTTTGAAAGAACTACAACTGTCTTGTATTAAGGAATCAAGTTGTTTGTGTTTTGAATTATCATGAGTAAGATTTGTTAGGTTTTAAATGGTTGCATATTTTTTTAAAAAATTGTGGTAAAATACCCATGAAATGTGCCACCTTAACCATTTTTAATTGCACAGTTAAGTAGCCTTAAATGTATTGTCATTGTTACGCAACCGACCTCCAGAACTTTTCATCTTGCAAAACTGAAACTCTGCCCATTAAACAACAACTTCCCATTCCTCTTCTCTCCAGCCTCTGCTACTAATTATTTTTTTTTGCTTTTTTTGAGACAGGGTCTCACAGTGTAGCCCAGGCTGGCCTCAAACGCATGGTAATCCTTCTGCCTCAGCCTCCCAAGTGCTGGGCTTACAGGTGCGTACCACCGTGCCTGGCTATTTTTTTTAATCAACGTTTACTCTCTATCCAGTGAAACGGGTAGATTGCAAGTGTAAAATTCAATGACTTTTGACAGGCACATAACCACAGTATCAAGCAGGATACAGTGCATCTCCTCAAAAGTAGTTTTCTTGCCTTTTACTGGCAAATGCCACCCCTCACCCTGAGGCAACGAATGTTCTGATTTTTATCATCACAGATTAGTTTTGCCTGTTGTAGAATTTTACATGAATGGAATTACCCCAGAAGTACTCTTTGATGCTGGCTTCTTTCTTTCAGTGGAATGTTGAGATTCACCTATGTTACATCTATCAGTTTTTCATTTTTATTGCTAATTAGTGTTCTATTGCCAGAAGATACCACCATGTGTTTATGTGTCCACCTGCTGATGGACATCTGGGTTGGATCCAGTTTTTTGCTCTTTTGAATAAAACTGCCATGAAACGTTTTTGGGGCTATATTTTCAGTAAAAATATGTTTTCATTGCTCTTGTATAAATACTTGAGAGTGGAACTGATGACTCATAGAGTGATATATGTGTACCTTTATAAGCAATTGCCGGACAGTTTTCAATAATGGTTGTACCATTTTATATCCTTGCCAACAATGTAAGTTATAGTTGTTCCATGTCCTCACCAACATTTGTGATTGTTGGTCTTTTTATGTTTAGCCAGCCTAGTGGGTGTGAAGTGTTATTGTGCCAAGGTTTTAATTTGCATCTCCTGACTAACACAATGATGTTGAGCAATTTTCATTTGTTTACTAGCCACTTGTAATCTTTTGGGACGTGCCTGTTCAAGTCTTTGGCTCCTTGTATTTATTGAGCTACTTCTTTGGCTTTATCTTTACTATTGATTTGCTGGTATTTATATGTTTGGGTATGAGAATTTGACAGACCTGTTTTGTGAAAATTTTTTTTTTCAGGCTAGCTTGCCTAATTTCCTAGCAATGTCTTTTGATTTAAGAAAATGCTGATGAAGTCCAATAATCAGTATTTTCCTTGCTTTGTTTTGGTTTTTGTTTTTTTGGAACAGGGTCTCACTGCATAGTCCAGGCTGGCCTTGAACTTACAATCCTCCAACCCCAGCCTCCCAAGTGCTGGGATTACCATGCTTGGCTTTATCAATGCTTTTAAAAAATAGTTTGTATGTTTGGGGACCCATTTAAGGAAACTTTGCCTTCTGCAAAGTCATGAAGATTTTCTCTATTCTCTTTTAAAATGTTTATGGTCTCCAATTTTTTGTTAAGGTCTATGTCCATCTTCAAATGATTTTTGCGTATGATATGAGTCAGTGCTCCTGTTTTAATATCCAACTGTTCTAGCTGCCTTTAGCATTAAGACTTTCCTCTCCTCCATGGAATCACATTGGTGCTTGTTAGTTAGTGGGACACATGGGTGTGCATCCGCTCCTAGATTCTACTCTTTCCTTGACCCCATTGTCTATTATGACAGCACCACATTAGCAGATTGCCATAGCTATGGCAAGACAAAAATCTGCAGGCTGGTGGAGAGAGAGGAACTAGAGAAAGGGGAGGAGAGGGAACTGCAGAGAGGCGGAGAGAGGGAATTAGAGAGCACACAGCTATGCGCCCTCTGTCTTGGGTTAGGGTCTCAGCAGTCAGCAAAGCTCAGGAGGGGATGGAGCCAGCAGACAAGGTCTCCCCTGTCTCTGGATATTCTTGTTGCAGCAGAATGGCTCCTGGTCTCTCTTGCCCAGAGAGAGCTGCGCCATGGGCTCAGGACAGTGGCCATCCCACCAGAAGCCTGCATGGGTGGGTGGCCTTGAGGAAAGCCCCCCGGTGCCTTGGCTCTCTGTGAACCTCCCAGAAAGTCACACTAAGAATAGATGGCAGGCCAGGTGTGGTGGTGCACGCCTATAATCCCAGCACTCAGGAGGCTGAGGCAGGATTGTTGCAAATTCAAGACCAGCCTGGGCTACAAAATGAGCTCAAAGCCAGCCTGAACTGCATAGCGAGACCCTGTCTCAAAAAGACCAAAAAAAAAAAAGAATAGAAGGCAAGGGACTCTGAACTGACTGATCAATTTTTTGCTGCTCTGGTGGCAAGAGTCTCAGTTGAGTTATAGGAAAGGAAAGACAGTGGTATCTCTTGGATCCCTAAGTGAGTCACTCAAGGTTTCTTCCAGCTTTCTGTGGAACTTCTACTGAACTAAGCCTGATGTTACAGAAGAGCGGTGAGCAGCGAGAGGACTCATCCCTCCTGATGGGACAGGAGCTGGTGGTGAGGAACCAGGGAAGCCTGGGATGCAGAACTGCCCATCTCACTTATGTTCCAGCTCCTGTGCTTGCAAGATTGGGGTGCCCTCCAACAATTCCTCCCTGTAACACGTTCCTCTGAGTTCCAGCCCCTTTGTCCTGAAAGGTTTTAATGAAGTCCTTCCATTTAACGCACTGCTCTCATCTTGAACAAGGGAAATTCTGCGGATCCCAAGAAATAGGCCTTAAGGTCTGCATGAAGCTAAGTTTGGAACAGTGGCCTTCCGGGAGCTGAGGCTCTGAGTGAGGACATTGTCTTGTGCTACTGGCTACACTGAATGTTGAGGTGGGGCTTCCTCATGCTTTGAGGTCCAGGTGTTATTTTCCACACTATCCACATCCTGGCTACACCCATTCTAGGTATGGGGAAACTGATGCTTCGCCCTATTTAAGTGCCAGCAAAGTCTGGCTTGTATGTTGTTTTGCTTATATGAGCACATTCAGCTTGCACCGTAACTCTAAGAATGTTAAGAGACATTTCAAAATGCATTGAATTAATACATTCCTTTGCTGTGATCCCATGTCCACTGAATGTTCTGAAATGAGACTTGGAAAATGGAAAACAGACCAAAAATATTTGCTTGGCTGACACAGGATTGCAGCGTCCACGAGAGCATAAACACACACACCCTCTGCATGCTTGCATCCTGCAGGGTGGGCCCTGGGATTAGGGACCTTTCTGAGGTAGCCAAGGTTGGCTGCCAACTTTGGGGCTGCTCCTGGGCCTGGCTATGCTGGGGTGGGGCCAGCGCCCCTGGGGCAGAGGAATGAAGTCCCCTGGAGTTCAAGGGGCCCCTGCGTCCATGCCCAGGAAGATTTTGAGCTGTTGCTCCATGCTGAGAATGCTACCATCACTCATGGCTTTGGCATATGGGGAAATGGGTTGAGACTTCTAGTTCATTGCTAAATAAAGCCCATACCCACCCCCTCTGCTCCCATGGCTTAGACTCCTGGTGCAAATCTGTGTGGCTATGCAGGAGGGAGCTCTGAACTTGCTCACCCTCCCAGCAGTCAGGCTGTGACGCACATGAGCCTTACTCATCCCTCAGCCATCGGTCGTGTTTCCAGGAGTGAGTAATTCTGGGAGGTGGCAGGGGGAGGACTCCAGGCTGGGGGTGGGATGATGCTGAAAAGGTGCTGTAGCCCAGAAGAAGCCTCATCCCTCCCACTCCAAAGTGGGAAATACTCCACTTTTGGAGAAGAGATGAATCCTTAATCTGCTGAGCAGTAGGTGTGCATGCAGAGAGCTGCGAGCCCAGGAAACAAGAGATCAGGGCAGCAGGGACTTCTCCCTTCCCTCCCAGGCAGTGAGAGGAGAGATGCCAGCAGGTCCTTTTTTGACATGTTAATAAAAACTAAACTGACTCCTTTCTAGTACTTTATTCTACTCTGACCTTTCAAGGGGAGCAGGTCAGAGATGGTTTTTGTCACATGACTTGCTAGTGTCCCATCACTGGGAAATGCTGTTTTTGTCATCGTTTGGTGACAACTAACTCAGTCCCTACATCCATGGGATGTGAGGGCTCCTTCTGAGCAGAGGGCCTGGCCAGCCTTTGGACCCATTTTTTCCTCCACCATTGACTCTCCACAGCTGGGTTCAGCCTGGCCCCACAGATCTCCACCCCTCCCCATGCTGGGCTCAAAGAGGTCCTGCCAGTGGTTATTTGGGGTGAAGGCCAATTCCAGAGCATTCCTCCTGTGTCTACCCCGGGGCTGGGCCCAGGAGACCTGGTTGCCTGCAGAACGTAGCTGTTCCCAACTACACAACAGGTGGAAGGACCAGGTGACAGGAGACGGACGCAGTTGTGTGAGGCCAACAGAGACTGTGTGACATGACCAAGTGCCCTCCTGGCCCAGGTCTGAGGAGTTAAGAACAAGTGGTCAGTGTTTCAGCCATGGACCCAGCGTCTTAACCCCGGGCCTTCACTTCTTACATCTCGTAGTCCTGAGAGCCATTAGAACGCACCCTGCGTTCCTGCAGGAGGAGACACAGCAGGCAACATGCCTGGAAAATGAACCTGAATTTTGTGGGTATCCTCCTGGATCTTCACAAACATTCCATATGAGATAGATAGATATTATCATCCTTGTTATGCAGTTGAGGAGACAGAGGCTTCAGGGTTGTGTAACTGGGGCTATCTCACCCAGCTGGTGAGTGGTGGGCACCGAATGTGAATCAAATGTGATGGTGCAGGGATCACCTCCCAGAACGATTCTGCCACTGGACATGGACAACAGCCCCAAGAAGCTTCCCTACACCACCTCATCCCAGATGCTAACCTCAGATAGTGACCAAAGAGGGAGCGGTGGTTCAGGAAGATGACCTCAGAGTAGATGCCATCCCTCCGAATTCATGTTAAAATGCTCCGAGTGTGACTCTCCTGGAGAAAGGCCATTTTAAGAGGTATGAGGTTAACATGAGGTCAGCAGGGTGGGCCCAATGTGACTTGTGTCCTTTGGACAAAGATAAACACAGAGGGACAACTGAGGGAGACACAGGCAGAAGACAGCCATCTGCAAGCCAGGGAAGGCGGCCTGAGGAGAAGCCAGCGCTGTCCCTTCCTCTGACTTCCAGCCTCCAAAGCTGTGAGCGAGTAAGTTCCTCTCCTGTAAGCTACCCTGTGTGAGGTACTCTGTCATAGCAGCCCTCGTCTGCTTCAAAAGTCACCTCTGGGTCCCCAGCCCTAGCACACAGTAGGGATAGAATCCATATTTGTCAACCAGCTGGAAGAAGGAAGTACCATGAGCGTCAGGTCTGTCCAATAGGCAGAGACAAATCAAATGCTGAATTTTGCAACCAGCCTCCTTCTTTCTGTTGAAACTTCCTGTTTCTGAGGAACAGAGATTTTTACAGATCCCAGAGGGCATCCAGTAAACCCAGCAGCTATTACCAAATCATTCTGGTTTTGGTGAGCTCAAGGGGTATGAATCAGAAGCAGGCAGACTTGCATTTCCCTTGAAATAGACCCAAGGTTAAACGTTGGAGGGAGAAACAAAAATATGTTTGGGAAGTTAGTGGCAGCAGGAAACATCGGCAGTGTTGGTGCCCAGGTCCAGGTGGGAATGGGAGCTCCCTCCTGCGTGGAACAGGTCTGCTCAAGGCCTGAGCGATACCCGAAGCTCCTGTCTGTGCAGAAGAAAACTTGTTGACACATAGCCCGTCCTTTCCATTCTCACTGGATTCCTGTTTACGGAAGAGAATTCCACCTCCAAGAACGGTGGCACACACCTGCGATCCCGGCCTCTGGGAGGCTGAGGGCAACTTAGTAAGACCTAGCTCAGTCCTGAGGCCCTGGGACAGACAGAGAGAGAGAGAGAGAGACAGAAAGACAGAGAGAGACAGAGAGAGATGGAGAGAGACACAGAGAGAGACAGAGAGACAGAGACAGAGACAGAGAGAAATATGAGAATTCCAGGGTCCTCATGAAGTTCTCATCCTCTTGATGGTTGCTGTGCCTGGCTCCTTTAGAATGGAGCCCTGGTGGCTTCCGCAGAGGCAGAGCAAGGATAGCACATGAGGATCTGCACAGCTAGGAGCCCCAGCTTCCGCTTTAGGAGCCAGGCCCTTGGTTTTGAGATGGGATCCAATAGGGTGTGGGTGAGAGTAGAGGCCGGGCAGGCGTCAGGTCACTGTGGGACTGACAGTTTTTAAGAACATTCTGTAAAATTGGCTGCATCTGGGCAGGGCGATGAGGAACTGCTGACCCTGGAATCAAAGCAGGAGGTTGCAGGAAGCTCTTTAGTGGCTAAGCAGGGCTTGCAGGTGGCTGAGAGTCCTGGCTTTTGAGTCTAGCCCTGCCACCTGGTGACCAAGGGGCCTGGCAGTTCTGTCCTCTGCTGAGCCTTGGCCTTTACACCTGCCAGCTGGGGACATCAGGCCGCCTCTGAGCGGGGCGTAGATGACTGTGACAAAGCCGCCAGTGCAGACTGGACACCACTGGCTAACTACAGCCAGTCCTGCCCCCAGAGTCTGTCAGGGTCCCACTTGCTGGCCCAGGTGGGGCTGCTCTTTAAGAAGAGGAAATGTGACCACATGTTTCTGTGTTGACACCTCTGGGAGCCTCATGGCCAAACACAGCCTCTGAACTCCTTCAGGAGCACGTCCCACCTCTCCTTAGGTCTCGGGGCAACTCCCAGCACAGCTCCCCAAACCACTTCCAATAGAATGCTCTTCCTGCCACCTGGACTCTTCCGGGGCCCAGTTGGCCCCGCGGCCCCTCCCCCCACCAATTTCAGGCAATTCCCTCTTACCTGCCTTGCCTCCCAGGGGAGTCTTTCCCAGCCACTCCCTCTGGATGGAGCCTGTCAGTCCGTCTGTCTGCCTACCATGCCCCTGGCCTCCTCTCACACGTCCCTCACACCTCACACCCACAGTATTTCCCCTCCAGCTCCTGGGACCTGGCAGCCATCTCTCCCTCCAGGGGGTCTAGTCCTGGGTCTGAAACATAATAACAGCTCAACAAACAAGTGTTAAAACAATTAATGGCTTACTAACTGAGTGACTTCTGGATACGAAGCCCATTCCTATAAATGAGTCACAGCCCCAGCCACCGTGCCCCACCCCCACCCTGACCCTATCGAAACTCTCCCCGTGATGACGTCATCATTACCCTTAATTCTCAGAATCACCCGGCCTCCTTCCTTCTCCTTTGCCCCTAGCTGCTTCTAGCCCCCTCCCCCTCCTTCCTTTTGTCCCTGCCCCCGGCAGCAGGTCTAAATAAGGCAATGTTCTCTAGCGCTGAGCACTGCTGGGGTTTTCAGCTAGTGACCCGGGAAATTGCAGGATGAGATCCGGAGGGGACGTCCGTCTCTAGATGATGTAGGACAGATAAGATTCCTGTGGAACAACTGGGGGTGGACCAGGGCACTGCTGCTAGAGTTAGCGGAGCAGGAGGACTTGGGTCCAGGCGGACAGAGGGGCTTCACTGAGAGATCCTGCTGGCCTAAGCCCCGCGGCTGTGGGAAGCCGGAGGAGGCTCACCCTCCTGCTCTGAATGTCCCGAGCATCCCTGCTTTGGCAGGCAGTGGTCATCTGGGTGGGAGCACCCGTCCTCCCCAGCCCAACCGAGCTGATAAGGTGGGAGTCCAGCCAACCCCAGGGGTGTCACTGCCTCTTTGCACCCCCATTCCCTTTTCCCTAAATGTCACTGAGGTGTGTCTGGCATCCCTTGGGAGGAGTGGCTGCTTCTGGAGTGCTGCGCTAGATCACTGCCATTTTTCCTGTCACGTGCTTTCCACAAGAATGAGAAAAAAGTAGGACTCTGCTTCTGGAAAACTGATGTTTTTAAGGTCATGAAGAGAACTGATGGAAGTTTTGTGATTCTTTAAAAAAATACACAGATATCTGAAGAAAAGCTTTCGAGGTTGGGAAAAACAAGAGGATGATGAATAAAAAGACTGCTATTTTATGTGTCAGGTGTGAAATGTGTGGCAGTCGTTAACCCGGAAATGTTCTGTAAATCAGTAAATGTAAACACGCGAGAAGGGTGGATAAATGAAAGACTATTTCTTGGCAGGGTCGTAAGGGGCAGAGGAAGCACGAGCCGTCACCAGCGACACGGCCAGCTCTCTCTTCCTGCTGCAAGTGCGGCGTCTCCTGGTCTGTCTCCTCCCAGGACAATGAGCCCAGACAGGCGGGACTCTCAGTGCCCCTCACCCACACAGGAACTGGCACCCAGGGGCTGCCCAGTGCGTAGGGCGACTTACTGTCCAAACTGGAACACTTCAAGAGTGAAGGGGGGCTACTGGACACAGCTGTCTGCCAGATGAATGAATGGTTCTTGTATGGTGTGAGGCCCTGGCGCTGAGACAGCTACGGTTTCCTACATAACTCTGTGTCACTGTCAAAAGGATCTTCTAGCTGGGCACTGTGGTGCATGCCTGTAATCCCAGCACTCTGGGAGGCTGAAGCAGGCTTGAGTCAAGCCTGGGCAACTTAGTGACTTAGCAAGACCTTGTCTCAAAAATAGCTCAGTGTGAAGGCTCTGTGTTGAGTCCCCAGTACTGCCAAGAAAAAGGAAAAAGAACAGACAGTTCATCTGTGTGTGCGGCGAGCCCGTGTTGGCTTGCCATTTGGTCCATTTCTGTGTGTGTCTTGTGGACAAGGACCCTGCTAGAGGGAGAAGGGCGAGGCTGAAGGGCCCCTGCACTGCTCCGAGCATCCTCGTCCACAAGAGCGGCGCGCCATGTGCTTTACCTTCTGTGTGACATGGAGGCCCCACGGCAGGCTTGCGGAGCTGACACTCTTATTACAGGGGAGGGAGTTAAGGAAGTTAAACAGTGTGCACATGGTCACACAGCTACCTGGCCCGAGCTCTGACCCACATGCGTCCAGATCTTGGGACGCCAAAGCCAACGTGGACCAAGGCCCCCTGGAAAGTCCAGGGGAGGGGGCCTGTAGGGCCTGGCCAGGCTGAGGCAGAACAGATGGGTGGCCAGGGCCCAGATGCCTCTTTCTTCCTGGATCCCCAGGCCCTTTCTGCTGGGTGATGGAGAAGGTTGGCCAGGGTTGGGACTCAGCTAGAACAGAGCTCAGCCAAGGTGCTGTACATGACCAGGCTGGCCGCTTTCAAGGGTTGGTTTCCCCCTGTCCTCCAGCAGCTAGTTCCGTGAGGGAGCTGGCCAAGCACAGCTCACTGGCGCCCTCTAGTGCCTGTCTCTTGTGGCCCACTTGCCCAGGGAGGGACTCAGGCAGGTCACACCAGCTCTACCTGGGCCAGGTGTCTGGGCAGCCCCCAACCCCCAACCTAGAATTTGTCTTCCGTCCAGATTAGGATGCTTCTTAGCAGGAGAGAGGGCTCTGTTGGCAATGAAGCTGGACAACAGACATTAAATGGGTCTGTCTCACACAAGTCCAGGCCCCTGGTCTTCCCACCCAGGTCAGAAGCAATCCCTCCCCACTGTGACGCCCAGAACTGCCTGTGGGAGTTGCCCCATGAAGTCAACAAATAACCCAGGTGTATGCCCAATGTGATCCCCGAGGATCCCCTAGCCCACTTGGGAGCGGCAGGCATCTACCTGGTCGCCTTGGGAAGTCCACTTGTAGAGGGGAGGGCAGGAGAAGCTGCATCCAGGCTCCTGATGAACCAGGAATGAGGACTGTGGTTTGTACATAGTGGGAGGGTAGGTTGTGGGGCTCAGCGTATGTTGGCTGGAAGAGTGACCCAAAACATCAGCCTGTAATGAGTCAGGACATTGCTCCTCTTGCAAGTTTAGTTCTTCCTGGGGAGTCCAGGAGGGAAACTGCATCTCCAGCAAGATGGAAATTTTTGACACAATGCCTTTTCCCACTGGCTTTGCAGATGGGCCCTCATGCTCCCTTCCAGTCCCCTGGCACCAGCTTTGGAGATGACCTCTGCTCTGCTGGCACCCTCACTGACTAGCAGGGCAGGCTCATGTGCTACCACCTGTCCTGTCTCCCACCCCCAGCCTTCCATTTCCTCATCACTGTGAGGGTGGCTTCTGGTGAGGAGGCCTCAGGGAGATTTGCTAAGCTGCTGATGCCCCAGGCTCCATGACAGGGGTTGAGGCAAGAGGGCTAGAATCTGTGACCCCCACACCAAGTGAGACCTCGTAAGGAGGAAGAGGAGGAGGAAGAAGAAGGGGAGGAAGAGGAAGAGGAGGAGGGAGAGCAGGGGAGGAGGAGAAGGACCTAGCCATGGAGGACAAGCAGTTGCACACACAGATCCTCCTAACAGAAGACCCAGGGACAGAGATGGAAGTAGGCTTGGGGTACAGAAAGTGGCTTCAGAGCAGGAAGCCAGGAGAGCCAGCAGGAAGTGGCCTAAGGGTGTCCACAGGTGGGTGGAGTGGGGCGGGGAGCGAGGGGCTCAGTGTGGGCTCCTGGGGGGCAGAGTCTGGCTTCGATGCTGTGTATGTACAGGCAGGTATGATTCAGGGAGAGCTGTACCTGACTTTAGCAAAGACAGGAGGGTCTGGATGCTGGCAAAGCCACTTTGAACAGTTCTTGGTGTCAGCTCTGATGCCTGTCCATAGAAGAGGAGAAAGCTTTGAGTTGGTTTTTGTGTTCCTCAAACCGGTTTGTCCACATCCTTGGCATCCGTGCCCTGTGAAGGACCTGCTTGGAGCCATGCGTGCCTGGGCCTGAGGTTGGCAGTGCCTACGTGAGGTCATGCAGTCTCTGCAGGCACTCCCCACTAGGTCACCTGGATCAGGGGGTGGGAGGGCGCTTGGCCGTGCCTACCCATCTGCCACCATTCTGCTTCGTGCTCAGCTTGGACAGCCTTAAGCTGCATGCACAGGCAGGCTCACCCACGGGCAGCTCTCCCCTCTGCCCCAATCTTGCCTCCTTGGTCTCCTGGCGGGGCTTCCTGCTCCTGCTCACACTCAGAGCTTTGCACAACCAGCAACATACTGTCATCCACAAGCGCTGGATCTGGAGCAAGGGTCTGAGAGAAGGCTCTGCCCTTTACCAGCAATGTGGCCTTGGGCAGGTTGAACTCTTTGAGCCTCAGTTATCCCATCTGTAAAGTGGGGGTAATAACACTTAATAGTGGTTATCTCATCTGGTTGTCAGAAGGATCAGATGAGATGATGCAAGCGCAAGCACCTTGCACAGGGCTCCGCCAATGGGAGCGATGATTACTGCTCTTTTTGTACCACGCAGCCCTTAGCACCCATGGAAATAAGTGTGTTGAAGGCTGCTGTCCTGTATGGCTCCTTTACTCACTATGTGGCTATTTTGGCCATAGGGGTCACTGAAACACAAGATCCCTGCGCACTGGGGGCCGGCATCCTAGAGAAGGGATTCCCATAAACCCAGTCTGCCCAGCACTCACTCCAATCTCCCTCCTGCATCTGCAGACCCGAGCTGGAAAGATGAAAGATCAACAGGCTGCGTGGATTCTCTTCCCAGGAGCCTCCTCCTCACCCCCATAACCTGAGCGGCCCTTAGGTAGAAGAACAAGTCATTCTCACCCCTGCTGAAATGCTCAAAGCATCGTGGCAGGAGGAGGGCACAATCATTGTGTGTAATTGCCTGTTTTACAGAGGAGGCAATGGGGGCCCATGAAGGTTGAACTGTTTTGCCCTTGGTTACGCAGCTGGTCAGTGGCAGAATTATTCATTCAGTCAGCAAATATTTATTGAACCCCTATTCTGTGCCACCCACGGATCCAGGTATGAGAGGTAAATTCTTTGTCTTGGTGGAGCTTATATTCTACTTGAAGTGACTCAGAGACCTGTGAGCAAGTCGTTTCAGAGAGTAACACCGGGTCAAAATCATACAGGCCAACTAGAGGGCGAATGAGGGGGGGAGGCCAGAGAGGTGACATTTAAACTAAGGAAGCAACCAGAAGACTCTGTAAGTTACCCTAAATGGTGACCCCGGGAAGAGGTTGGAAGACTCCGTTCAGCTGGCTTAACAGGCGAAGGAGAAAATGGGGCTATGAGCCCCCCTGGGGCAGAAGCGTTTCTGAGCTCGGAGCTTGAGGTATGAGGATCCAGGTGGGCCTCCTTTGAGCACAGCTCTCCAGGTCTCCTGTGTTTTGGTTTAGTTTAGTATGTTTGTTTGTTTGTTTTTTGTGACGTTAGGGATTGAACTCAGGGCTCTCACGAGGAACAACATCCCCAGCCCTTTTTTTCGTTTGAGACACGGTTTCACTAGAGAGCTAAATTTCCTAGGCTGGTTTTGAACCTGGACTCCCTCTGCCTCAGCATCTCAGAGTGCTAGGATTACAAACTTTTTTTAAAAACAGCTTTAGGTTCATGAAAAAGTTGAGCACAATGTGCAGAGCTCCCAGATACCCCTGCTCCACATGTGGGGTGCATTTGTCACCACCAGTATCACCCAAAGGCCATATGTGAGGGCGCATTCTTGGTGGCCCTTTCTATGGACTTTAACAAAAGCCTAATGACCCGTACCCACAGTTGTGGTATCATAAGCACAGCTCTGCTGCCCACCAAATCTGTGCTCCATCTATTCATTCCACCTTCCCCATCCCTGGCCATCACTGATCTATTCTGTCTTCATAATTTTGCCTTTCCTGGAATAGTTGGAATCATAGAGCACGTGACTTCTCTCACTCGGTAATGTATATTTAAGTTTCCTCTATATCCTTTCATGTCTTGATCATGCGTATCTTTTAGCATTGAATCAAATTCCTTTTTTTGGATGTAGGGACTGCTTTTTGTTGTTGTTGTCCGTCTTGGTTCTTTTTCTCATCTAGTTTTTCCTGCAGTGACTTCAACCTGCTCAGCCTTTCATCCTGCAGGGCTGGGGTGGTGCAGGGATGTGTGGCCAGGGATGGCAGAAGGCCTTCTAGGCCCCGAGGATGCATCACCTCCAGTGTCCAACAGGTGGCCACATCCTCTTCTGCTATTAGCAGGTCCCACTGCCTGGGCAGGGAGTTCTTGGGGAACTGAAGAAGATAGAAATGATGGCTGCTCTCTGCCTCTTCTCATTTGCTCTTCCCCTGGGCAATTTGGGCAGCTGAGCTACATTTCTTAGTTTGGGGAAGAGTGAAGACATTTCCATTCTTCAAGGAAAGAGGAGTTCCAGTGCCTCACTCTCACACAGTATTGTCTCCTAGAAGGCTAGAAACTTCCAGAAAGACTGATCTTCACAACAGCATCTGGTGTCAAGCAGGTGCTTCTCTGTGCATGTAGCTCCACTGTGTGGGAAGAGCCGTGGGAGGAGGAAAGTGGATGCTGGGGCTGGCAATCTAAAGAAAAAACATTTCTGGTGATGGTGTCTGATGTCTTTTGCCAGCAAGATTGAACCATATCAACAAATAAGTGGATAAGCACACTTGGTATAGCTGTACAATGGAACAGTACTGAGCCTTAAAGGGGAAGGAAATGCTGACACTTGCTACAGCATGAATGATCCTTCAGCACATCTGCTAAGTGAAATAAGCTAGATACAAAAAGACAACTATTTTATGACCCCACTTACATGAAGTGTCTAAAGTAGTGAAATGCCCAGAGATGGAAAGTACAGATGCTCTTTAACTTATGGTAGGGGTGCAATTTTTGCCCCCGATAAACCAATCTTAAGTTGAAAATGTTGAGGTGAAAATGCACATAATGCCCCTAAGCCGTGGAGCATCACAGTTTAGCAACACGGGGTACTGTAGAGCATTGGTTCCCGGAGCCAACCGAGAGTTATGACCATTGCTGATGCCCAGCATTGCAAGAGAGGACCTGGCTGCACATTGCCAGACAAGGAGAAGATCACAATTCACAATTCTAGGCACAGTTTCTACTGAATGCATATCATAAAGTAAGAAAAAAAAGTATAAGGGGAACTGGGACAGTCAGGTTACCATAGAACAGATGACAAACTCCTGGGTGGGCCCTTCACCTGTTCCTCATTAGAAGCATGATTTGTGTTTTCTTCTGAGGCAGTCCAGGGCCTAAAAGCTGCTTTTGCTATACATACATACATACATACATACATACATACATACATAAATGTCTTCACTTGGGCCTACAGATACCCAGAGTATAACTAAAAGCAGAACTTGACTTTCATCTGCATCTGTGTCCTTTATTACCTTAAAACCTTGGGTCAGATGCTCTCACTTCTGCATATAGGCATGCCCAGTTAGGGAGTGTCTGTCTAAAAGCTGGCAAAATAAGGTTGATTAACACTAATTAACTTATATAACCTATATCATCTCCTTTGAAGACTGAAGAAGCCAAGGTAAGAGATTTACAGGAACATTTGATTATCAATGCTCAGAAGTCTCAGAAGTCTCTAGTCATTGCCTTAAACCTATGGTCACCTTGGATGCCAACAGAGCCTCCACAAAACTAAAATTTCTCCAGGCAGGAACAACCATTTTATGGAGACCAGCTTAAGCATTGAGGACTTCTTTGGAGCTATCTTGAGAAACCATAACTGAGATAATGATCAATCAGACCCTAGGCCCACCTCAGTCACTCTATGAAAACTACCCATGTTCTTAGCCAGGATCCTGGTGTGTTATTGGGCCAGTCTGATCTTCCTCAAGGCCCTGTCCCTTTTTGATTTTCTCTGACTTTCTAACTTTTCCTGATAAATCTGCCTATGAATCTCATTGATGAGCCCTAAAATGCTTTTCTCCAGTAAGACGTCACAAATCTGCCTGGGCTAAGTTCAGGCCCCCATTTCCTCTTTAGAGGAACCTCCTTTGATCCTGTCCAGTAACACCATCACTGTAAGTTAGGGCCCATCTGTGCAATAGATGTATCCAGAGCTGGGGGAAGAGGACAATGGGGAGCCAGTATTTAATAGGTGGAGAATTTCGGTTTGGGATGACGGAATAGTCCAGGAGCTGGATGACAGTGGTAGCTACACAACACTGTAAATGTAAAATGCAATTGAAGATTTCTGGGAAGATGGCAGAGTGGTAAACAGCAACAAATCAGCCTTTCAAAGATTTGGAATCCAGACAGTGGGATATAACACCTTGGTGAAGAAAAGAAGGAGGGCAGTGGATCCCTGGGACCCAGGAAGAATCTGAAGGGAAAATTGGAGCCCACAGAGAAAGTGAAGAGACAGACCTCAATGCAGGAAAAGGAGGGAGTGATCTACACTTTCTGCCCTGCTCTCTGCTCATGGCATGAGAGGGGAGGATCAAATCTACAGAGACACAGTGAACGCAGGTGATGCTGAAGGCCTCCAGGGAGGAATGCACCAGTGGCATGGAGCAGTGGATTCTGCGAGCTACAACAGCTGGTGAGCAACTCTAGTGCAAGTCCCTCACAGAGGGTGCTTGACCAGGTGCCATTTTAGGGAGGGGCCAACTGAATGGGGTACTCAGAGCAGCTGTAGGTTGGCTTCATCTCAGCGTTCCCAGTGTTGAAATTCCACAGTGCCGGGGTGAGGGACAGCCATTGGAGATGTCCAGGGTCAGGGAGCCAAGGTCAGGCAAGTAAGAGACACCCGGAGTATTGTAGGCTGAACCACCCAGGCCCTAACCCCACAGCCACAGGCCAGCATTAACCTGAGATTCTGTGGAGTTGAAAGCACCAGAATTGCACCCTGCCCTATTCCTACTGCAGGCTTGCTGGAATCATTCAGAGTAGATCTGGGCTCTGTCTGCTTCCTTTGTCTACCAGTGACAACAGAGACACACCCTGAATTGGACACTAGCACAAAACTGTAGACCCCAGAAGATAATCACAGGCTTGAAATTCTCTCTGTCTGTGTGTCTGTCTGTCTGTCTCTCTCTCTTTTCTTTGCTTTGGCTTTTTTCTTGTTTGTTTTTTGTGTGAACACTTTTTAGTTTAGTTTAGTTTTTGTTTTTGTTTTTTTCTTCTTTCACTCCTGTCTTCATCACCAGTTTCCTGAAGTTTGGATAATCTTTCTTTTTCCTTCAGGCTTGCTTCTAATCTCTTTCTCTTATTTTGTTTATCTATTTTTCCTGTTATCCCTTTTAAATTTTTTTTCCCTGTGAGTAAAATCACTCTATTGAGGGGATATTTACTATATATAACTTTCTGACTTATTTTAGATTTTGTTATGTAACTATAAATCATATCTATGGTTTAAGGTGGTTAATTAACAGGTATCACAGGTTGTCATTTTTTTTTAGACTGTGCTTAATGTTATTGCTATTAATAATTGTACTACTTTATTCAAGGTAACATAGTTGTTGTGATAAGCTGTTTTTCCTTGTATGCTGATACTGAGATTATCTTGGGGTCATAAACAATACCATAGTCCAGTACCAAAGAACTGGGTGCTAAAACAAAGAGGCAGCAACCTCTCATCCCTAATAAATTGAAGAAGCAGGATCTTGGGGTGGACTTAAAAACTAAAAGCCAGCAACACCTTGAAGACATCTTTGAAGAGTAATTATTTCCTAAGGAGGTCTTGGTACTAGTCATAAAGTTACCCGCCATAAGCAATTTGCAAGAAGGAAACAAATAAAAAATAGAAAATGAGAGAACATGGAAGCAAGATGCAACCCCAGACCTCCAGCTCACCCAAGGAAAATCCAAGGGGCATTGAGGTAGAAGTAATGAAAAGCAGCTCAGCTGAGCTTTCTGAAATGATTGCAGCAGGAATAACAAAGCAGAAGAGTGAGTCTCTAGAAAAAAACAGATCAGAAATAATTACACAGATAACTAAAGAGATGGTGACCATAGAAGAATGTAGTTAGTGAATCTAGAATAGATACAGATAAAAAAAATAGAGGAGCTTAGGAAAGTGATGGAAACCAGCATAGGAAAGAATTGGATTCCATGAAAAAGATTTAAAAAATATTCAGGAAATTAAAAATTCTATTGAAATTATACTCAGCAGAATCAGCCAAAGTGAAGATAGAATATCAGACCTAGAAGACAAGTCTGCAATTAGTGATCATCAAATAAAAGACTTCTTTAAAATATAACAAGGGATCATGGAAAAGTAATTTAGTAGTTGCAGGATGATGCAAAGAAGAATAACATAAGATTAATCAGAATAAAAGAAAAATCAGAAGATAGTACATAAATGAATAAAAAACCTGTTCACAGAAGTAATGGCAGAAAATTTCCCAAGCATGAAAAAGAATTTGATAGACAGGTCAGTGATACATAAAGAACTCTAAATAGCCATGATCGGAAAAAACTACACCAACGCATATAATAGTCAAGATTCCAGAAATTCAACACAAGAACAAAATATTAAAAGCTGTTAGAGAAAAAAAACAAATCACCTATAAAGGAAAACCCACCAGAATCACAGTGGATTTCTCAGCCCAAACACTTAGGTCAAGGAGAGCTTGGAATGAAGTATTTCAAACCCTAAAAGAAAAGAACCTCCAACCCATACTGATGTACTCTGCAAAATTATCTTCTAAAATTGATAGAGAAATAAGGTACTTTCATGATAAAGAGCACCTGAAGAAATTCATGACCACCAAACCAGTACTCCAAAAATTTCTCAAGGATATTCTAGAAAAAGACAATGAAGACAACGGTTTCATGAATCCCAATAGAATGAATCCACCAGGCAAGGCAAGCAGTTAAACAGAGGGGGAAAAAAAAGAACCAACACCAGGAAAATAAGATGACAAGGATAAGTGAATACAATTCAGTTATAACCATCAATGTAAATGGTCTCAATTAACTAATCAAAAGAAACAGATTGGCAGAATGGATCAAGAAGCAAGATCTAACAATATGCTGCATAAAAAAATCAATTAAATAAAAAAGAAATTCATAGACTGAAAGTTAAAGGATGGAAACCAATACTCCACATGACAGGAACCCAGAAAAAAGCAAGGATAGCTATTCTATTTGCAGTCAAAGTGGATTTCAAGCCAAGACTGATCAGAAGAGACAAAGAAGGTCATACTACATACTTGTTAAGGGAACAATCCAAAAGGAAAAAGTAACAATCATAAATATATATATGCACCAAATACCAGTGCATCCGACTACGTAAAATGAAATTGAGCTGTACACTTACAAGTGGTCAAAATGGTAAATTTTTTGTATATTTCACTATAATACATTAAAAAAAGATTGAAAACTTTAAAAAATCATAAAGTCCACAAAGCTGATTCTGTTATCACTGGTAGTCCCACGACCCATTTGCAGCAACATGACTTGGAGACCCACAGCTCTTGCTCAGCACTTCATGGGTGGAGATCACATACCTTGGAAGAGCACTGAACCTCAAGTGGAAAGACTGGTGTGGGTGCCCACTAGCTGAAGCTCAGCTTCCTCAGATATAAAATGAGGAAGTGACGCTTGTTATCCTACCTCACAGAGCTCTCCCTGGGACCAGTGAGATGATATATGTGATAGTCCTTAGCAAACTCTGAAGGACCCCATGCTGATAAGGGGGCATTTGGCTTGTGATTCTTATTACTACTTAGGTCATGGGCTCCATTTTACACAGCTCTAATTTTAGAAAGTTTTAGCAGACTTGCAAAATAGATTTCTCTTAGTATCTCTGCTCCTCTTACATGAGTTTTGGTGCATGCTCAGCCTCATTCTTTTTCCCAGCCCTTTCTTCCCTTGCCAGTGTGACTCTCCTGTGTAAATCTAAGAGCTAAGATGCCACCTCTTTCAGAAAGCCTTCTCAGATATCTCCTCCCACACACACACACCTGACCCACACAGAGTCTTGGGAGCAGTGCAGTGAACATGTAAATTTCGAAAGACCCAGGTTCATTGCCATTTACCATCCTTGCAACCTTGGCAAAATATTTCACTTCATTGGACCTTGACATGTTAATGGTAATAAATTACTTAACCAGATGATAATGAAAATTAAATAATATAACCCACAGGACTTACACATGGTAACTGCAAAAGTTTCTTTCTTTTGACTTACCATAGCCCTGTATCTGAAGTTTTAGTCTTGAATTTTAGATACTTGTGTCATTCAGTCATTCAACAAATAATTAACTGAATCCAAAGGCAATGAGTGTTAAGAAAACTAAGAGAGGGAATGTGTGCTGTATGGTTACTTTACTTAGGGTGGTTAAGAAACACTTTAGTGATAAAGCAGAGTGTGAGCTGAGAACTGAGGGAGTGAACCATGTGGTTATCAGAGATGATATGAGAACAAATGGAAAGTCCATAAAGCAGGATCCTGCTGTGTTTGAGAAAGAGAAAGGAAACCAATATGGCCCAATCAGAGTGAGCAAGAATGGGAAGAAGTCCTGTAAAGGGGATAAGACTGGAGAAATGGCGATAGCTTATCACGACATTCTCCCCCTTCACGAGGCAGGAAGCCCGTGCAAAGTGCTGAGCAGAAAAGTGAAAGGAGTCACATAGGTTTTCAAAGTAGCACAAGTGGAAATAGGGAGATCAGTGTGTAGGCTGTGCAGTAACTCAGGCAGGAGGTGAGATCAGCCTGTATCAGGAAGGCAAATAGAGACAGAAAGAATAGTCAGGGCCGGGCTTGTTGGCGCAGGCCTGTAACCCCAGCACTCTTGGTGGCTTAGGTAGGGGAATCCACGTTTGAGTCTAGCCTCAATTTAGTGAGACTTTGACTCAAAAAAGAGAAAAAAAGGGAAAGAATGCTCTAATACTGATATTTTAAATACATTTTTATTCAGAAGTACAGCTAAGAATTCTTGCTGGGGTGTGAGAAGAGGAGCTACATTATTAGCAAGGTTTTGCCTGGGGAACTAAGATCATGCTTCTGGAGGGATAGGCAAGGCTGGGGGGGGGGAAGCAGGATGAGGGGGAGAGGGTGAACCCATACTTGGTGTTTACCTCACTATTTACTGTTCTTCATGTTCTTCATTTGTTGCTAATGATCCAAATTTCTTTCTTGCATTATTTTCCTTCAGCCCATGTGCTTTCTGTAGCATTTTTTGTAGTAGATACACTAATTGTGAATTTTCCTTCCATTTTCTAAGGATTTGAACACTTTATTGAAAACACAAACACGAACTCAGGCTTGACACCGTACTCTGATAGGAAAGAACATGTGCAGATCTACTTGAAATACACAAATGTGTGAATGGTAATATTTGGAACATGAACAGAAGCTTCTAACCAACACCCTGAAAAGTTGCCATGTAGGTTGTTTTCATTGCCAATCAATTGGCCAGGTCAGTTTTTTGTTGCTCTTGGTAATTTCTATGGCTACATAGCACACAGAAGGTTCAGTGACTCAGCAGTTAGTGCAGGCCAGAAGTTTATTATACTTCTAGTGGGAACAGCTGAATACCATCCCATTGAACATAAATGTGCACAAATACAAATAAACCCAAAGAAAGGACCAGCTCACAATCAGAGTGGACCAGAGTATTACACACTCAGAAGCCCAACCATATCTGTGTACAATCACAGGTCCTTGGTCTCAAAATAAAAGCATGGACACTTACAGCAGAATGACCGGCTCATAAATGCAAGCTTTTTTATGTTGTAATTTTAATCAAATAGATCAAAATGCCATACTTAAATAAGCTACCTGTTACTGTGTTCTGTGAAATGGATATGACTTGGTACCATAGCTAAGCTTTCTCTACCTCATAGCAGCCATACAATCAGCCCTGGCAGCAAAGAAAATTAATTTCTGGAAACTCATGGACTCACATCAAAGCAACTCCATAAAGCATACAATCTGCTGCAGATTCAAATAAAAATGATCATTGTACATGTGGGTCTCATATCGCCCAAAACATGCATAAACAGGGACAAGTTAACAAATAATACTAGGTCTTTGCTTACCAAAAATGAGGCAGAAGATTGGAGGTGGAAAGAAAATGTTTAAAATGAAAAAGTTACATGCTAGTACGAGTATTCACAAAGAAGAGGATGCTAAGATCGGACTCACATCTACTGAATATTGAAAATTCAGCCATAATCCAAAGAACTCTATGAATCCAGTCATGCATGCTGACAGGAGGAAATAAGTGCAGGATCTGTCTGACAACCTTGTCTTGGAAGCAGAATGGTAGCATCTCACTGGCAAGATTATAAGAGGGAGAGCAACATGCTATTATATTTTGGAGGAGGGACACAGGGCCATGGTGTTTTGATATCCACAAGCTGCACCTGCACGTTGGCAGAATTCCACCTCCCCTGCCTCTCTTTAGCTGCATCTGGTTCTGAATGGAGCTAACTGAATCCACTCCATGGAACAGCTCCCTGGTCCTAACTAGGTCATGTGTACACAATTTGTGGGCTTCCCAGTCTGCCATCACCTTTCACGCTGATTCTGTCTGGAAATACAATATGGTTTAGGCACAGCTGGAATTCACTCAAGCTTACAAGCTGAGGCAGGAATGAGAACCCATGAAGTTTCCAAATCTCAACTCAGGAAGCTCTATGAAGTATGATCCTCAGTGTGACACATGTGCAAACTGCAATGGTAACTTTACTTACTGTATTTTTTCCCTAGACGTCAGGTATCTTACACAGTTATTTTAAAGACAAAGTCAGGTTATTTCCTTTCTTCAGCTTCTGAATTAAGAGGCTGAACTGAGAATAAAAAACTATTGTTTTTTTCCCCTGCACCAAAGCAAGTAGCCATTCCTCGTCAGTGGAACCCCACTCAGTTATCTCTGGGTTGAGGGTGCCCCATTTATTATAGATATCCTACATTTAATGACTGAGTTCTGGTCCTGCGACCAGTTTGTTAACTGAGTTGGTCTCTAAATGAGGAATTGCATATAGCATGTACATTATAATACTCAGAACAAAGAAATATGGTCAAAGGAAACTCCAACGTCATGACTGCTTTTATTTGCATAACTCTTACATGCAATACTGTAATGCATAACAACATAAAACTACAGCGCTGTGCGGTACAGTACAATCAGCAAAAATTACAGTATTGTATAAGCAAGGTGCACTGTACAAAAAAGACATTGAGCTCTATAAACAAGATATACAGAACTGTACCAAAAAAGAATAGGTCATGAGTCTGAGCAGTGGATGGAAAGGCCAAATGGTCATTAAACAGTTAGGTCGTTAAATGAGGAACATCTGTATAATACATGTGATTCTGCAGGCTCATTATCAGCAGAAATTGCTCCTTAAAGTTTCCTCTCCTTTGGGCGCAACACTGCCCCTGTCGTCCCCTTTGTATCTACAGCCTGCTCCTAGACAGCTCCTGGCCTCTAACTCAGTTGCTTCCTGGGCTCCACAGCATGCCTGCCTTCTCCTTCCCTGCCCGGGCTCCAGTAAATTGTTTTAGTTTTCTTTTTGCAGAAATATTTTTTTTAAACTTCATTTTGAAGGATATTTTTGCTGGATATAGAATTCTGGGTAGAAGCCTTTTATTTTCAGTCCTTAAAAGACGTTAGCTTCTGGCATCCTTTGTTTTGGTTTAGAAGTCAGCAATGATTTGAATCTTTTCCACTGGCTGTTTTTATCTTTGGTTTGCAGCTGTGTGATGAAGGTGTGCCTATGGAAAGTTCTCTTTGTATTTATCCTTCTTGGGGAATAATATTTCTTCAATCTGTAAATGCACAGCTTTTACCAAATTAGAGGACACCTGGCTATTCAAGTTTTTTTTCTTTCTGTGCTATAATTGGTTTCCTTTCTGGATTCCAACTATATGTTAGGTACTTATATACTGTTTTGCAGGCCTTTGATGTTCCTTTTTTTTTTTTTTTTTTTTTTTTTTGGGCTCTGAACTGGAGATGGAACCCAGGGCCTTGTGTAT
>NW_004955469.1:10361861-10396053 GCF_000276665.1 Chinchilla lanigera
TGAGATACATCCCCAGCCCTCTTTTCTTTCCTTTCACCAATCTTTTTCTCTTTGTTCTTTTGTTTGTTTTTTGAGACAGGGTCTTGCTCTGTGGTCCAAGCCATCCTTAAACTCACCCTGTAGCCCAGGCTGGCCTCAAATTTGAGGTGATCCTCCTGTCTCAGCCTCCCGAGTGCTAGGACTACAGGCCTACACCACCACACCCGCTTCACTTTGTTCTTTATACTGAATACTTTCTACTGATCTAACTTCAGGCTCACTACCTCTTTTCTCTATTATCTCCATTCTGTTCTAAGCCAATCTGGTTAACTTTATTATTTTTCAGTTTCAGAAAATTGTCAGGTTTTCTTTTAAACAAAGTTGATTTTTCAACTGAGGTTTCCTATCTTTTCATTTGTTACAAACATAATCTCTCATCTCACAAAGAATAGTTATATTAGCTCCTTTAAAATTATGCTCTGCTAATTCTGATGGCTGGGTCGTCTCAAGGATGACTGTGTTGACTGACTTTTCTCCTAAGAATGGCAAAGCTTTTTGTAAATAAGGAGGGGAAGAGGGTTTGAAGGGAGGGGAGAGGAATGGGAAAAAAAGGAATGAGATATGTCATGTATAGGTACAAATTCCCTATGATGAATGTTACCATTATATCTATCTAAAATGTACCAAAAAAAAGATGGGGGCTTAAATATAGGAGGCGGGGGTGCAAGCCTGCAACATCCATGCCAAAAAAAAGAAGAATGGGCCACATTTTTTCACATGTTGAATAATTTTGGTTATTCTGGACATGTTTAGAATGTTTAGTTGTGCAGGCCTTAATTCTATAAGCTAGTTCCTACAAAATGCTGATTTTGTTTTGTTTCAGCAGGCAGTTGAGTTGGTTGGATCAAGCTATAAACTGTCTCTTGGGCAACAGTTCAAATCCCAGTTCAGCTTGTTTATTCTTTTCCTGGCTGCTGGATCCAATCATGCGAGCGTAGGTCAGGAATTGGCCAGAAGCTCGGACAGAGCCTCTACCCAGAACATGTGGTCTTTCTATTCACGGAGTCCCTCTCCTCATTTTCCAAAGGTCATGGTTGCCTCAAACCCTATCCTTTGACTCTTCTGGCCAAACAAATGAAGGTTTTCTGCTTTATCTGCTTTGTCTGACCCTCTGTGCAGCTAAACACCATTTAAAAATGGGAGACTCATTGAATGAATTCCCTTTCTCCAAGTAATCATTCCCTTCCTCCAAGTAATCATTCCCTTCCAGAAACTTTCTGCTTTTGTTCACTCTTCAGGGCCTTGATGTTTATATTTTGTTCAGAGTTTAGAGTTGCTGTTTTTAGGGGTTTATACATTAGGAGTTTATTGGACTGCCCTGAAAACTGAGCTGCCAGCTTTGTTTTGGATACATGAAGCTTGAGATGTCTGGTAGACATTGCAATGAAGATGTTCCCTCACCAGGTGGGTAGAACCTAGAAGTATGGAAAGAAATCATTTAACCTTTGGCAGGGCATAGATGGTACATAAAGTCCTGTGGGTAGGCAACACCACCTAAGGTATGAGTGTAGATGTATAAGAAAAACAGACCAGAACCAAGACCTTGGTACGTCAGTGTTTAAAGACCAGTATATGATAGAGAAGAATTAGAAGAAGATATTTCAATAAAAGACTGGCCAACTGCATCACATGCTGCTGATAGCTTACACCAGGTGACGACAGAAACTAAGTGCTGGTTTAACACCATGAGGGTCCTTGGTATTAACCTGGGAACTGTTTTGTTCAGAGGGTGGAGTGGGAGCTGCTAAAATGGACAGTGAGTCCAGCAATATGGGGAAAATTCTTCAAGGAATTTTAACATCAAATTATACAGAAAAGCAAGCTTGAAGCTGGAGGGGTTATTTAGTAAAGAGAAGCTTTATCTTGAGTTTTGATCTTAGGAAAATTACACCATGTTGTAAAGTGAGAGAGGGAGGAACGGAGAGGGAACTGTGGGTGGGTCAAGAGAGTCCAGGATCCTGCGCATAGGTGGAAAGTGGGCCTCATGTGGACCGACAGGCAGCTGATTTACAGCAAGTGACAAAGGCCACCCTGTTGATTTTTATCTGTTCCTTCAGTCTGCAGATCATACTGAACAACAACAAGTTAAGTAATTCACATGTCTGCAGAGAGAGGCTCTAGACCATGCTGCCAACTCGTTGCCATTAATCCAGTGCTCAGGTGATCTTAGTGGGGAGAGAGCAGGGGCTGAGACGGAAGGATCCAGACTCCAGAGGCACAAATAGGTACAGAAACTGGCTTCATCCTGCAGTGGAGAAAGAGTAGGGATCACATGAAGTGTCAAGACTGGTGGCTGTCATTGTTCAAAGGAAGGTGTATGAGCAGAAGGACACACAGTTCTCATGAGAGAAAAACAGTAGCATTTTTCTGAGGCAAGTCTGGGATCTCTCAGTGCATTCTGCCATTGCCTCTTTGCCGGGAAGTGGAGAGTGGTCCCATGCCAAGCTGTCACCAAGCGCTAATCAAGACTGCCTGAGAAGATTAACCAGAGACAGGATTTGGGCCACATAGCAGAGTTATTTCACTCTGCCTTAGATCTGTTGCACTTTCTTTTCACCAATTTTACATGATTCAGTGCACACACAGATAGGATATGTATGCTCACACAGAATTAAAATTTTAATGAAATAATTTGTTCCTGTGATGTGCTCTAATTTCTCCTCCTCCTTCTCTCCTCCTCCCTCCTTCTCATGCTAGTTATACCAACCAAATGGATTTCAAATCCACAAATGAGTCCTAACCTGTAGTTTGGAAAACACCACTCAAACCACATTTGGTTATCAGCTCAGGGCGGCGCATTCTCGTAAGATGACGATCAGCACACAATCCGTCACCTCTGCGTAGCCCTCTTGCCATTGATTAGCCTATGTGAGCTTTAGGGTGGGGGTAAATGTACAGTTCATCCCCCTTGGTCTGACCTCAAACTAACTCACTTCTCTGCGCAGAGAGCTGCCGCGCTGAGCTCACTCCCCCATTCCTTGGTTCCCTCCTTATAGGATCTACAGCCTCCCACGCTCCATCTCCACCTCCTCAGCCCTGTGTGAGGCCCCCGAAGTCAAACTATTTGAATCACAGCATGTCCAGGGGAAAGGGATGTAAGAATCATCTGACACAGTCATCCTTGCACTGTCTCAGGGGCTGCCAATCTCTGCGTGCGCCACCCCTAGCAAAAGAGAGCTCCTTGCCTAGCAAGGCAGCCTCTTTCATCTTCACACAATGATTTGGCAAAATCTGCATTTTTGTGGCTTCCATTTGTTAGTTTTTGTGTCAAAACTACAGAGACGATGTGTGTGCTTGGAACATGTCTGCCCTTCAAGTGTTTAAAGAGAACAACCACATCGTCTAGCTCTTCTCTTTTCTACACCCCCGGATTTGTCAATCTCATGTAATGGGGTCACCTGGCCCTCCATATCCAGCTCCCTGTCCTCCTAATAAAGCAGGTTTCTAGAAAGTTGATCGATGCTTCTGAAATACAAGCTTTCAGACTTTGACACGAAACTCCCCACGCAGAGAACCTGGGCAGAGAAAACAGGAGCTCTCACCTCTCGCGACCTGGCTGCCCAGCAGCGAATGACATGGTCTGGATTATTAACAGCTCACATCAGAGTACATGGTGGCAGACAAGCAAGGGCAAATGACAGAGGAATGGGAGGGATCCTAGCTCCAGAGCAGACTCCTCCGGGGTAAATCCACAAGCTGAGCCTGAAGGAGTCAGGCCTGCGAAAGTATGCACAGCCCATCCGGGAAGAGCTAAGTACTCACAGGATGTACCAGGGAGAATCAGACTCCAATAGCTGCCAGGGCCTGGCAAGACAGTACTGGGAAACAGACCCCTAACATCCCTGCCAGGGAGAGGGAGGGCAGTGGGGGTACACACTCCATCTCAGGGAAGAAGCTTTTCCTCTGGGCAAGCCAATTAAGGTGGAGCAGGAATGGGGGCTCTCGTGCTTCTAGAGCATACACATTTTCAAAAAAAGTTGGAGCCCTGCATTTTGCAGCATAGAATCATCCCATTTTAAACTGTCAACTCATTAAAAACGTTTTCACCCTATCGCATGAGATGACAGTGTCCGGGTAAATGAAACACTGTGACACTCTGCTGTCCCTGCAGATCTCTGTTCTGTCCCTGCAGGGCTGGGAGGCCGGGTCTTGGGGGAGACGACCCATTCCTCAAGTCCTTGCAGACACTGCTCAAGTCACTGGCGGAGCAAGGGCCGCATTTGGGGAAATGGCCACATTGCCTGAAGAGCTAGAGTCTCATGCAGCTGTGCTTTTCTTCCGGCAGAAAAGGAGAGCGTCTGGAGCGCCTGGACGCTGGAGGCCAGGAAAGCTTCGGGTGGACGCGGTCCCACCCCAGCAGGAGCAGCTGCCTACTCAGACAAGGAGGGGTCCTCGGTCTCTGCTCAGACACCAGCTTCCTGAGTGGCCACCAACTCTCCTCCCAATGACTTCACTTGTCCACATGCAGAGCACTGCACATGAGGATTTTCTTCAAGACTTTCAGATGGAAAACTTGTGAAGGCTGGGTAACAGTGTAGTCCCTAGAGCCATAGAATCATAGATTTTTACAGAAGAAAAAGAGGGTTTCCAGTCTCCTAGCTGGCCAAATGAAGTAAATGGAAGTGAACTGTAATTTGCCTAAAGTCTCGACCCTGGTTCGTGGACTCATCTACAATGCCAGGTAATCCTCCTGGCTCCTCAGAGCAGTGAATTACAACTTCTTCTCATTCCACCCATGCATGCAGAACCAACCATCTTTGAGATAACATGGCATTTTATGCAAATATCTTGCCCGGTCTTCCTGTCTTTCTTGTTATTAGAATCCACATTTTGAGCTGTGTACTGCAGCTCATGTCTGTGATCCCAGCGCACAGGAAGCTGAGGCAGGAAGATACCAAGTTCAAAACCAGTCTGCGTTACTTAGGGAGTTTGAGGCCAGCCTGGACTATGTACAATTTTGTCTAGATATTGTTAACAGCATGCTCAGAGAAAGTGGCACCAGCATTAGGAGATGAGTCATGCTGAGCTTAGGCCAGCTACGGTGATGATCTTACCCCCATGGCTGGATTAGGGGAATCCATGTTCTCAGAGAGAACTGAGAAATTTGCTGGAGACCTCAAGAAAAGATCTTTGATGAAAAGAGAAAGGCATACATGACCAAAAAAGTTCTGCATTTGTCTTTGGACACCGTTGTCTCTATTGTGTATGAATGGGATGCTTGGAGATGTGGCGGCCATTTTGCAGTCATGAGGGAAAGCAAGGAGACTCATAGAGAATACTTAATATATGTCAGGATGGAACAGGTGTTTTATGATAACAGTGGAGGGACACAGAAGAAAATACACAGGCACAAAGGTGCAGCACATAAATCAAAACTTCCCAGAAAGTCAGCACCAAAGCTGGGATGATATTGGGCCCCTGAGCTCTTCTTCCTACCCTAGAGATGTGGAAGAAACAAGTGCACCTGGAGTGGGAACAGGGAGCGCCCCGAGGTGTGGGAGAGCAGGGCCGTAGCACACATCCCTGGAGAAGCAGGGGAGTCACCAAGCCTCGCGGGTATATACGGAGCCATGTGACAGTGTGGGCCCCTCCCTGGGAATTCGGTCATTCATCAAGGCACTTGGTCACTTTACCTTTTTGTAAAATGCTGGCTTTGGGCTGTATCCCACATCGCTGTCTTGGAGGATGGCAAGGAGCAGAACCTCTCTGGCTGCCTTTTTGAAGGTTGCTAGATTGTTGGACCGGCAGAGCACGCATGCCCACAGATGACAGAAGCCAAAGTAAGCCGGCGAAGCACCAGGTGGGCAGCTCAGGCAGTGAGGGCCTGTGGGCGTGGAGACCTGGGATGGTTTGCAAGAGCAACAGGCAAGACAAAGAAGGGGTCAGATGATGGAGATTCGGGGCCTGGAGGACAAGAAAGTTTGGGCTTTCAGGAGAAGGAGTCTTCATTTTACTTTTCCCTGCACCACTGAAAGCTGTTTAGATTCTGGGTCTTAGTCTACATTCTAACTCATAGCTTCATTCATTTCGACACAGATTTATTGAGCAGCTACTTTGTACTACTATATACCAACAGTTGGAACTACAAAGAGGCAAAGCATTTAATGAGCTCTGTGTCTGTACTTAGACGTGTGATCCCTCAAAAGCAGGGAGTAAATGCTACCTGGTGGGGAAACAGTGTGGGCACAGGGTGCTACCAAGTCTGGCTAGGGGAGGAAACCTGAGAAAGTTGTGGGAGTGGCAGGGTGGCTTTGCAGGGATGGAGGATGCGTTTTTTAAGGTAAAGAGCAAAATAAAAGACAGGCAGGAAGCAATAGGGAGATCAATCCTCTTCAGGTGGGAACAGGATCAAGAGATCGAGGGAGGCAAGGGAAATGGGATGGAAAAAGAGTTGAGATGCAGAGGCACACGTACAAGCAAGGAGCGTGACCATCATGCACTGTAAACGCGTGCTAATAAAAAGTAAGATCTGAAAAAAACATAGGGAATTTATAAAGGAAAAAAAGTGACCCAAGTGGGAAAGAAGGGAAGACTTCTCCACCAAGAACTCCCCATGGGAAGAGGGGCTCGGGACGCGGGCTCTTGGGGTGTTTGGTGTAAGGGAGGTAGGGGGGCAGTGGGCAGCACGGTGCAGGCAGAGGACGGGAGGGGGCTGCGGTGGGAGCCCTGGAAATGCCCTTTCTCTGTGTCTTGGGGTTAGGGAATTCTCTAGGTGAGGAGGCTGCTGGGCTGCTGATAAATTGGCCCTCCGCTGAACTTTCGAAAGTGTCCTGGTCCCCGGGCCGCAGGCTTGTCCTTGTTCCTGGGTGGTCAGCCCATTGTCTGGGTCTTTGTTCCCAGAGGAGGGGTGAGGGAGGAGGTTCCTGCCACCACCTCTGCTCTGGCTGTGTGGATACCCTGAGCAGTGGATTCCTAGTGAGCTGGGAAGGGACGGGCACGCAGGGACATCTTGGGCAGAGCTTGAAGGCTGTGGGGCGGAGGCAGGCGGCCTCGGAGCTGGTGACCTTCTGCTGCCTGGTGACCACCAATGCTACCATCTCGAAGGGATAGAGGCAGCACCATCTGAGGTCACGGTGTCCGGGGACGCCAGCGGACTTGTCTTGGTAGGATTTGGACCAGACGGGTGATGCCAACAGGACACAGGGTGGCATTGCTCATGCGATTTCACAGAATCCCCCACAGCCTTCAGTTCCACCGTTTTCCCGCTCTGGCGAAGGTCTGGAAAAGACTGACCTCTGCTACTAAGTCCCTGGGGAAAGCTGATCTTATGGAAGCGCAAATTCCTGCAAAGAGAAGAGTATGTTAAAGCCAGCTATTGGGTTATGTACATGCTCACACATTTTGTCTTTTCTTGCTTTCAAAAAAAAAAAAATTATATCTCTGTGAAAACATTTAAAGACTACAGAGATCTACGAAGTCATAAAACATTCCCTCCTTGCTCCTTGTATGTCTCTTCCTCTTCTGCTATCTTGGGATGACCACGAGGAGTAGCAAGATGTCTTTACAGTTTTTTTTGCTCTGGACATGCAAAAATACAGATAGCATTTGGTGTTCACTAAGTCTATTTTGCTTTTCTTGACAAAGATGAAATCGTTCTAGTCAGACAGTTCTATATTCTGTTTTAAAGAAGAAAACAGTCGGTGATTGTATCCTAGGTCTCTTACCACAGCAAGACTTGTAAAAGCACCTCACAGTCCTTGGGCACCGTTCAAGTTGCTTAGCATTGAGAGAGGCCAAGCTGGTGGGGCCGGGTCTGTCAGTCCTGGGAGGCCTCTGCTTCTTTGGCCGTGTTGAAGGTCATCTCTGGTCAGCCAGGCCCCTCCCTCCCACGGTTACTGTGCTGGAGGATTAGGAGGGATCAAGGGGAGGCCAGGGTGAGTTAATGCATTGGCACGAGGCACAAGATAAAAGGTTGCATTGGTCTTGGGGTCAGAAGGCCAGGGCAGGCAGCGAGGCCCCTGGCTGGTCTGGGCAACAGCTCAGCCTCAGGGAAGTGTTTTTTCTTAACACAGGTCTGTCTTCATTTTCATTTAACCATAGCTGTTCTACACCAAAGGGATACAAAGACAAGCCTTTACATTAGAGGTATTTGTCCCCTATAACAGATGGCTGACTTGGGTACTGTCAGAGAGGTCAGGAATGTTCTGGAACTTCAAAGGAGGCGAGATCAGAGCTAGTGAGAGGGGCCTGGAAACAACAGTAAGTGTTCCTGAGGCCCTCAGGGAGCCAGAAGCCACACTGGCTGGCAGTGTTTCGTCCTTAAAGGAGAGACTGTTCCTTTTTTCACAGAAGCACTGAGCGACTTGCCTGGGGGCACTCTTGGAAAAGTGCCTGAGCAAGGCCCCTGACTTTCGGTCTGCACCGGGCCACCTGCGATAGGTGGGGTTTAGCATGAATGTGGAGGGTAGGAAGGAGCCACCTGAGACAGGTGGGGTTTGGCATGAACTGGAGGGCGGGGCCTGTCAGGTGTGGGGACAGGGAGGCATGCTAGGCCAATGGACACAGAGGCAGTGTGGGACCAGAGCTGTGTGTTCAGCTCCAGGGGAGTCTTTCAAGGTAGAGCCAGATGTGAAGGTTTGAGTCATGTGGAAGCTCTGGGGACAGGCTAGTGCTCCTCCCAGGTCTCAGGAATCACAGGGTAGGGCTCAGCTGGCAGCGCATAGAGTATGGTTATGACAGGGAAAGGAAGTCATGACAGAGAAGGGATGAAGGCTGTGGAAATGATGCAGGAATCAGGGCACGTGGAAAATGTGGGAGGGCATGGAGTTGCCTCCCTTCTGTGGGCAGTGGGGTGTTCTTGGAGATGAGCCGCCCAGAGGAGCCTCTCCTAGCTGGAAATACAGCAGCTGGATCTCAGGGAGAAGCCAGCAGTGTCCGCCGACCTGTGAGGAGACTGGAAGGCCAGCTGCGAGGGCAGCAGGCAGAGGAAGACAGCAGCTTGCACCCGGTCAAGGTGAGAAGTGACCCTCGATTGCTTTGGTCAGGGCAGGAAGAAAGGCAGGGTCTGTGGCAAGTCCGGGGTGGGCATTATTGCCACAGCTTTGGCTATGATGTGCTGTGAGCCTGTGTGTATCCATTCATCTTAGTCTGGGCCGGAGGGACCCAGCTTCCTACAGGATGACATCTGCTCTGTCCCACATGGCGCTGGGTCTGTGAGGATGGCCATGACCTGGGCCTGGCTCTGCAGATCCAGATGGAAGTGGCTGTGCCTTGGAAGTTCCTGTGGGACCCAGTGGGACCTACCAGGCCAAGCCCACAGCTGTCCTCTTGCTTGCGCTCAAGCTTTGGAACTCATCTCTTCTTCAAGACTGGGCTCCATCTCTGACTGCCCCGAGCAGCTTCCCCAGGGCCACCCCTCACTCTGCACTTGACAGCTCTGTGCTGCTTCTATGCTCTTTCCTCTTCCTCCACGTTCCTAGACTTGCTTATCATTTCTGAATGTCCAGCTTGAGACGATAGGGCCTTTCAGGGGAAGGGCCATACTTCCTTGCCTTTTCTGACACCAAAGTGGGGTGTCACAGCAGGCCTGGCATGCACAGAATGTCAGTGAGCAGTACATCCCTCCCACCCACAGCTGGGGCCTATGGCCGTGGGGTGTGACCCCAAAGCACACAAGAGGGGAAATGACAGGAGCTGGAAATGCCTCCGCCATGGTGCTTGTTGGAATGATAGTCAGCCTGGGAGGGGCCTTGTGATGACACGGCCCTCTTACTCTAGTGATGGGTAAACAGGAGGCCTGGATGAGGCACCAAGCTGACCTGAGGCTCTGAGGAATCCCTTTGCTAAAATCCCATTTTTCAGGCCTCAACTCCTTGACTTCTCTGCAGCTCCTCCTGTTACTCTTTGGAAGCACTCTTCTCTCCTTTTACTTCTATACTAGTTCCCCCTCTGTCTGCTCTGTAGGCCTTTTCTTCTCTGTCCAACCTGAACATGAGAGCTTGTCTGGTTGCAGTCGTTGGCCTGTTCTCCTCCTCTCTGGCATCTCTTCTGCACAGCTGGAGTGACCACACTGGACTCCTGAGTAGCTCTGGCCTGAGAGTAGCTCTCTTCTGAGTTTCTGATTCACATGCCACCTGCCTCTGCGGCATCTCTTCTGCATGTGTTCTAAAGGCTCCACACACTCATTATATCCCTGACTGAAACTACCCTTTCCCCCAGCGTCCTCCTTCAAACCCCTACCCCAGCCCAGCAATCCTGCGAAGGCCCTGAGCTACCATCCATGCCAGTGCTCAGGCCAGAAATCTTTTCTCTTTATTTGCACTCCATCTGTTTTGCTTCCAGAACCTCTCTTCACCCGCTTCCCTCTAGCTGTATCACCCCAGGCTTCTTCTATTTCCTGTGTGGGGGGCAACAACTTCCTGGCAGGGGTCTCAGCTTCCCCACTTGGCTCCCTGCTGCCCATCTTCCATACCATCCATCAGCTTTTAAAAACACGAGGCTTTTCCTCTCTTACAACCCTTTTCTTGTTTCGCTTGGGATGAAGGCCCAAGAGTTACCGAGACCTGGGCATCCCCATGTGCCCCTCCTGCTTCAGTCTCCATTCTACACAGCAGCCACCTGGCCTTTTCTGAAAGTCTCTGAGATCCCGCTCATCACAGAGCTATGAAATGAGACTAGGACAGGGTCCTTGGTTGTGGTTCATTATTGTCATTTTATATTCATTTGAGAAACTATTTAATGAATGTCTCTACCTTACCTGCTTAGAACAGAAGTTCCCTGAGATTAGAGGTCATGCTCAGCACACAGAAGTAGCTCAGAAAATATGTGCCCACTGCCAGGCCTCTCTTGGGGCTGATACCTCTGGACGCAGGTCACCATGCTCTGCAGGGCAGGTGCATGTTCTCCCTGCGTGCGTCTACGGCCCAGCATCAGGGGTAGTGGGAGGGGGGTCAAGCAGACCTGGGACATCAGGTTCCAGGGAAGTGATGGTCACAGGGGAAGAGAAGAGAGGTTGACCCCAGGGCTTGGCATAGAGTTGGGGAAAGAATTGTTTTATTTTCTAGAAATATGAGAAGGTAGGGAGCGAGATCTTAGGGGAGGGAGAGTCCAACCCTTGTGTCCTCTTTAAATCTCCACCACACGTTTGGAACTCAGTTGCATCTAAGAAGCATAGATGGTCCCGGGAGAGGAGAAACTTCTCTGCAGGCTGTGCACAGGATGGCTAGGGCAGGGGCTCTGAGCCCTGGGGGAGACACCTGGGCAGATGGCAGCTGGCATGATTCCTGCAGGGCTTGGGACTCTGCACAGCTTTCACAATATTCAAGTTCTCAGTGCTTCAAAGAGGCAAAGGAGTTTCAGATCAGATAACCTGGACTGCAGCATGAAGCCCAAAGAGGCTTAACGCTAGGCGGAGGCTCAGTTTGTGTCTGTTGATACCTAGGATACAAACCCACAGACACAGGTGAAGACACATGTCACACGTCACCGCCTCTTCCAAAAGCAGCAACACGGGGCCAGTAACCTTTTAATCCATTCTTCCCGGCAGGGTTGATGCCCGTGGAATAAGACATCTGGCCCTGGGTGATATAAAAAGTACACGTTCTGTTCCATCAGAAACATCTCCCACCCAGTCCAGGCTGGGGAGCTGGCGGTGCAGCAGAACATCACCCACGTCTCTGCCTTTGCTCTTTACCTAGTCCCTGCCTGCTGGGAGAGCCAGGCTGCTCCAAGAGCAGAGAGGCAGGGAGAGGGGAGAGGGACCCCAGGAACAAAGGGGCTCAGCAGCTTTTGGCAGCAGTATCTGGTTTTAGTGCCCTTGGGGAATGGTGGATTACAGATCTGGGTTCTTCCCAGGTGGCTCTGTGTGGCTTTGGACCCTCCCCTTGCTGAGGCTTTGCTCTGACACATGTGATGCCTTGTGTCTGGCCACACAGGGTAGCCCAGGGTCTCTCAATCGCACCTCACCCCTTGGGATCTTCTCAGTAGGGTTGGTTGTCCTACCTCATCCTCACAGCACCACTCCTGGCAGCCAGCTTGGCCAAGATTGCTGTGTCTACTTGTCACTGCCTCACATACAGGGGCTTCTCAGGGATCAGAGTTGTGTCAGTTCCTGTCTTCCTTGAGGTTTGGGAAATGCCTCTCAAATTCCTTGGGCTCCTCAATGGCTTACTGATCACTTCCCTTCGAGAAATCCTCATGATGTGATTTCGGGGTCCTGAGGAATTGGAGGTGGGGCCCAAGGGACTCGATCGTCTCCTACATGAGCGGCACAGGGGTGCACAGGGGTGCACCCAGAGAGAGGATGAAGCAGTGCCTGGAGCCTACTGAGTAGCTCTAGGTTTGGGACTCTGCCAAGACCCCAAGACAATAGAAGGGGCTGCCTTTATCCTCCTATTCGTGAACACCAGGAAAGGCAATCATGTGAAAAGCTAGCACAGGAGAGGAAGGCAAGTTCAGAGAGAGCTGCAGAGGAGCAAACAGGAGTTGAGCAGGGAAAAGGGGTTGATAGAAGCCACAGGAAAGACATGAAACTGAGGTTTATATGGCACTTGGGTCTTTAAAATGTCTTATCTCATCTCATTCTTTCAGCAATGATCAAAGAGGAAGTTTTTCCCATTTTTTTGAGACAGAGTCATATATAGTTTAAGCTTACCTCCAACTCATTGTGATCCTCCTGCCTCAGCTTCCTGAGTGCTGGGTTACAGGTGTGCATCACCACACCTGGCTATTATTCCCATTTTAGAGATGAGAAAACTAAAGCTCCCAAAGCAAGTGACTCACTGTATAAGTAGCAACATTTGGGTGTCAGCCAAGTGATTCGTTATTTTACGTAACTACCTATAAAGTTCCAGTTGTTCTCTTTCCACCTTAAAAATGTCTAGTTAATCAAGTAATGTTGAATTACGTTCTCCATGTAAAATAACATGTACAATTATAATGGTAAAGCTAAAGACCATATTGACCATCGAACTCCAGTTAGTGATAATCTGGTAACTACTGGTGGCTAATATCCTTAAAGCCTTTTCCTCTATGTTTATTAGACATACATGCATACATGTATGTAGTTTCCCATAAGAAAAATAGTGTTTTATTGGTGGATGTGTTATTATCTTTCTGTTACTGTATCAGATATTTGAAATCACTGATTTATTGAGAGAGATTTGCTTGTCCACTGTCCAGTTAGGGTTAGTGTTAATGTTAGGGGTTAGGGATTAGCTTTACTTGGGGCAGTTTTTGAGGTTTCAGTCTGTGTTCAGTTGACCCGGTTGCTTTTGGGCCTGTGGTGAGGCAGCACATCTTGGCAGGGAGCATGTGTGATGGGTGATACGATTCAGCCTATGGCCAAGAAGTGAAAAAGAGAGAGAAGAAGGAGCTGCGGTCCCATAATCCCCTTGAAGTACACAGCCGCAGTGACAGAGAGACCGCCCTCTAGACCCTTGTCCCAGTTTCTACCACTTTCCTGTAGTGCCACGTGGGACACCAAGCCCTTATTTTAACACATGAGGGGGACAGTCAAGATCTACACCATAGCAGTTTGTTTGTTTGTTTGTTTGTTTGAGCCTTTGACATAATGGTCAGGCAGCTCCAAACACAGACTTGACAATCTGAGTCCCTGCAAGCAGAATATTCCAGACAGCACAATCTCTGAATGAAAACCACCTTCTCAGGACAGATATCTGGGAGGCGAGGCAATCTCCTCTGGTTTTATTCATGTCCCACAGTCACACTTGTCCTCAGAGGGAGCTGGTCTGGCTCAAACAGCCAACTGCTAGCAACTGTGCCCACATCCCACTCTACCATTCTCCTTTCCATGGCAAATAGCGTTTGAAGACACAGGATAAAATGAAGGGACGGGCAGAAGCAAATCACCGAGGATGTAGCCCCAAAGGGCAGCATTAACCAAACAGAAATACCTAGATTTGACAGGCAAATAAAACATCCGTGAAGCTCAATGCAAAGAGCGGCACTGAGGCTATGAGCACATTTCCTGTGGGCATGAGCAGACGGATATTCCATGAGCAAGAGGCTCCAGGGGTCTTGGTGGCCTCCACACTTGGTCAAGAGCCAAGATCCATGGAGTCAAGCAGGTAAGGCCAGATCCAACTCACAGATCCAAGATTACTGTAAAAGATAAAACCAACTCCAAGACAGAAATAGCGAGGGCTGTTTAGTTTAAACTTGCAGCCACGAGGAAGCCATCTATAGTCACTTCTTTTGCAGCTGGGGTTCAAAGGTGCCTGAGAGTACGTTTTATACAGAGAGAGACGGGGAGAGAAAAAAAGAAAGTCCCTAATTGGCAAGTGTTCGATTAGGGTGGGAATTCTGGAAACAGGGAGATCCTAATTGACCTTCTAGGATATTTGGCAGTTCTTTATTAGTTCTTTATCCATATTTTATATATTTTATAGGACTGGGATATTTTCAGGTTTTCAAGAGATTTCCTATCTTTAGAGGGTAAAGGACATATTTGGGCTAGGCAGAGGCTTGGCATAGCCCCCTTCTCTTGTGCAGCAATGCGATTATTTTATTCTCAAGAGTGCAGTTCTGGGCATGTGGTTTCCCATGGGGTGCAAGCAGCTGCAAAGGTGAAGGAAATGAAAGGTAATGAACATGAGGGGAATGTGGGTACCCCCTTTCCAGCCAAGGATACAGCCCCAGTTCGCCCGGTTTTTGACCGTGACACGGTGAAGTACATCTATGCAGTAATCATCAGGCACTTACGAATGTCAGGCCCTGCACTAAGTGTTGAGGACATAGCAATGGCACACATGGTCTTTTCCTCCTGGAGTTTAAAATTGGACAGGCAGAACAGAGCTTGAAGAAGCAACTACAAGTTCAAGGACGTGAAAGAGCCCGTTGAGCCAGAGGTAAGGCACAGAGAAAGAGCAAGGTTGGAGGCTGGAGAGGAGGAGGGCCTTATAAGCCACACTGAGATGGTTGATCTTTGCCTGTAAGGCAAAGGGAAGCTGTCAAAGTGTTTTATATGAGGCAGTGACAGCAAGTTAGTACAGTGACAAGATCATTCAGGCTGCTACATAAAAGAAAATAAATTGGAATAAGCAAGGGGAGAGTTAGGGCAGCTATTTGGTCATTCCAGGGGACAGTGATGGTGTGGCCTGGGCCCTGCATGGGCAATGGGGACGGAGCATGTGGAGGGGCTTCATGAACTGGTTTAGGATACAAAAGTGATGGGACTCAGCAACTGGAGATCTCTTGGGGCCAAGGAGAGGGAGTGCTCCTGCTGTGTCAGCACCCCCTGGCACTTTCTATAGGGGTGCAGAAAATGGAGGAAGATGAGGTGATCAGCTCTTCACTCCTGGAGTGTGAGGAGCCCATGAAACATCAAAGAGTGGATGTAGAGTCAGGGAATGAATTTATGGGGCTTGAAGCTCAGGAGAGAAGTCTGGCTGACAGTAGCGATGTGGGAAGGATTGACACACAGGTTTTAAATGATGCTGTCTGTTTGTGTGTGTGTGTGTGTGGGTGATCACTTTGAAAGACAAGTAGAGGGAGGAGGAGCCCAGCCAGAGCTTGGAGGAGCTCTGGCCCCAGAGGAGGAACTGGCAAAGGAGGGTGAGAAGGAACACCCAGAAAGCAGAGACCAGGAAACAAGTAGCCTGGAGGTCAAGAGCAGAGCCGCCCAAGGCAAGGGGTAGAGGGCAGCTGTCAAATGCTACTGAGATGAGAAGTAAGATGAGGTCTGAGGACTTCGTCATGCATTGGGTTGAACAAACTGTTGACCTTCATATACCTCCGTAGCATGGTGGGAACAGAAGCCACAAGGCCAGGGACAAATGGGTGGAGGTTCTTTAGGAAAGTCACCTGGTAATGGGTGGAGGATGGACTGGAGGATGGATGGATGGAGCCTGCAGGAATTCTTCCAGGAATCCAGGTGAGAGATGCTAAAGCACAAGAGCTTCATGCCTCATGATTAAGGAAACATGGGTCTTGGTGCTATCAGAGAGAAACAATTGGACACTTGGTCTAAAGTGACTGTCCCAGAAGCAAAGAAGAAAGTGAGTGAGCAGTAGAAGGAGCCATCCAGGATTCCCACAGGGACACACTGAGATGCCAGCCACTCCCTGGAGAACCCTTGTCCCCTGCATGTTCCTGCTGTCACGTACTCCTAGAAGGCCTGTAAAGATCAGTGCAGGGGAAAACCCAGTTGAACAAAAGCAAAGAAGTGTTGCGACCTGAGTTAAGGGAACTGGTCTTTGGAGCAAAAAAATGAGGATTAAAACTCCAGCTTTACCGCCTGCACTCTAAGTGGCATATTTCTAAACATTTGTAGAGATTAAAGGTCAAGTCTGTTTTCAGAAGTATCATCATATGAGAATATGCAGGGATTAGGATGGAGAAAATGTGGAATTTGGACATTCAGATTCATCAAGTTTTTTCTCCTGGGCACACATCTTCCAGTTAGGAGCAGGCCTTTCCTGGACCCCTGCAGGCAGAAAGGAACAGTCTCAACAGGCTGCCTAGAGGCGGACATGTGTGAGCAGTCCCTTAGAATGGAGTAAGCTGGGACCAGAACCTGAATGGACAACTCCTCATGGAACCTGGATGTCCCAGGGGCTGGGAGCTCAGCATAGATCTGTCCGCCCAGACTCAGGGCCTGGTCTGCATCAGGGGGCCTGGGGATGGCAGACTAGCTCCTTCTCTCCTTCTCTCTGTCCGCTCTCACGGCAGCCCTCTCCCCACATGGAGCCATCAACTGTAAACAGTAGACTGAAAGGGAACTGGTAGAGCAAACAAGGCTATTAACACCCACATGCCAATGTCCGGTAGTGTTCACGGCCCAGCCCCGAACAAAGCTGGTGACGCCATACTGAGGCAATACCCTGTCCCAAAGCCAAAGGCCAAGAGGCCCCACTCCATAGAGGCTGTGCAGTGCCGAGAGTGACATCCCTCACTGGTAAGCTGCCCTGCTGGAACTAGAGAAGCTCTCCTCCCTCCCTGGATCCTGGAGTCCAGAAGATGCTTGCCTGGGCAGGTGATGTCCCTCTCTGGACCCTGAGTCCAAGAGAGGCATTCCTAGGCAGGTGATCTGCTCTGAATGCAGACCAAGGAGATAGGAGGGGTCAGAGGGTGATGCTTGCTTGGGGTCATGGGAGCCATGACCCTCTCAGCATGGTCTGAGGCATGTGAGATTCTCAGGGAGAAGCTGGGAGCCTTGCTTACTTCCTTTGGATTTGAAGGATAGATCCAGCACACACGCACAGGAGGCAAAGGGGATTTGGTGAGGGAAAGCTTAGCCACTTAGGAAACATACCAGAGGGATCTTCCTGGGGAGCAGAGGGGTAGATTTTACACCACTTCTCTCCCCAGGGTCTTCTCTGGCCCTGCTACCTCAGAGGGGATGTGCCTGGCCCAGGGTGTCTTGGCTCTGGAAGACCTATGGAAGAACTGTGTGCACTGCTCACCAGGCATACCAGCCTATCTCTGTGTGGCTCTCTGCCTAGAATGGAAATGGGATAGGTGCAGGTTATGTTGGCATCTGTGCTGAATCTCCATGGTATCCCTGGGCATAGTGAGAGAAAAGGGCTTTGATCTCCACCTTTATTAGCTAAGCAACTGTGGCCAAGTTGTTAATCGTCCCTGGCTTTTTAGTTTCTATCCAAAACAACTAGACTCAAAGTACCTTTGTTGCAAAGGTCGTGGTAATCCAGGCCTGCATAATGAGTGGCAAAGAGCACTGGACTTAGATCAGGACGTCCAGTCCAGGCTCCAGCTCTTCTTTGCTGCAGCTTCATCCTCTGTACAATAGAAGGAAGAGGAGGACTGAACTAGGGGACTGCTATAGCCCAGCTGGCTGTTCTCTGGCCAGTGCTGACCTAGTCCCTTTTGCTCTGCCACTGGATGGGATTGTCCCTGAGAAGAGGAAAAGGGGAACACAGTTTGGGTGGGTGGGTCTGAGAATCCTGTTTGGTTCTCTGGTCCTTCTGGATTGGTACCAACAATGACAGTCCTCTAGGCTTGCTGTGGAAGCGAACTTTCTCCCTGGGCTGCCTCCCATACCCAGGCTGTGCATTGGTCAGCTGCACAGACGCTCAGACTCAAGGTTCTGGGAGGGGGAGTGACACTGTCAGACTCTGCTGTCACATTGGGTGTGTCAGCCAAAGGCCATCCTCCGCCAGTCTGAGATCCAGAGCCTCCTGGTCTTCCTGCTTGAGGGGTGACTACAGCCATTTCTCCAGGTGCATCTCCTAGTCATGCAGGAGAAATGAGTGGATATGGAGGAAAGGCTTGGATTGGAGCCTCCTTTTAAATGTACTAGTTGGGTAACATTAGTCAGGACTTTATTGATGGTATTAAATAACATTTATGAACTTGACAAGCAAGATGCCTGGCACCTGGTAGGTGTTCAGAACATGCTATTTAAACCTGAACCTGGATGTGGTGCCTTAATGGGCATCTTTAACAAATGGGCAAAGTCATTGACCCCTGTAGCCCTTCAGGAGGGTTCAAGACCCCTAGCTGGTCATCTCAGACCAAGGGCAGTCCTTTCTGCTTGTCCTATGTGCTGTACAAATATCTTTGTCTTCCCTGTGCTGGGAGGAATACAGGCTCGTGGCAATTGAGGAAGGAGTGAGCTGAGCTGCCCACTTCATGCCTACAGGATGCCCCCTTCCTACACCAGCCAGTGGCACACAGGCGAGCACTAGTGCTAGATGACTCCCGTTTATGGCTGAGGGTGGCATGAGTGCCCACAGCAGGAGCCCCAGCATTCTCCAAATCACACTGGTACTGCGTGTTGGGCCCTTCTCTCTCCTCAACTTCCGAGGCCCCAGAGTCCTGTAAGCCCTGACTCGGGAATTTATCTGAGCCCTGCTTCTCAGCCTTAGCTGCACATTCAAATCTTTGAAATCAACCAGTGGGGCTGGAGGTGTAGCTCAGCAGCAGAGAATTTGCATAAGGTGTGAGGCCTTGGGTTCCCTCCTTAGCACCACAGAAAACGAAAACCAAACCAAAACCAAAACCAAAACCAAAACCAAAACCAAAACCAAAACCAAAACCAGTGGCCTGATGCCCAAGTCCCATCCTAGACTAACCAGATCAGAACCCGAGGGTGAAGCCTGGGCGCAGGTGCTTTCTAAGACACTCGCCAGGTGTTCCAGCTTTCAGCCGGGGTTGAAGCTGCTATGGGGAATAATAATGGTTTGGCCCTGGGGAAGAGCTGTCTCTGATCCTCCACACTCTCCGTTGTTCCCATCATGCTTCCTGCTACTGGGGCAAAGTGCCTCTCTTTTTCCTCAGTTCTCTATCCTAAAACAGGAGTTATACTCCTTTCACCTTTCCTTGTCTGTTCTGTGAGCCGGTCTTTTCTAGAGTAATCTTGGTCTTTTCTTTTTTATTCTGGCTTCCATTCATTAATACATTCCTGCAGTGCTAATGGAGACATGTGTGGCCAGGCACGGGCCAGCTACTGGGGATATAGCCGAGGTCAAGCAGGCCAGGTGCCCTCTCTCAGGGAGCCTCCATCCCTTCTACTTGGATTTTCCCTCTTGGTCTTTCTCTTGTTATTAATTAAGAATGTGATATTCAAAAATCGTAGAGATCCCCCCCAGCTACATTATTGGTCCCTTTTTCATTCTGTCTTACTTCTTCACTCCTTAACGAAGCTCTTCTTGTCTTCAGTATCTTGATTCTAAGCAAAGCCTCTGCTACGGGCAGCTGAGTCAACCCAACTGCTTGCACTGGGCACCGTTTTTCTCATGTGTGTGCCTCGGCCTTGTTCCCGAAAAGGGACACCATGGGTACTTGTCCGAGGTGACAGACTACTGCTGCGTGCTTCCCATCAGGTTGCTACAGCTCACCCAGGCACCAGGGAAGAGGACACTTGATCTGTGCTTTGTCACAGTCATTAAGAACATTCCTTGTCCTTACCTCTCTTACCATAGCTCCGAGCCATTCAAAGACATTGCTTCTAGCCATTCTCTAGTGCAAGGAGTCAGAGTTAGCTGTGTCTTTAACCAGAAAGAGAAACAAACCTATTTTTATTGTTTTCAAAGTCTAGGGATTTCTTTGTAGATGTACTGCTCAGATAGTGGTTTTTAACTTTTTTTTTTTACTGTGTCCACATTAAGAAATAAATATTGAATTACTACATACAACTGAAAAATTTCCCCCAACATATCACTTACCCTTATATTCAATGCCCTAAGATGTCTGGGTTTTTGTTGTTGTTGTTTTGGTGCTGGGAATCAAACTCATGACCTTGCACTTGCCGGGCAGGCATTGTTCTGCTAAGCTATATACCCATCCTGCCCTAAGAGATGTGAAATTTTAGTTTATTTCTTTAAATGAGCTGATAATTTACCAAATTAAGGTCATGGATAGTAATTATGATATACCATAATGGGATAATAGTTGTAACCCACAGTTCTCAAAATACTCTTGCAAGGTGGGAACTGCGTACTTTAATCCACAGGGGCCCTGAGCCTGAGGCTTGGTCTAGCTAGCACCTCCTTGTGGATTCTTGGAAAGCAGCTTTTTCAGTCACTAAGATGCCTTCTGAGCAAAGCCTGCCCGGCCATCCCTTACAGGCATGAATTCCATGGGCTGGCGCTTGGTCTTTTCCAAAAGGCACACCTCTGGCTGTTGCCAAAATCTAGAACGGAGAATCTTCCTGCTCTAGGACCTGTCCCGCTTGCACATTTTATAGCAAAATTCAGAGAACGAAAGTCCATGGACAAATGATCAACTGTGCCTCTGGCTGAGATGACTGTTTTTCACCTCCTCAGCTGCTCCTAGATCACCTAGGCGGCGGGTGCTAATCAAACTAACATACGTAAAAGGGGCACTGAAGCACCTGGCCAAGTGCCCAGGAAATGCTGCTGTTCCTGCTGCGTCACAGTGGCAGAGAAGTCCTTGACGTATGGCTCAGACTCAAACATTTCTATCTGAAAGGCAATTCAGGCTTATAACAGAATACCTCTCAGAGATTACAAATGTTTTTGAAGTCATTTTTCAGTTGTTCTAAATGTAAGGAGGTGAACGGATGGTGTGTGAACAGCCCGGGGCTGTGGTAGCCACGTAGAGAAGGGGTCAGAGACAGGAGTGAGCGTGTCAGGGTAGAGCCAGGCTGCCCCACCCCACCCTCACCCCTCATGCTTCCAGACCCCCTTGCTGGCCTCAGCCTAGTGGAGACTTGTGGCTGGTCGTCCCAGGCAAGCAGGCTCAGTGGTGCTCTTCTGGGCTGCTGGTGGACTCCTGACAGCCTTAATAGTGAGACAGCTGCTTTGTGTGGCTCGCTGAACTTATAAACAGTTTAGGGAAGCTGATGAGCCTCCAGGTGCTCAAAAGCGTCTGTGCTTAGGTGGCTCCTGCAGACCTTGGCCTTGGGTACATTTTCATCTTTCTTTGCTCTGTCACCCTCTTCCAGACCCTGGGACCCGCTGATAGCAGTTAGCATGGCCCAAGACCCTATACTGCCCTGAGGCTGAGGCTAAGCCTTTGGTGTGGAGCCATCAGGGGTCACCCACAGCACATTTTTCTCAGCAGTTGAGGAAGACAACCTCCTCAAAGCAGGAGTCTATGTATAAGCAGCTGCCCACTCAGATTTCACTGTAGACTCAAAAAACCAGAGCTACAAGTATAATTTTAAAAACATGAGGGAAACACCCAAATCAGCCAGGAGATCAAAATCTGCCCTGGGTAAAGGGAGCCAGCTCTGGACTCCCAACCAGAGCCTAGAAGTCAGGCTGTCAGTCTTGCTGCCACAAGGGTGACCAAAGACACACACAATTTAAATACATTTGTGTGTGTTAACCAAGGCAGTTTTTCCTTGATGCTTGCGGGGAGAAATTGTAAATTTTACTCTCAAGGGCATTTTGTCACTCGGTCTTTAAATTCCAGCTCGGTCTGCTCAGTTTAGACCTGGCCCAGCATTCCCGACTTCATGTGCCCCAAAGGAAACTGCTTGGTTCTGCGGCTCCCAGCTCTGCTTGCGTCTCTCCATTCAACATGTGGACAATAGATGTGGGTATGGGCGCTGACCCCCACATCTAGCCCCCGTGAAATTTGGGGCTGGGAGATAGATACAAGCCTCCCTGACTGATGCAAATCAGGGGACCCGGTGGCACCACTGAGGCATAGTGGGAACATGTTTTAGGCTGAAAACTCCCACTTGGTGGGGGCTGTCGCAGTTGTGACAAAGTACTTTTCCTCCCCACGTCTTTTATCTCCTGGCTTACAGCTGAGACAGTTGACGCCAGGTTAAGGGACATGCCTAAGTGCCCACAGCTGCGGTGGGTTTGCGATTCCAGCCTGGGGCTGGGATTCCTAGGCCAGCACTCTTCGCAGAATACCAGGCCCTGTCTCAGTAGCAATTTCTAGCTCCCACTGTGGCAGGCCACATAAAGATGGCCACATGAAAACTGCTATGAGCACCTGGTCTCCTAGTGCCTATGCCTAGAACATGCTACCCATTTTGACTCTTCTGCCTAAATGTTAATATTTATCGTTTACAGCCAGCCACTGCCCCCTTTCAAAGGTGAACACAGTAAAATTTATGACAGGTACCCTATCAGTCCCAGGGGAGATAAAAGCAGGAGGAGGCGTGCTAACTCATCCATCCTTGGAAGGAAGCCGTTCGCCCAGAGGCCCAGGACACCTGACATCTGACATGGGGCTGCGGCCAGGCGTTTTCCTTGTGGGGCCGCTACTGCTGCTGCTGGGACAAGGTAAGTGTGCTTTTGCTCAGAGATGAGTGATGCCCCAGCCAAGTTCATGTCCTCTTTTGCTTAGGCAAGGGATTTGGAAGAGGAATGTGCCCTACTGATTGAGACAAAGCACAAAATGTACAGTTCAAACCCAAGGAGCCCACTTAGCCTCTTGCTGGGTGGGAGGCAGAGGCGGCCTCAGAGTGACTGGGGCTGCATGCGCTGAGGTGCCGGGTGAGGGCAGGGGGTGAGGCTGAGACGTCCTCACAGGACGTAGCACGCGGTGGGGAGAAGATGGAGCTATGGGTGTCGAGTCAAAAGACCTGTATTCTAGTCCCTTGTACCATATGGCCTTGGGAAAATTCTACCTCTCTGGACCTTGATTTTTATCATCTTAAAATGGAAATCTCTATGAAGCACACTTTGAAGATTACTATTCATATTTATGGGCTTCGCTATTTGCTGGAGGAACAGAAAAGGCAGGTTTGAGGATGACACATTCTAAAAGATTGCCCACACGCTTTGGTTTTACAGAACGGCCTCCTGAGTATGGATTTAACTGCCTGGGTCACCCCAGCTTTGCATCCTCCCTTGTCCCCACACTAAGGATCGGAAGCAGGCATGCCTCAGCCATACTCCCCCTGCCCCTCTTAGGAAGGCAGAATCTTTTAAACTGAAAAAAGCCTTAAGCATGACCCTTCACCCTCCACTGAGGGCCTCGACTAGAGCAGAGGAGGAGGTATGGGCCCCTGGGTCCTGATGCTCGCTGGGTTGAGGAAGTGACCCATCAGGCCAGCTACTCTATTTTCTTCGACTGCACAGGGTTATTGTGTTTTCCTAATAAGTAATGAGGCCGAAGTGTTTTCCAAGTTGATCATTTGAATCCCTGTTTTATGAAGTGTCCATTCAAGCACATTTCTCATTTTTCTATGGGTGTGGCTTTCCCCACTGATTTTAGGAGTTTTCACAGACGCTGTGCATTGCATCTTTGGTGGCTACAGGTGTGGCAAATGCCTTCCCCAACCCTAAAGCTTGTCTTTCCACTCTGTTTATGGAGACCTTTGATAAACAAAATTCTTAATTCTGTGGAAATAAGTAAAAACCACCCAACTAAGAGCACAAAGAGGCTACTGATGCAGAGCTTGCTTAAGCAAGCTATAATTTGCCTTTGGTAGAGACTCAAAGGCAGGCAAAGGGAGGGAAAGATTTATGAGTACAGTGGAAAAAAGGAAAAGCCTGCTCTGGTTGGAAGCTGTTGGCATGGGCAGGCTGGAGACCAGCTAATCAGAAGCAGAGCGTCTTAAGTGATTTGCTTGTGGAGCGTATTTGGTTTCCTTCTTTCTTTCTTTCTTTTTTTTTTGGTACCGGAAATAGAACTCAGGACCTCGCACTTGCCAGGCAGGTGCTGTGTTGCTGAGCTATATCCCCAGCCTGCACATTTGGTTTCTCTTGTTAGTCCTGAATCAGAAGCAGGGGCGAAAAACCAGAAGATGGCCCGCATTAACCAGGTCCTGGTCATCTGGGCTGATGACTGCAGAGTTGTGGTTCGGCTCCCTGGGCCTGTTGCTGAGATTTCCAGGCAGAATTCTAACGTCATCTATGGTCTGGCCTTTGTCCATTTGTATATTCTGTCTCTATTCCTAAGCAGACTCATTTTAAACCTTTTTCTTTGTGTCTTACTTCGTCCTCTCCTACTTTGTGGTCATGAAGATATCCTATATTTCCTTCTAAAGGCTTTGCATGTTTGTTCTTCTTATTAGGTCAATCCCAATACATTTTGCATTGGTTTTTGTGAACAGTATAAAAGAGGAACTCAGTTTTATATTTTTATGCAGATACACAGTTGTCTCAGAGTGTTTATTAGCAAGTCAGTTGTTTACCACTGCTCTACGGGCCTCCTGTGTTTGTAGGCCGAGGATCTGTACATGCCTTCAGCTCTTTCAGAGTCCATTTGTACCTCCCCGGGCCACTAACTGCATTCTGTAGTGTCACAGTAAGTTCTGTGACTTGACAAAATAAGTCTCCTTACTTCTGTTTCTTTAGAAGTATCTTGGCTTTGAATTTTCATATAAATTTACCTATCCACTTGTCAGCCGGGTGTGGTGGTTCATGCCTATAATCCCAGCACTCGGGAGGCTGAGGCAGGAGGGCCATTGTGAGTTTGAAACCAACCTAGGCTACAAAGCAAGCTCAAGGCCAGCCTGAACTACATATCGAGCCCCTGTCTAAAAGGCCAAGCAAATAACAACAAAAAAAACTATCTACTTGTCAATTTCTAACAAAGAAAACTCACTGAGAGTTTGATAGAGATTGCTCTGAATTCTATGAAGCAAGTTGGGGAAAACAGATATTGTTAGTTGAAGTCCTGAACATATTTTGTTAACTAGGTATATATTTTGTTGTGTGGCAAATGGAGTTTTAAAATTTTGTTTTGAAAATGTTTATTATAAGTATGTAAACAAAGAAGTGTTTTTTACATGTTGATTTTTTGAACTCAACTAAGTTTTTATAAATTTATATGTATATTATTTGGGATTTTCTGTATACACAATCCTGTTGATGGTGACAGTATTTCCACTTCCTTTTCCACCAGTTTACCTCTTTTTTTTGTTTGTTTGCATGGTTTTTGTTTTTGTTTTTTTCCAGTACCAGAAATCAAACTCACGACCTCATGCTTGCCAGGAAGGCGCTGTGCCACTGAGCTAAATCCCCAGCCCCCAGTTTACCTCTTAATTGTTTTTGTACTTTCACTATCATGACTGATGCCTGCTCTATAATTTTTCATAGCAGGGATGGTTAGAGGCATTCTTATTCTGAAGTTTAAAAGAAAAGTGTTTCAAACTGTTCCTCAGTGAATATGGTGTTTGTTATTGGCTTTTTTTGTACATACAGTTTAGGCATCCCTAATCTGAAAGTGGAAAGTCTGAAATGTTTCAAAATAAAACCTTATTGAGTTCAGAAACTGCAGATTTTGAAGCATTTCCGAACAGTGAAATCTGAAACAACTTCTGGCTTCAGGCATTTCAGATAAGGGATACTCAACCTGTACTCCCTGTGAAACTAAATGCTTTGGATGCCTTAAAGAAATCTGTAAAAAATTGTAAGTGTATATTGAATTGTACCTAGTCCTTTTTCTGCACTTATTGAAATGACTGTGTGCTTTACTTCTGTAATCTGATAACATAGATTGTAATGTAAAAATGATTTTTTAATTAATTTTTCAGTCACTGCTTACTATTGTAGGTTCATTAGAGAAGTACACATTTCATGTATTTGTCCTATCTCTTACAATCTCTTTAAATCTAGAATAGTTCTTTAGCTTTTTCATTTGTTTTTCTTTTGTGTCACTGAGAAATTTGGGCTGATGTGTGTGTGTGTGTGTGTGTGTGTGTGTGTGTGTGTACACCTCAATTTGGATGACTCCAAATTGTTTCTTTATTGCTGGCATCAGATTAAACTGAGCAGAAATACAACGTGGATCACATTGGCTGTATCATGTTAGTGAGCACAAGTGATGCTGGCACACGAGTGATATGAAATTTGATCATTTGGTTAGCATGGCATCGGTCAGATTTGTCCCTTGTAAAGGTGCCTCCATGCTGTGTGATTCATAAATAACCTATAAAAAGACATTGTGAGACCGCGCGACTGTCCTTTTTCTCCGCGATTTTAGCATCTGTTGGTGACTGTTGCCTGAATGAGTGCCGTGGTGTTTCTCTGCTTCTACCATTCTCTCTGTTGTTTGTTGACTTTGCTTCATGCAAGAGACTTCCCCTCTCTCCCAATCTGGAAATATTTCACTGAACTCCCCTCTCCATTTAGAGGGTTAGTATGTCTAGGTCTTCCTGGTAACAGAGCTAAGACATAATTTTCCCTAAAAAACACAATACATTTATGTAGAAATACTTACTTTTAGTTAGAATTAGGCTTTTTCATCTCCTCTCACTTTATGTTTGTATTGTCCTGTCCCACAGTTCAAATCTGAATTACAAATGCATGAATAAATCTATTTATTTGCCAAATCCTATAATACAGTGTAATATTGGGATTGCTGTGAAAACACCACCACCGACAACCAATAAAATTCAAATTTTCTTTGTTTTTCTTTGGCCTTAGAATAGAGCCCACTTGGGGTGTATAATCAAAGTTTTATGCTCAAAGTTACTTGAATTAATTTTTTTGTTTTGTTTTGTTCTCTCTGTTGTATTTAGGTAATTAATAAGTAACCTTGTCTGTTTATATTGAGTTGAGTGTTTTTGTTGATTTTACTTTGTTTTTTGAGTATGTTAACATATTTCAAAAGTCAAAAGCATAAGAAAAGATGGATTCAGATACTTTCTGTTCCCTTCCCTGACTTCCCTTCCCCTTTCTACCATTGCATTAGGTTTATCTTCTTTTGGGTTTGTTTGAAAATATATACTGTCATTTTTCATTTACTTTACAAGATAACCTATGATATACATTTTGCATCTTTGTTGATATGTATTACTATGTTAAGTTCAGAGCTTCATTTTTGGAAATAACATAGTCTGTTACGTATCTGTCTATTTCACCAGTCTCCTGATAAGGGGATTTGGGTTGTCTGTAATATTTTGCTATTATAAGTAATACTTGTCATGAACAATCATATACATAAATCTCTTTCATGTTGTTGGACAAATAGCATAGAATAAATTTCTGGGTCAAAGACTGAACACACACAGTTTTGTTACATATTACTAAATTTCTCTCCATAAAGATTATACCATTTTGAATCCCCACCAGCAATTCGTGTCTGTATTTTGCACAGCTTGACAAATGGAATTTTTGTAAATGTCACTGTAAGAATGGCATCTTAATTTTGGTTTCTCTTATTACAAAAGAAGTTGAATATCTTTTCATATGTTTAAGGACTGTGCCTTGGCAAGTTTCCAAAAATATTTTCCTTATTGAGTTAGTGATAATCTTTGTGTATACATATATAAATGTGTGTATCCACATTAAGTACTTATAAGTTTCTGTTTTACTGAGTATATCCATCAAGAATTAATGTTAAATTTTGCTAAAGGTATTTTCAGTATTTATGACAATACCCACATGATTCTTTGCTTTTAGATTTATTATGATGTTAAATTATATTAATAGACTTGATAACAATGAACCATCCATCCATTGCTGAACTAAGGTTGTGAGCATTTATTTAAGTTTTCATTTTTTTCTTATGTGCTCACAAATGAGATTGAACTATAATGTCTTTTCTTCTAGTGTCTTTGCTAGGTTTTGGTACCAATGTTGCAAATTCTCAAAAAAATGAATTTGGGAGTGTTTCTATTTTTTTCTGGAATAGTTTGTAGTAAGAATGCAATCTTCTTCCCCATTAGTGGTTGGTAGAACTCACTAATGAGGCCATCTCAGTCTGGAATTTTTTTTTGGTAGATTTTGGCATAAAATTTCTGTTTGATTTTCTGCTATTTTCTTTTCAATGTCTGCAGCTTCTGTAGTCATGCTCACCTTTTTGTTTCTGGTACAAGTTTTTTGGTGGCCTCCCTCACCCTCCTTTTATTTTCTGGTTTTTATTTTTTATTTTTTATTTTTTTTTTTTTTGAGACAGGATCTCACTGTGTAGGTCAGACTGGCCTTGAAGTCACTATGTAGTCCAGGCTGACCTCCAACTTGTGGTGATCCTCTTGCCTCAGCCTCCCAAATGCTGGAATTACAGGTGTGCACCACCACATCTGGTCCCCTTTTCTTTTTCTCTTGGTAGTGCTGGGGATAAAACCTAGGGTTTTATGCGCACTAAACGTGCACCATGCCACTGAGCTACATTCCAATCCCCTTTTTCCTTTGATTGATTCTATCAGAAGTGTGTTGGCTTCATTAGTATTTTCAAAGAATTAATTTTTGGCTTTGTTTATCTTTTGTGTCCTAGCTTTCTTTTTCTGCACAGTAAATTACCCTAACTCTTACTGTTTTACAGTAGAAACCATTGTATTTACTCACAGTTCAATAGATCTGCAATTTGGAAGGATCTCAGCAGGGATTATTTTGTCTCTGTTTCTGCAGAGTGTCTTTTGGGATTGACTTGGAGGATCTAAGATGATGTATTTGAGGACGCATGTTGTTAACTGGGGTGTGTTGTGGTACTCCTGCATGCGTCCTATCTTTCTAAGCTTCTTTACAAGGGAACTCAAGGCCCCAAAAGAACACACATAGAAGGCAGAGGGCTTTGGAATATCCAGGCTCCCAAGTCACACCTGCCACTTCTATGCAACAATGCAAGTTTCTGGACCAGCATAGATTCAAAGAGAAGGCAATGGACATCACAGCTTGATAGGAGGAAGCAAGTTACATTACTAATGGGCATGCCATGGCCATCTTTGGAGAAATACACCACAGTATACTGCATGTTTGGGTCCTAGTTTGTTAATTTCTGTGAATTGCTCTTGTTTGGAATTTATAGAGTAGTCTGGATCTATGGCTTGTTAGCTTTCACCAGTTTTGAAGAATTCTCAGCTGATAGCTCTTGAAGTACGGCTTCTCTCCATTCATTCTCTTTTCTTTCTGTGACACCAAGGAAACATTTGTTTGTTGTTCTCATTTCAGGTACCATGGCTCTTAGCCTCCCCTCCTGCTTTGCCACATTTTTCTGTACTGTGCTCTGAGGACTTTATTATGGTGCATATATTCTTTCAGTTGTGGCTAATTTGCTATTAAAGCTGACCATTGAAGATTTTGGAAATTGGTGATATAATTTTTCAAATTTAAATTACACTTAGCCCTTTGGCAAATGTGTAACTTTGCATGGTCTGAGGTTTCTATAAAAACCTCAGATTATCTTTTTAAACATACTAATAATATCAGTATCCAGTCCTTGTGATCTGTTTTTATTTTTTCTTATTAACCCTTGCTCATGGATAACTCATTTCTTTATGTGCTTGGTTACTTTCCATTGCAAGCTACTCTGAAACTCCTTAAAAAAAATATGTGTGATATTCCTTGAGGTCTAGGATGAAGGTGATGGTCTTCAGAGGAGATATAAATGGTCATTTTGTAAGACTTTAGGCACACTAACATCTGAAGGATAACTTCAGTGAAATTCATTGTGCGACTTCCCCTAGAACAGTCAAACCCCCACTAAGCACTAGCTATCCAGTTATCTCTTAGTGCTAGTGGGAATTGGTTGTAGGAATCTCCCCCGCCCCTGTGGGTATCACAATCCACGGATGCTCACGTTCCTTACACAATATGACATAGTATTGTGTATACACACACAATCCCCCGTACATTTAAAATAATCCCTAGATGACTTTTAAAATTTAATACTATGTAAACGCTTTATAGATAGTTGTTATACTGTATTGTTTAGAGAATAATGACAAAATCCCAGTCTGGTACAGACACAACATTCAAATATTTTCTATCTGCAATTGGTTGACTCCGTGGATACAGAATGCAGTGACAGAAGGTGGACTGTGTATACCAGCTGCCATTTAAGATGGGCTGTACCATTATTCCCATTTTACAGATGAGAAAATCCAGTACAGGCATACAGGAAGCCTGATACTAAAAAGTACAGGAGCCTGAATTCAGTCCTAAGTCTGAGGCCAGAGTTAAGGTCTTTCAGCACTCCTGTGTGACAGTACAGGCCTAGAAAGAGAAGGATCAAAATCGGACTTCTGTTTAAATTTTAAAATAAGCTCAGCAATCAACACATATGAAAACAGATTACTGTTTTAAATGTGTCTGCTTATAAAATGGGAACAGGATTATCTCAAAACTGCAATTGGCAAAAGCGAGTTGGCAAGAAATCACTGTATTTAATAAAGTACTTTTTTTTGGCTCGAACTTCATTCTCCTCGAAAGGGTCAGAAGTCCCCCCAGGAGATTGTCATGCCTGTGAATAAAAACTTGTTGCCTTAGAAATGCTCCCATGACAGGCCTGTCAATGCAAAGCCAAGTGTGAGGGCCAGGTGCAGCCCTGTGAGAGCACAGAAACATCTTTTTCCCTCCGGAAATGAGTAAATCTAGTCCCTGCAGCACTCAGGGCCCTTCCTGCAGGCTCCTCTCCCCTCCGCTTCTGTCCCCTCTGCTTCCCTCCCCTTCCCAGCCTTCTAGAAATACTCTTTCCAATTAAAAGTGGAAAGAATATTGTAGAACTTCTAGTGGCCTAAGTCCTTCAGGCTGTTGATGTGAGGGGAGAGGAGACCTACTTGGGTCACCCACCGGGTGTCAACAGAGCCATCCCTGGGACTCGGGGGTCACACTCTCCCTTCTGAAGGCGTGGGCGCCTGTCCCCAGCCCCTGTGTAATTCAGACACTTGCCTCTCAGTTCCTGCCTTGAGCAGCCAGCACAGGCGTGGGATTTTCTCTGGGGGCTCAGGAATTGTACTCTCCTGGAATTTCACCTGCATCTTGTAGATTTTTAGGACTTTATTGTCAATCACCATTTGCATCAATTTGCACTTTTGCTGCTGTCAATTAACTGTCTGAGCACCCTTGGAAGAACCCAAGCTGCGCTGAACCTGGCTGGCAGATACTAAGCCAAAAGTGAGGAACCCTCTGGGGAGAGAGAATAAATCTGCATAAAATCACTGGAGGAGAATTAAGCACCAAAATAGGTGCAAGTAGCTGTAACAGAGGCAACAGGGTTCCGAGAACTGAGGGGTGGATGTGGGCTGCAGAAGTCTCAAGTGGGAGGTGAAATTCCCTGAGTGCTGCAAAGCTGGTGGGACTAAAATAACCCAGAGGTTGAAGAGAGGAGAGGGTGTGCGAGGGGAGGGAGCAGAGCAATCGGGAGGTGGAGTGGGGCTCGGCAGGCAGATGGAGGAGCAGGCTGCTGAGGCCAGGGCGGCCGCCTCCAGCCGGAGCAGGGCAGAGGGCTGGTATAAAGGCATGGGTGGGGGTGGAGGTGGTGACGAGGTGGACACCGTGGGATACTGAGATCCCAGCACAAAGACAGCAATAGAGATAATCACAGTGCTTTTGACTTAAAAAGACTTCTAAAATGATTTAATCTAATCTTTTCTTTCATATTTACAAAAACCGAACCCTCCAGGGGTCAAATGACTGACCTGAGGCCACACAGCAAGCCCAGAAGTTAAATTTGCTGTAGTGGGAAGTGAGAGGTCATGACAAGTTCTTCAGCAGGGGCATGGTACTGTGGGTGGTTTTGTGAGCCGGACAAATCTGCCAGCTTCAGGCAAGAAATGTCTTGGGTCTGTGCTGGGAAGCAGAGGCCTGGCTCGTAGGGAGAGGCTCAGCCTGGAGATTTTGTGTTTGGTTGTTTGTGCTGTTTGTGGTGGTGCTGGAGATCTGCACATGCTAGGCACACGGGCAAGTGCTCTACCTACCACTGAGCTTCATCCAAGCCCCTCAGCAGGGCACTGAGAAAGGCCTGTGCATTTCTCCTGCCTGAGGCCACCACTTCCGGTTGTGTTTCTGGGGGAATAGTAGGTGCAAGGCTTCTTCCTGGGCACCACAACTTCCTGGGTTTTTTCTGGGAGGTTCCCTCAGATTTCCCCTCCTCTTGGGGCTCCCTGATCATCATTCCTGCTCTCCAGCCTTGGGGATCTCTGGTCATAAAGTTTTGGGCCAAGTTTTTGGCCTTGGAGGCCAAGCTGAAGCTGGGGGTGGTGATGGAGAAGGTTAGCATGGGAGGAACTGGGACTGTGGAACCTGCCATTGGCAAAGAATTAGCTGTTCATTGTCACTTTGGACTGTCTTCTACAGGTTGTTTCTTCCTAGCTCTAAATCTGCCTCCATTTTTCTCATGAAAAAGTTGAGAAAAATGCAGTCTAAAAGGGAAGCACTAGCTGGGGATGTAGCTCAGTGGCACAAGCACCTGCCTGGCAAGCGCAAGGTCCTGAGTTCAATTCCCAGTACAAAAAAAAAAAAAAGAAGGAAGCACTCAAGGCCAAGGGTAAAGCAACAAGTCAACGTTGAATATGTCCTATCGCTCTGAGTATGTTCTGTCCCATGAGGACTGCTTCCCTTTCTGGGATACAGGTGTGTGTCGGGTACCATATGGCCAGCCGGAGGTGGCAACAAGAACGCACTGGTCTCTGCCTGGAATGGAGTCTAGAATGGGTCGTGGTGTTTGCCTTTGGCCACTGGCTCGGGACATGGACTATTTAGACCCTGGTGGTTTGGGACTTTTCAAACCACCTCTAGTACTAGGCTGTTGTAATCTCATCAGACCAGAAGCTGAGTTTACCCAAAGGTTGTAGCAGTATTAATCCTAAATTATTATTCGATATCCTGATGGTAAAGCTAAATTGATGGATGTAGGCAGCTGAAGATATTGGTCTTACAGACATGGCAACAGAATACATTTCAATACACAGGCAGCTCAGGACAGAGGGCAACACACATGATAAGCCTTCTTATAACTGCCTTTCAAAAAGACTCTAGTCTCAGGAAATGCACAGCAATCTGGGTTAAGGAGAACTGAGATCTACACACGGCCCCTGTTAGTGTCTTACTGAGAGGTTGTTGGCAAGCTTGCTAGTTTCCCTGGATCACAGTTTTCTGAGGTAGGAAAATGAGTTCATTTCAGATCTGCCCTCCTCAGCCATTCTAGAATTTAGAGACAAATACTTACAGACTGCCTAGCTGCCCCCAAGAGCTCTGCAGACCTTTGTGTCACCTTCCACTGACTATGGCCTGTGGCTGCCCTGGGGCACACTGACAGATGGGTACCTGTGCTCCCCAGGGCCCTGGAATTTTGAGGTTGGAGCAGCCTCCAGGCATGACTCATGATATTCTGGCTTAGTACCCATAGCTGGTGTCAGATGGTGGTGGCTCACAGGTCCCCAGCAGTACTCTGTGGCCTTGCTTGTGAATGGCGACTGACAGTCACCCCATGCAGCACAGAGTCACCCAGAAGACCCGCTTATGGTCCAACATGGCACAGGGGACAACACTGACTGAGTTCAGCCCTCTCTTCTGAGCTTACCAGCAGGGCTCCATGCTTAGAGGGAGGCAGTGCAGGCTTGAGGCCTGCCCTCCCCTTGCTGGTGTGGCCACTCTGAGCCTATAAACATGCCACAAATACTGTCTCTAGGGTTGCTGCGAGGACACTAATTTAAGGAGCACGGAGGTGTGACCTCAGTTCCACTTGGATTGCCCATGACCCTCCTCTCTGGTGCCCAGGGGCCATGCCTTCCTCTCATCCAAGGAGCCCAGTTGCCTCTCATGTAGAGAGCCCTCTCCTACTTACACAGCACTTTCCTGTTCTTTGATCCTCTCAACCATGCTGCTGCAAGGAAGGCAGGGAAGCTACTTCCTTCCCTCCTTTATAGAGGAGGAAGTCAACATTCAGAGAGATTAAATGCTTGACCAAGGTCACCAAATGGCTGTCTTTCCTCAAGGGAGACATGGGGGTGGAAAATTGTGCTCTGGACATAATCTCAGAGAACAGACATCAAGGAAATCCATAAATTAGAGAGTGTACACTGCTTTAATTTGGCTGTGAAATTACCCCACTCTAATGCTGGCCAGCTACTGGGCTAACACACTTTGGGTTTCTTTGTAGAGTTGGATGTATGAGCAATGCCTGACAGACTTTTAAA